>NC_051070.1:17854511-18184511 GCF_004664715.2 Peromyscus leucopus | reverse complement strand
TAGACATGAGCAAGATGATAGTGGACCTTTTTAGTACATATCCATCCCATAAACATCAAATTACATAACTCCAGGAGAAAAAAAAATCCCTTCAGTAGAACTTAGAATGCAAGGTAAGCTGTCACAGTAGCAGAACGGACAGAAACAAGAAAAGATACATTGAAGGAAGTAGGAAGACAGTTTTCCACTATAGGCATCATCCTTCAAGCCACTCCAAACAGTGCGTTGCAGAGAAAAGTATTTTCTTCCTGGAGGAAGAAGAGGTAACTGAGCCTGAGACTGCCTCCAATCTCATTGAGGAGGTTAAGCACTAAAGCCCAGTGACAGGAAATCCTCATAGATCCAAGCTCCTGAATGATGCACATCTGAACCTCTGGCCTGTTATGACAGCAGGCAAGTCTCATAACACCAGACTACAGGCCAGTGCAGCAGTGTCAGTAAAAGATCAAATGACTACATCACTTGTATTAGAGTGACTCTTCTCACAAACATGAGTGATGTACATGTTCTTCATGGAGATGAAGGACACCTGTACATTTGATAAAAATGATAATTAGTCCAGAGATGTGGAAATTACTTAAAAATCAAAACATCACAATATGAACCATGAATACCAATAATACATAAGAATATGGTATAGATGTATAATGAATCAGTAATTTGAAAATAAATCAGCAATTTGAAGTGTTAGCTGCTCTTCCATATTCAAGTAGCATTGTTCACAATGGCCAGGATATGGAATCCACTACATGTTGGCTATTTTTATATTCCATAAACTTATTCTATCAAGGTATTTAATTGATACTGGCTTCTGTTAGAAATACTGTTATTTTCATTAATGTGTTCAGTTTCAACTATATATTTTAGCATCTAATTTAATCATTAGTTTCTTAAATTACTATGCAGATCATTTATCTTCTCCATAGTCTCCAATTATTTCTGTTTAATTTTAAATTCATAAATGCTGGTCAGTTCTTGTATATACATTTCCAGCTGAAAAATGAACAATTTAGTAAATATATTCTTTTTTGGATTCTCTTCTTCTTATTCTAAACTCTTGTAGAATATGACTCATATTTCAGAATATAGTTTTTAATAGGTCTCCTGTTTTTCTTCATTGTGCTAATTAGATTTTCAGAGCCCTGTATTTTTGTGTTATGATTTAATAAAAATATACAATCTTTCTCTTAAACACACATATGTTATATAAGTTATACAGAGGCATATTCAAGTTGTGATTTTATTTTCACAACAGTAACAATTTTAATATAAAATAAATCATTTCCTTTCTCCTGAATATGTCAGTGCCTACCACTTGTGTAATTTTCTTCACACCCTTTCACTGTGGAACAGATGTTCATGCCAACTGGAAGAAGCAGAGCTCACAGGCATTCGAGGACCACCTGGATACCTGGACAGTGTTTGGATTTTCTATAACTGCATCTTCCCTTTTGAGATTTACTTAGCCTTGCTTTGAGTTCAACCCTATAATCATCTTTAGTAGAGAAAACCAGTTGACCTAATGCAGATAAATTATAGAGAAAACACAGTGCCACAGAACAATGAGCCATGTTGATCCTTTCACACTTAACATTTAGCCAGAAGCATGTTAAATACCTTTATTTAACAAAGTTGCGTGAACATGAATATGTATGTAAAGGTGTAATTGCAAAAATAATCCACATCAGTAGATACCTCTGAAAATACCTTGTGAAATAGGTCTTTAGTATATATCAACCTTCTAAAGATAGAATTCAGAAAGATAGTTTATTTTTATAACATCATTAATTATACTCTGTATATACAACATGAATTTCCCCCATTGTTTCTCCATGATAGGAAGTTTAAGCATAACTTCTCTTTCCTTTATTTTTCTATGTCTAGTCATTTCAATGCATGTTAAGCATCATCTCAGTTTCCAAAGTTTTCTTTTCTTTTGGGAAGAAGATGCTTCTTACAGTTTCATTGAAATAGATTCCAAATTTATTTAACACAATATATTGCTTGCCTTTCTTATCCCATTGTGGAACCATCAAAAAGCCTCCCCTGAAAATATTCTTATGAACAGCCCTGCTCAACATTGTAATGTACAGCCTAGAGTAAACATGTTGACAATATCACTATCAAACACTTGAGGGAACAGTCACTTAAATCTTACCTAGTGAATCTGCTTTTACTTAGCTATTTTATTAGGTGTCTTGGTATATGATATGCATGCATTCTCAAGATGCAGTGAAATTGATAGTGAAAAGTATTGAGTAGAGTTAATGTTTTTCCTGCTATAGGGATTAAAGTGGGATTTGGGAGAGGGAATGGCAGAATGACTATAATTGAAGCCGTCTCACTGGTCCTTACGAAGTGTCTGTACATTCAGCACTCCACATGGTAATTACGACTTCCTCAGAATGAGTCAGGGTTGTTGATTCTTTTATAAATCAAGCAGCTGCAGCAGAACAGACAGATTCCATATTAGCACTTCCTCCCAAGACTGCGAATGTGCTCAAAAGATTTTTGCAAATTTCCCTTGAATTCGAGTTGTTTGTTAAAAGTGATAGTTTTATGAGCCTGCCACATGGAAAATGTCCTCCACTCTCAGATTTTCCATTTGTGATATAAATTCACATTTAGTACAGTTTTTAGAGGCATTAAAACTGATATAATAATCCCCAGTTGAGTTTGATAAAAGCAAAACTTAATTTACAGGTAAGACACAGTTATATGAAATGACTTATGGGGAAGTTATGAGTAATACCTGAAAAAAATACACACTAGCTGGTTAATAATTTATTTCCTGCATTCAGTCTTCTGACTTTACCATCCAGGGAAAATTTTATTATAATAAATGCTAGCTGTCTTGATACTTTCTTTAACACAATAGATAGACTGTTGGAAAATATCTGGAAATACATAGAACTTCCCGTGTTTTAAACACCATTTATTAAAGATATAGCACTGTTGGCAATAAATAGTCTTCAGATTAAGGAGAGTTTACAAACAGCACAGTGTGTTTTCAACTTTAACAACATGAAGTATATACATAGCTAAATAAATTTACTTATTAACAATGCATTCCCTCACATAATTATTTTTTTGTGACAAGAGCATGTAATGCCCACTCTTTATAATTTTAAAAAGTATAATATATTATAACTAGCTATAGTCTTCTTGCTAGTACAACAAATCTATTGAAGGTTATTCTTTCTTGTGTTACCTTCTACCAGTATTCCTACACTTTCTCCTATCTCCTAACTACCACAGAATCCATTATTCTATATCTAAAAGAAATCACGTAATGTTTGTATTTGTGTAATGCTATCTAGAGTCACCCATGTTTTCACAGATATTGGAGCCATAGTTTGGAAAATATATGTCCTCCAAAGGGCGATGTATTAGAGAGTTGGTCTCCAGAGTGGTGCTATTGGGGTTTAGAGTTACAGTCTAGAAAGTGGTCTTTATGTTACTAGAGACACACGCTTTAGGGCTATTGTGCCCTTTTTGCTCTCTGTTTCATGGTGGAAGCAATTCTATTCTACCGTTGGCTCCCTACATCATGGGCTGTCCTTGGCACAGGCTCAGAGTTTTAGGCCTCTTTAATCATATACTTGAACTTCTAAAGCCATGATTCACATGAAACATGTTTCTTTTCTAACTTCATTAACTTAAGTATTTTGGTATAGTGACAGAAAATTGACTAACACAGTTCATATTACATTTTTTTTTGTTACTGCATAGTATTCAATCAGTGTATACATCTTATTTCTTTATCAATCTATCCATTGATATATTATGATTATGAGTAGTGTAACAATGAATTGAGAGTGTAAGATATCTACACTCTCAATTAGTAAAAAAAAAAAAGTCTCCTATTAAATAAAATACCAGGGATTTAAAGATTTAATGCTGGATTCTACCAAATAGCTGAAGAAGAACTAGTATTAATTTCCTATAAAGAGTTAAAGACATGAAGAGGAGATAATTCTTCTAAAAGCATTTTGTAAGGTCAATAGTACTTTAACACCAAACCCGAATTCATAGCAATAAAAGAAAATTGCAAACTGATATCCTTAAATATAGGCTCATAACAAAGTATTAGAAAACCAAATTCAGAGCACAATAAACATCTTTTATTAAAGTATGATAGTTTCTGGTGACTATTTGTAACAATTGAAGCAAACCCATAAATTTTATGCATGTATTACTACTGTATGTGGTTTAGTTTTGTCATGTATTTATTAATTTACTGTGTGTGTGTGTGTGTGTGTGTGTGTGTGTGTGTGTGTGTGTGTGTATGCATGTATATGCACTCAAACATATGTGGAGGTAAGAGGACATTTGTGGAGTTTATTCTCGCTCTCTCTGCTGTGTTCTGGAGACTCAGTTCATCAGGCTGGATGCAAAGTGCCTTTGCCTTCTGAGCTATCTCCCCAGTCATGTACAGGATTTAATCATGGCCCCTTTGGTGAATTGTTTTATACCTCAGGATTCAGTCACATCTATTATAATATTTTTGATTGGAAAACTTGAAAGGGGAGAGATGGCCAGCCGAACTAGCAGAAATGCACAAACTGTGGAACAGTAGCTGAGGTCCCCCTATGGTACTGGACTAGGCCCTCTGGATAAGTGAAACAGTTGTTTAGCTTGAACTATTTAGGGGGCCCCCAGGCAGTGGGGTCGGGACCTGTCCCTGGTGCATGAGCTGGCTTTTTAGAGCCTAGTGCCAATGGTGGGACATCTTGTACAGCCTTGGGGCAGGGTGGAGGGGCTTGGACCTGCCTCAGCTGAGTGTGTCAGGCTCTGCTGACTCCCCATGGGAGATCTTGCCTTGGAGGAGGTGGGAGTAGGTGGGGTTGGGGGAGAAGTCTGGGGGTGGGAGGAGGGAGGTGAGGGGAATCTGTGGTTGGTATGTAAAATGAATAGAAAATCTCTTATTAAACACACACAAAGAAAACAAAGATAATCCACCTCCCCCCCATTCCCACCTCCTCCAAGGAAAGGTCTCCCCTGGGGATTCAGCTCAGCCTGGTAGATTCAGTTGAGGCAGGTCTGGTCCCCTCCTACCTACAATGAGGCTGAGCATAATGTTTCAGCACAGGCCTTAGGTTCCAAAAAGCCAGCTCATGCACCTGGACAGGTCCCAGTCCCACTGCCTGGGGGCCTCCTAAATTTAGTTCAAGCTAATCAACTGTCTCACTTATCCAGAGGGCCTGATCCAGCTCCATGGGGGCTCCTCAGTTATTGGTTCATAGTTCATGTGTTTCCACTAGTTTGGCTATTTGTCCCCATGCTTTTTCCAATCATGGTCTCAATATCTCTTGCTCATATAATCCCTTCTCTCTCTCTCTCTCTCTCTCTCTCTCTCTCTCTCTCTCTCTCTCTCTCTCTCTCTCTCTCTCAATTAGACTCCTGGAGCTCCACCTGGGGCTTGACTGTGGATCTCTGCTTCTGCTTCCTTCAGTCACTGGATGAGAGTTCTATCATGACAGTTAGGGTGTTCTGCCATCTGATCACCAGAGTAGGTCAGCTCGCACTGTCTCTTGACCATTGCCAGTAGTCTATAGTGGAGGTATCTTTGTGGATTTCTGGGGACCTCTATAGCACTTTGCTTCTTCCTATTCCTATGTGGTCTTCATTTATCATGGTATCTCTTTCCTTGTTCTCCCATTCTGTTCCTGATTCAGCTGGGACCTCCCGCTCCCCTAAGCTCTCTTTTCCCCGACCCTTACCCTCCATTACCCCTCCTCACATCCAGTTTGCTCATGTAGATCTCATCCACAAAGATACTCTTTATGAGAAAGATAATGTTTTAAAAAAGTACCAGAATATGGTCAAGTAACAATTAAATGATTTAAAAATGTTAACCAAAGATTTTTAGCTATACAAAGTCTAAAACCTCAATGGTATGATTTTTGTTAATTTTATATGTGAAGAAGAGAAAAGCATAGAGTTTAGACAAATGGTAAATTTGAACGTGAAAGTAACTTTCTTATTTCAAGATGATAACCTTTTTCATGACTTCAAGACCTAGAGTGTATATTATAGTTTACTTGATGTGGTATGAATGACACCTCTGATAAATTCATAACACAGTGATTAGGAAAATAAATCAAGATAAAGTGTCCACAATGCCATGTATATATAGTCATACATATGCATATATACTGGATTATATGTACAATCACCTTTCTTTCTAGAAAATAACATTCTATACATAAAACAAATGAATGTTTTTTTTCTCGATCACATCATTAAAATATTTGAACTTTTATTGATAACTGAGAAATAGTACTTTTATATGTTATATATTTATCAGTTATATGGGATTTATTTGTTTGCTGAATTCTTCTAGGGGATCGTGGTAGTTAGGGCTTCACTCTGTAGCCCAGCCTCACTTGAAGCTTAGGGGGTTTCTCAGCCTTAGCTTCCAAATGCTGACATAACAGGTATGAGCATCTGTACCCAGCTGGTATATTTTGATAGATGTTTATATCATAGAGTGATCAAGTGAAGCTATCCTTAACACCACCAAAAAAAGTTAAACTAATTAGCACATCTCATTTGAAGTGTTTTTTATATTTTCAAAGTATATCAAAATTATATAAGTTTTCTAGTTAGTGCCACGGTGTGACATATTTTGATTACATCAGATATTATACTCACCATATTTATATCCTATGTCCTCCTCCATTTTGTCACATACAAATTTGAAATTCAAATGTGTGTCCTGTTTATAGAAACCCTTGGTGAAGGCTATAAATGCAATAATTATTATAACACTGATACTCAAAATTGACTGTGTAGTAGGAAATTAAGAGAAATAAATGTCTTCAGAGGTGACAGATCCTGCAGCAGTTCTTTATATCAAGGGAGAAACTAGCCTAATTCTCACCAGTTATCCAAAGAAGGATTTTTCTTGTCAGTGCAGTACCAGCATTTAAACCCAAGGACATGGGCACAACATGTTGATTGTGTTGCTCTCTAGCATCATCAAATAGAAACCTGTTTCTAGAACTGGCCCTGGGCTGAGAACACTGATTTTTAAGGATACTTCATGAATAGCTAGAATGCATCACAGTGGATCACTGTGATTTTTGACTGAATGTTCACTGTGATTGAAGTCTGTTTTAATTATTAATCATCAAAAGTGCACGTTATGCATTTAAATATTTATGTAAGCATAGATAGTCAGCTCAGACACTTTTCTGAGTATATAGTATTTGCCATGGTTCTGCAATACCTAGAACACACCGTGCCTTATATCCTATTTTTTTTTTTTTGGCCAGGATAGTTAAGCTGGATGGTAGAACCACTCACAAATTTAGATACACTTTAAATCAATTGCCTCCCTCCCAAAATATGCATGTATAAATAAACCACCTCTTTTAAAAGAAATGTGTTTTTCTGACCTGCATGAATTTTAATAGATATACTTATCCATAAACACATTCACTTAATTTTGTAGATATGTATTATTATTACTATGTTCTTTTTGTTAATGTATCGATCAGAATGTCAAAGGACCTGCATGGTCAAATAATGTTAGTGTCAATAGTTCCATCTCCAAAAATCCAGTGGTAGGCAGAAATCAACTTCATCTTTTCACACTTCATATAAATACCCTGAAAAAATATAATGCCATTTAGATCCATTTTTCTTCTTTATGTAAATTAATAAAATAAGAAGACTTTTAAAATTTTTATGAGAGAATTACTGGCTTATAAACTTAGGAATATTGTTCAGAAAGGAAATAAGACTATATAAGTGGAAAAAAGAAATCATTTCAAACTCCTCCACTGCTAGACAGAGATGGGGTTATGTCTGCACATTTAATCAACTTCTTGCAAGTGTTTATATCATTCTCATCCTCAGTGACAAACTAGAAGGAGACATAGGAATTTAAACATTTGATTTATTAACTTGACTGAAGAAAACAGAAAAGCTCAAAATAAGATGTTTTCCCCTTTTTCTTCCTAGTGTGAGCCAATGGAAGAAAAGAGTAGAAAAGGAAGAGAGAGAAGAGAGAGACATAAACTAACATTGCAGATAAACCTGGAAATGTCTCTAAATATCAGATTTTAAACTGCTTGGGCTCATACCTATGATGCTATAATGTTAATAGCTAATATTAACAAGTTTTTACTCTGTGTAGAGTTACTGGGATAACTTACCATACTTTAACTCACTAACTTCTTTTAATGGCTCTTTGAGTCATTATTCTATAAAGCAAATGAGCAAGAATGAATAGTAAGTGCAACGACTAAAGTCTTGCTTTGCAGTCTTATCTAGTTCTCCTTTTATATTCCTCTGCAAATTCCCTCACTTCCTCTCTGATTTTTTGCTCTAGAGGAAAGCAAGTAGAATTATGAATGAGCATGAGTGTGAGAGTGTATATGTAGCATGTGTGAACACGTGCATATTTGTGTTATGTGTTTTTGTGAGGGTGTATGGATTATGTCAGTGTGAGAGTGAGCATGTGTGTAGGTGAAAGTTTCTATCCCACCTGCCTATTCCCAAATACCCAGCAACTGCTTCTTAAATAATTGACTCAAATATTTAATATTACTTATAAATGCTCAGCTGGTAGCTCAGGCTTGTTACTAACTAGCTCTTACACTTAAATTAATCCATAATTCTTATCTATGTTTAGCCATGTGGCTTGGTGCCTTTTCTCAGTGTGGCATTCACATTGAAAATGCCTGGTTATAGCTCAAGACCCAGCATCCTTATTCTTTTGAAGAAGTGGTATTTTATCTACTTCTGACTTTGGAAAAGGTGGTCACATTGACCCAATTTGCTCAAGATTGTCTTTGTCTATGAACATTTTCCTGACAGAAGAAATGTTTAGATGCTGATTTGCATGATAGATTTACCTTATCACAGTATATACTATTTATTGTACCTTAAAGATTTCCAAAAGTAACTCATGTCTCAAATTCAAGTTTTCTAACTTTAAAAATGAAGCTATTCAATAAGAAGGTAGAAACTTATTATTGTACTTTTTAATGAATATGGCTATCATATATCTATGATCAACTTTAAAGAAAATGTAAGATTCACAATAGTCAAGATATGGAACAAGATTAGGTATCCAACAGACAAATAAAAATTTATATAATAGTGAGTTATTCATCTGTGAAGAAGAATGCATTTAAGGCTATCACAAGAAAGTAGTTGGAATTAGAGATCATCTTGTTAAATGAAACAAGCCAGGTTCAGAAAAACAAATATTATGTGTTTCCTTTTTGATGTAGAATATACTCATCCAACTGAGTCTAAGAAGAAAAAGTATGTTTCACATGATGAAATCTTTTAGTCAATTTGTCTGAACCCACAGTTCTGATAGGTGACACTTAATGTATTCTGTATATCCACAACACAAAAGAAGGCAACAAGGTTGTCTTTTGACATTCTGTGGTCAAGTCATGCACATTAACACAATGTTTTCTTCCCACATGTCTCCGGCTGACTTTCTTTTTTTAAGAGTTCAGAGATGAGGGTTTATGTAATAGGCTGACCAGTGATGGAGGGGATGGCTCAGACACATTTCAAATTGTGTGCAAGAATCTGCCAGAGTAGTCCTACCACAGATTCATTTTCGATTATGGTGTCCAGGTTCAGCAGGCAAAAGAAAGGAGACAGAGTTCAAATCAAGGTGACGGGCTCATGGCCAAAGTATTTCATATACAGAGATTTTCTTATGGCCTACCCTAGCCCATATGGAGGTTCACTGCTTATACCGTTTTAGAGTCCCCAAGAGAGCCTGTCTGGAAGGAGAAATAAATCCCAATCCCCACGAACACCAGCCCCTGCTTACTGCATGTGGGATGTTACTCAGCAGGCACAGCTGTGCTTGCAATTCTATATAAACATCTGAGGCTTTCCCTCAGGCAGCGATCTTACCTGTTCCTTTGAGGCACTTTCCTCCTAATTTCAAATTCCTTCCATGTACATGACCTCCAGAAATGAGGGCAGATATCAATCATGCTAAAGAGTAAAAAGAGATGGAATCTAAGCTGGGATCCAGGATGTCAACCACCCAAATGAATCCTTCCCACAACCCACACTACCCCACAAACGTGCAATGTGCCTCAGAGATATGGGAACAGAGGACAAGCCCAGTGGAGCCTATTTTTCATCCCTACATGGCTTTTCCCCTGAATCCTAGTGGAATATCACCTCCCCAGGCTGTTACCCAATGGACCTGGCCCTGGCTTCATCTCACTTGCCAAATGTGTGGGAACAGATCCCATCACTGCTGCCTTGGAGTTGAACTTCACAACACAAACTCTCCACCCATTAGGCCTTAGGCCAAACAGCATTGCCTGCCTTTGACAATGACCCAATCTTGAAGGAAGAAAGATGAGTGATGAAGAGGTAGCATCTAATCCGATTTGCTTGATCGGTGTGCAAGGAGAAGAACTTGAACTCTGGTTTCCTGTAAGAAGCCACGTTTATGCGGTTATAGTTGTGTTATTTATATTCCTGTACTGATATGCAAAGTTCAGTAGATGGAACGTTTTCAACAGTTCAGTCTCCACTTTCTTTTTGATTACAATCTGTCTCCCAATCTTCTCTCCGCAGTCTAAATCATGTGGTTCACCTGAACTTAATCCCACCTCTGTGCTTTGCCTAGTCAGTCAGTGTTCCATCCCTCCAGCTGCCGCGATTCAGAGATGCCGTTGAGACCAGTGATTTCAACTTTGGAATCTTCATTAGAGTTCTCTGGGGAGGAGTCAGATTTTAACCCATTTCTGGAATTAGTGGCAGCCACTTCTTTTTAAATCATTGTTAAATTCTTCCAGAGAATGGAGACAGAGCAGGGGATAAAGAGTATCTATAGATGTTTTCGGCTCTATGAAGAAATAGTCTCCCTGTTACTATCTCCTTCTCCCTTTCCCATCACTCTTCCTTCTTCATCCCTAAGTCTATTTGGGTTCCATTTCTGTTACTCTTGTCATGCCTCTCACTACCATCAATTCTGTTTTCACAGATCCACCACACTTTCGTGTTTTTCAGACAAGCCACCTAGCACCCTTATGTATCGATTACATATATGTAGAAGAGAAAGACTTGGTCTTTTGTTCATTTATGCTGTTTTGACAGAATTAATAATAGATTGTACTGGACATACAACCCGGGGGCCAATCTCAGTTATCAAGTTTGCTGCATTGAGCTTTTATGTATTTGGAATTATAGATGTTGTCTTACTAATAGATTTGGGAAATTTACCTTGGACCATTATACATTTGTTATTTCAATAAGAATAAAGCTATTTTTATTATGTTCTTTGTCTTTTGATATTGTTTTCTGTGTTACAGAGGGACTACCCATATGCAACTGTTCGCGATTAACTTTGCTGAACACAATTTAGAGTATTGGTTTGTTTCCATTATTGTAAGATATTACAGATAGTTTGGGGCTTTCCCTTTGATCTGACTCTCCTATAATGTTAGAGTCATATTTAATTTTCTGTGAAAGAAGTTTGAGACTCAGGGGCAGAGAGAACATCCTTTTCCGTACTGTGTTTCTCGGGCCATTGTACTTGGGGTTGGCAGAGCATACACTCTTCACTTAAGAGAATTATGCTACTGATATGTTGCATATCCACAGTGAAGGAATAGGTTTTAAGTATGTGCTTGAAGCTTTTCAGTGAATTGAAATTGTAGAGTTCCAACTTGTAGATGTATCAAGTCTCATTATGTGCAAGTTTCAAGCTGGCAAACGGAAGGGCTTCTGGCAGGCCCTGTTTTCTGAGTAAAATGATCTCTCCAGGCTAAGCATGAAGCCATCTGTAACAGCTTAAGTTGCTTCCTTAGTCACCAGGACAAAGTAAATGGCAAGAGTGAAATGGTTCTCGTAAGCCCTTCGGACTGGCTTTTACCTCCAGGGCATTATTCTTGCCAGCAGGGTTTGCTGTATCCTGTTCTGCTTGTCTGTATGCTTCCTTCTGCCTTGATTCAGGTCCTAACAGTGTTCCAGTGGGAGCTCTTCTTTAAGTAGAAAAGCTTCCCTTGCAGACTGCCCAAAATATGCAGGTTGAAAAAAAAAAAAAAAAAAGCACCAGAGGCCATATTATCTGGTCTGTGGAAAAGTATCAGCAATGCCGTGAGCTTTGGTGTTAGCCAGTACCCTTGCCCTTCAGAACCTTCACTGGTTGGCCATAGACTTCTTTTAACTCTTCACAGCACCCGTCTGTACTGGGAGGGTAAGTGGTCATTGTCTAACCTTTCTATCCCTAGTTTCTTCTTGGGAGATTTTTGGACTTCATCAGCTTAGAAAAATCACATTATATTTTATGTTTAAGATGTCAACACAAATAATCTTACCTCCCATCACTGCATAAAACTTTTCTAAGGATTCACTCTCCATGGGGACATTTGTATCTTGTATTGAACAAACACCACTCCAGCAATGTAGATTCTGTTTTGGGCTGTTTTGTTCCCACTCACATGTAGAAACAAAAGAGGTGGGATCATAGATCGCTTTAAACTGGTAAGATGTATTTGTCCAATGTTATCTTTCACAAAATAACACAAATGAAAACAAACTTCAGGGCAATTTTTTTTCTTCCATGTATAAGTTAGTAGTATGACCTTTTCCACATATTTTATAAGTAATGCATATTATAAATTATATGTGTCACATACTTCCTTTTTTTTCCCAGAAAATTCTGATGGTTGGGAAACATTTTTTTTTTCTTAACATCTTATTGTTAAGATAAAATAACAATTGTTAACATGAGATAATTGTTCTTCTGTTCTTGGGTTATATTCTGGGAAACTCTGCCTCCCAGCTGCCAGCCCTAGGTGCTTATCCTTATTACCCAATAGTTCACAGTAAGAAGTGTAAAGGGAAGATGTGGGCAAATGTTTCAGACAGATTTTCTTCAATGGGACCTATTAAGGTGCATGATGCAAATTAATTTGCTGGTATTTGTCATTAGAATCCAGCTGTTGGAACACTGGCAGAGTCAGTTGCTCACTCAGGTTCTGAGACTGAAGTTATAAATTTCCCTAGGATGCTAAGGGGCCATGGGTAGTTCTCCATAGCAAGCATCTTTATGTTTGTTTTTGTTTTTGTTTTATTTTTTTGCTTGTTTTCTTTGTTTGTTTCTTTGTTTTTTTCCCCTAACAATCCTACTCATCTGCTTCTTCTCCACAAGAGATTCAAAATCAGTGCAGGTCCATGTTTTCATGGATAGTTGCATCTAGGATACATCTTATTTTGGTTCAAAAGGTCAGCTAGCACCACTGAGCTGCAGTGAGGAAAACATCTTCATTGAAAACAATATGTCTAATTTAGTGCCCACTACATGATCACTTAGAAGATCCTGGTGAGTGGGTCCGACATTCTGTTGATGGAGGAGCTGACCTCCAAGGAGGGTGACCTGTCTCTGCAAGTACAACAGTACTGCACTGGCCCACTTCCCACACCCTGTTGTTTGCACACATCTGTGGACTTAGAAATAAAAGTTACCCTTGGGGAAATAGAGCTCTGGTATTTGTTTATCCTTGACAGTGCTTGGATTTATCCATTTAATTCACTGATTTTTGTGTTTAAATATGTATGGCAGATTATAATACTACAAATACTCAGAAAAATTATTCATAAACTATGAAGAATTGACAAGTTACATGTTATAGATACAAATACCTAGAACCCAGACCTCCTAAATTGGATGATTTGGGGAAGCAGAGGGAATAAATTTATTTATAGATTCTCAGATAACTACAAGTCACAATAATAATAATTCAAATAACAGCAAAATATTTTAAAGTAAAGTATAAAATCTCATAAGACAATTTTACTAATATTTTATACAGTTATGAACATGTTGCATTTAATTTTTATGATATATTAATTTATTCTAGTGTCTATGCTATTTATATAGTGTCTATAAAGTGGTGACTGCTTTATCTAATGAACATTGTATATTAACCAAACCCTCAAAAATACAGCTGGAAGAAAGAAAACCTATGTAAATTAAGCTATGCTAAAATAAGAGTCATATCTAATTAAAAAAAATAAAGATTTGTATTTTAAAGTTATTAAGTAAGAAGAAAGCATTTAAGGAAAAATTTTTGATCTGAAATTTTACATTTCTGCTAACCCAGCTTTTAAATATGAAAACAGACCACACACACACACACACACACACACACACACACACACACACACACACACTTGAGAAAAAAAGGCCATTTAATGTACTTCATGTTGCTGTGGGATGTTCTGTATGTCAAATTGCTCTGATTGGTCAATAAATAAAATACTGATTGGCCAGTGGCTAGGCAGGAAGTATAGGTGGGACTAACAGAGAGGAGAAAAGAAAGAACAGGAAGGCAGAAGGAGTCACTGCCAGCCACTGCCAGGACAAGCAGCATGTGAAGATGCTGGGAAGCCATGAGCCATGTGGCAAGGTATAGATTTATGGAAATGGATTAATTTAAGCTGTAAGAACAGTTAGCAAGAAGCCTGCCATGGCCATACAGTTTGTATGCAATATAAGTCTCTGTGTTTACTTGGTTGGGTCTTAGAGGCTGTGGGACCGGCGGGTGACAAAGATTTGTCCTGACTGTGGGCAAGGCAGGAAAACTCTAGCTACAAAATGTTATAAATGTTATAAAGTACTTATGATGAGAAATTATGTCACTAAAATACACGAATATTCAAAGAGACCCACAAGTGCTGCCTGAGCTGTGCTACAAGCAGAATCATCTGTGACTGGATCTCAGTCTAGAGGTTTGTGTAGCAATACTTTTTTGTCAGACTATCTTTAGATCATCAGCCCCCAAATAATGACACAGAGACTTCTTATTACGTGTGAAAACTTGCCCTTAGCTTAAGCGTTTCCCCAGCTGTCTCTTGTAACTTAATTAACCCATAGTTTTTAAAAATCTGTGTTCTGTCACGTGGCTCAGTTACTTCCTCTTAGTACAGCACATCCGAATGGCTCCGAGTCTACTGGAGAAATCGAGTGCCTAGATTCCTCCTCTCAGTTTCTCTCTCTCTGTCTGGAAGTCCCACCTATTCTCTCCTGCCTAGCTATTGGTCATTCAGTTTTTTTGTTTTGTTTTGTTTTGTTTTGTTTTTTACACAAATCACAGCAACACATCTTCACACAGTGTACAAATATTTTGCAACAGGTTTGTTAGTACGTGTATGTTGTGGGACAGGGGGATGATGTTGACCTTATACAGAAAGACAGTTTTGTTATTTGTTTCCTTGTATATTTCATTCTGAGAGAGCAAGTAACCACAATCACAGATCCTTGAAGATCACCATTTATCCTTTTATTGATTATGCCCAATTTGTCATTGAAAATAAGATGCTTGTCCTGGTCTGCTCAGGCTGAGAACTGTAAAAACCCCACCTGCCTCAGCCACTTGAATGCCGGGACAACAGATGTGATCTGCTAGGTTGGGCAGATCCAGTTCTCTACAAGGGCTTTCTACCTTGCATTTACAAGGCCATTGTCATCACCGTGTTCACAAGTGACAAAGAGAAACTGATGGCTCTTTTCCTTTTGTTACAGGGATTGTAATCCCTATAAGATAATGGGGACCTGATCTCCATGACATTATCTAATCCAATTACCTCACTGAGGCTTCATTTTATAGTGACTAATTTTAGGGATTAGGGATCTAATGTATGGTTTACTGGGTGGGAGGCACATATATTCTGCACATAACAATGATGCTATCTGGGTTTTAGAGTTTCCTTTTTCCTACTTCAATCGGTGATCCCAATTTTGCAACACCGTTCCTTGTTAGCATCTTCAGAGGTCAGTCACTACTGAGCTTTTGAAATTGTCTGTAGCACTCTCACATCTATATGTCTCCCAATGTCTTCATTGAAGTGAGTATTCTTAAAAAATCTCAGCGTACAATGTTAATAGTTGCTGAATACATCTCATGGAACTGATTGACTCCAACCTGCAGTCTTCATAAACATTTTGATTTCCTCCTACATAGATGTAACTTCCCAGGGGAGTTCCAACATCTTAGCCACTTGACTAGAGACCATTGTCGACTGTGCACTTTTGTCAGTCAAGTTTACTTTCTTTCGAAACCTTGTTACTAAGTCAAAAACCACAATGAGAAAATATTTGGCTAAATTTAAGCAGTTATGAGCATGTATTTCATTGTATTTGATCTATTACCATCAGAATCCATTCAACCATGTACTCTTCAGATTTTCTTAGGTATATATTGCAAGGCCTTGAGACCTTTTGATGTATGAACTGCCTTTTCCTGGCTGGAGTAGATGAGGAATCCTTTTGCCCTATACAATAGTTTGAGGTCTGATTCTTTTTATAAAACTAAAGGCACGGTGGTGATTTGAAAAGAATGGCCCATGTCAGCTCCTATATTTAAATGCTTAGTGACCAGGAAGTAGAACTGTTAAAAGGATTAGAAGGATTAGGAGACATGTCTTTGTTTGAGTAGGTATGGGCTTCTTGGAGAAAGTATGTCACTGGGGGTGGGCTTTGTGGTTTCAAAAGCCCCTAACAGGCCCAGTCTTTCTTTTTTTGACTGCTGACTGTGGATCAAATGTAGCTCTCAGCTACTTTTCCAGAACCACACCTGCCTGCCTGCTTGCCGTCAAGCTCCCCATGATAATAATGGACTCATCTCTGAAAATCTAAGGAAGCCCACAGTTAAATGCTTTCTTTTATATAAGTTGCTTTGGTCATGGTGTCTTTTCACAGTGTAAAACACTAAAACAGGAAGTGAGAACAGGTAGAATCTGAATAAAAATTGATGATATCTTCCATCTAAAAAGGGGATTGGGAACTGGCAGGATGACTCAGTGTTTCAGATTGCTTGCTGTTTCTGGAGAATAATGGACTTTGGTTCCTAGCACTTACCACACCACTTACCACACTTTCACAAGTACCTGCCACAACAGCTCCACTTACATGTATGTGCATATATATACACAAAGGTGTACACACACACACACACACACACGCACGCACGCACGCACGCACGCACGCACGCACGCGCGCACACACACACAAATTAAATTAGTTTAAAAAAGAGGACTGTGAAAGGGGAACACTCCTCTAGTGCTGGTGGGAGTGTAAACTTGTACAGCCACTCTGAAAATCAGTATGGCAGCATCTCAGAAAATGGGGAAATCAATCTACCTCAAAACTCAGCAATACCACTCCTGAGCATATACCCAAAAGATGCTCAACCACACCACAAGGACACTTGCTTAACTATGTTCATAGCAGCATCATTCATAGTAGCCTGAACCTAAAAACAACTTAGATGCCCCTCGACAGAAGAATGGATGAACAAAATGTGGTACATTTACACAGTGGAATATTACACAGTGGTGAAAAACAATGACATCATGAGGTTTGCAGGCAAATGGATGGAACTAGAAAAAAAGACATCTTGAGTGAGGTAACCTAGACCCAGAAGGACAAACACAGTATGTACTCACTCATAAGTAGTATTAGATGCAAAGCAAAGGATAACCAGGCTACAATCCACAAATCTGGAGAAGCTAGGTAAAGAGGAATACCTTAAGAAGGATATGCATGGACCACCCCAGGAAAAGTAAAAGGTTAAGATCTCCTGGGTAAACTGGGATGAGGGGGGATAGATGGGAAGGAGATGGGGGGTGGGAACATGAAGGATCCAGATGGTCGAGTTTGAAGAGGGATGGAGAGGGAGAGCAATGAAAGAGATATCTTGAAAAAGTGAGCCAGTATGGGGTTAGGGGGAATCCTGGTGCAGGGCAAATCTCCAGGAATCTACAAGGATGACCCCAGCAGTAGTGGAGAGGTTGCCTGAATTAGCCTTCCCCTGTAATCAGATTGGTAACTACCTTAATTAACATCATAGAACCCACACCCAGTGACTGATGGAAGCAGATGCAGAGACCCACAGCAAAGCAATTGGCAGAGTTCCTGGAGTTCAGTTGAAGAGAGGGAGAAGGGATTATAGAAGCAAAGGGGGTCAAGATCATGATGGGAAAAAACAGAGACAACTGACCTAAGCTAGTGGTAGCTAATGGACTCTGGACTGACAGCTAAGGAGCCTGCATGGGACCGTACTATATTCTCTGAATGAGGATGACAGTTGTGTGGCTTAATCTGTTTGTGGGACCCCTTGAGTGGGACCAAGACTCATCCCAAGTGCATGAACTGGCTTTTTAGAACCCATTCCCTATGGTAGGATACTTTGCTCAGCTTTGATGCAGTGGGAAGGGGTGTAGTCCTGCCCCAACTTGATCTGTCAGCTGGTGTTGACTCCCCAAGGCAGGCCTTATCTCCTTTGAGGAGTCAATGTGGGTTGGGATGGGGGAAGTGGGGGGAATGGAAGGGAGGGGGAACAGTGGTTGGTATGTAAAACTAAAAAACAAAACAAAACAAAAAAGGACTCTGGGCACAACTTATGAGAAGTTTTAACAAAAGGAAAGCGATTTCCTTAGACCAGAGAGGAAAGGACTGCTACTGGCAAGGGTGGATTGGACAGGGGCAGAATATGTTTCCCATTCCAAGGTTGATGGTCATATTCCTTGTCAGCAGCTGCCTCTTCTTGGTGTGGTGATTGGATAGATCAGGCATTTAACTCGCTTTGTAATTTTTGTATCCTACATAATCAGATTTGGGGCTTTTCCTTTAGTCATTTTGGTAGGTTGAAAGAGGATAGCTTCCACATATCTGTTACTTTACACTCTAAAAGAGGTTTTCTGGTGTGATTAATGACTTGAGATGTAGAGATTATCTGGAACTATGCAGGCAGCCTATTGTCAAACTCCTGGTAAATCAAAGAGCAGAGCCTGAGATCAGGGTCAGAAGAAGAGATGTGAGGGGCTTTCAAGGTGGAAGAAGGAGCTCTAAACTAGGCAATATTGGCTGTCTCTAGAAGTTGTAAATGCAAGGAAATATAATCTCCCCTTTAGTCCATGAGAAGGCACAGCCCTATCGTGCTAACACACCTTGATTTTTACCACTGAAAGACCCATTGATCCTAGGATATGTAAGATAAAAAATATTTGCATTGCTTCAATTGTGTTCTTGGTTTGTTGTAAGAGCTGAAGCAAAACCATATGGCCATGCTCTTCCCTCAGATATTATGTTGAAATCAACATAGACGATTCATGCATTTCCATAACTCTTAAATTGATAGATGAAGTCTCTTAGGCTCCCACACCCTCCATTTTGCCATCTTTATGATTCAAATGGGACAGTTATCCTCTTTCTCCCTTACACTCATCATTTCTATTGTTGAAATGGTGATCACATGTCAGCCACTTGATACCAGATCCCTGTTCCCTCCTAATACTCTGTCCTGTACCACTATCGTAACATTGTAAGTAATTGTGATACTCATTTCTGCTAGGTTGGCACGTCTACCTTGTGTTTACCAAGTAACCCCAGCATCCCTTCAGCCCATTAAAGGATAGAATATGTTCCTTGACAGCTTTATACACTCATATATTTTAGTCATTTTTACCACATTATCTTAGAGTCTCCTCCCTCCTCCATGAAAACTTTCTTGCCAACAAGTGCCCTTGTTCCTCTCTCTCTCTCTCTCTCTCTCACACACACACACACACACTCTCTCTCTCTCTCACACACACACACACACATAAACCCACATGTGTAGACATATATGACATATGTATATCAACATAGAAATTAGTTAAAAGTTTTTCATAGCATAAACCATGATACAGTAAACTTATTTGGATTAAAATACTTAAGAATGTTTAATTGCTTCATGTTTAATTAGCAAAAAATCTCCACTTATTTTTAGTAGTTACAACCTGCCATTCCTCCTGATTACTGACCACTGGCTGATGACAGTGGTTTCCAGTGTTGCTTCTGTGCTACTTCCTCTCATGGCCCAAAGCTGTCCTCTCTGCTCGAACCCATTTCCTACACCTTCAGAGACATCGGGGTCAGCACATGTGACTGAACATTCCTGCTTTTGCAGCCGTGGCTAGGATCCACCAGCCATACTTTTGGGGCCATAGCCAGTCATGGCTGTCCTGTATTTCACATCTTATCTCACAACTCTGATTACTTTCGAGTTGTTTCTTTAGCTTCTCATTTTCAAGTGAAAATGAAAACTTTAGGGCCACAGTGCCAATAAGTAGTATGCTAAGTAGAGAAATAATACCTGTACTCTCATCTTCTTCCAACCCTAATTTTTTTCTAAGCCAAAATCTTCTTGATTCTTTTTTTTAAATTTTTTATTTATTATGTAAACAGTATTCTTTCTGTAAGTCTGCCATACGCCAGAAGAGGGCATCAGATCTCACTATAGATGGTTGTGAACCACCATGTGGTTGCTGGGAATTGAACTCAGGACCTCTGGAAGAGCAGAGTGCTCTTAACCTCTGAGCCATCTCTCCAGCCCTTCTTGATTCTTTTTATAGTTCTGACACAGAAGGCATATGTCCTGCTGAACGTGTAGGAGATAGTTAAGATGGATATTTTCTGAAGAGTTTACTCACTCCCTTAAAAGCATTAATAAATTTCTTATTGTTAATATTGAAGTTAGAAATAACATCTAAATAAAATGCTCATGTTTGTAAAACTGAAAAGCCTTTCATAGCACAGATGAGCTTTTAGATAAAAAAGAAATCAAAATAGTGATCCCACAATATTTTAGACCTTGACTTTCAACCTTACTTGAAGTATAGATTTTTCTGCAGGGTTTCATTGCCATGTATTTAAGTGTAAGAAGAGATCAAACTGTAATTTCCAAGGCTTGTGCAATTAATCCCCTCATCACCCATTTTGTAGAGTCCGGGGTAGTAGAAAGCCCACTTGTACTGACAGGCCAAGCCCTCTTAAATCTAGGAAGGGATTTGTATGCATATATTTATGCCTGTTTTTGGGGTGGGGGGGAGAGTCAGCATGTTCTCAGTGCCCAGGGACTTTGCTTGGTTAAGTGGTGCTTTTACTCCCGGGTAAAAAGAGGTTCATTGAAGAGAGGTTCAATGAACCTCTGGGATCTGTAATGGACAGCTGGACCAGAGACACTCAGAACTTTAATCTGCAGAGTCATTGGAAGCATATATGTAATAAAAGTTATGAATACTTTTGAGGCTATATCTTTAAATTATTATTTTTTATATTTACTTTTGCATATTAGTATTTTCCCTCCATGTATGTGTGTGTACCACATGTGTGTCTGATGCCCTCAGAGGTCAGAGAGAATATCAGATTTCCTAGAACTGCAGTTATAGATGGTTATGAGCCATCTTATGGGTGCTGGAAACTGAACCCACTCATTTACAAGGCCAATGAGTGCTCTTAACTGCTGGGCCATCTCTCCAATCTGCACTATCTTGATATATTTTGCCATTTTGTATTTGCACAAATATTCCTGACTATATAGTTTTCAGAATCAACTCGTGGTCATATTTTTTTTAATGTGTGAAAAAAATCTAATGTTTTGGATAGTTTTGACCCTAGCAAGTAGTTATATACCTTTAAAATTTTATGCTTTTAAAGAAAAAACAGAAATGGGATGTACATAAAGTATACATAGCTATGGTTTAGAGCCATAATGTGAATCTGAGTGGTAAAGTGCCAGCTGATAGACATCTATCAGTTCCTGCCACTAAGCAGTTCTTAGATACATGAGACCCAGACCTACCCCTTCCCTGTCTTCATCTGCATAGCTAGAGTGATAGTCATCATTTTCTCTATAATTAAGGTAATTATTCTGAGATAGCGCTGCAAAACTCTTAGTTTAGTGATCAGTACATGGTGATCCTCAATACATATTTATTATTACCACTTATTATGATTATAATTATTTCCTGTTTATTGTACCTTCACAACTATATTATGATTAGAATTGTAAACATTAATGTGTTCAACCATACTAGGTTCTACATGGAATTATTAAGATTGAGATCCAGGAAATCCCCCAAAAACCAAGTGTTAAAAGCTTGGTTGTCACCTGATGGGCTTTAAGGAAACAATTAGGTCATGAGAGCTCTGGCCTCAACCATGGATTAATACCTCGATAATTTTAATAATTTCTTTAGGTGTGATAGAAATTTCAGCGATAGGACCAAGGTGAAGAGAGTGAGTCCCTGGGGAGTGTGTACTTGGGAAACTGTAACTTGTCCCTGGCTCCTTTTTTGCCCTCTGCTTTCCTGTCAACCATGAGGTAAACCACTTTGCTCCCGTGCCTGCTTCTTGCTGTGATAACTGCTTTTCCACAGACTTGTAGAAACGGAGCCAGTCAAACCTGCACTAAAATCTCTGAAACCTTGAGCAAAAGTCAGTCTTTCCTTCTTTAAATTGATGTCCATAGACACTTTGTTGCAGTGATGGAATCTGACCAACCTAATAATATTTGTTCAGTTGTGTGTTTACCTTATTCTTTTATTGATTACAGAGGACACTATAACCCATAAAATGGCTTTTCTTTCGTAGTGTTTATACACACACCCAGATATGTATATATACTTACTACTAAATAAGTATGTTAAAAAAATTCCATTATTTCTCTCTGGTAAAAAAAAAGTACAGGCAACTGAAGAAGCCTGTTCATTTGCCCCTTCATATATTTAAGTATCTATTGTTAGCATCTCATGGATTACTTCATGACCTTTCACAACATTGTAACAATGATGTAGCAACACTAATATCTGAACTTTGTTCTTCTGACTCCAAGCCCCATACATTCCATTGCCCTGTCGAAATAAATTTTGGACCCATAAAAACTTGCCAACTACCTACATCATTGCCATCTGAAGTAAATCTGACTCCACCAACTTTAAGTTAGATTAGAATCCAATACTTTTTAATGTTCTCCCAACATAATTTTTTGACCTCCTCAGGCTCGGTGCCATCAAAAATGTTTCAGTGATGTCTCAATTTATTTGTCAATGAGTCTATCTGTATTCTTAGTGCTTCAATGTGAGTATGTGGTAGTTAAGATGTTGAGGCTGATGATGTAGATGGGATAGACAAGGCTGGGATATAGAGGGAGTGTCGCTGGTTTAGGTTTAATGACGGTAAGGAAAGGACCATCAAACATCTGAGGAGAATTCCAGATAGCTGGATGTCATATGTAGGGTTACCGTTGCTGTGATGAAATACCATGACCAAAGAAATTTGGGAAGGAAAGATTTATTCAGCTTATGCTTTCACATCTTATTTCATCATCAAAGGAAATCAGGACAGGAATTCAAGCAGGGCAGGAACCTGGAGGCAGGAGCTGATGCAGAGGCAATGGAGGGGTGTTGCTTGCCCAGCCTGCTTTCTTATAGAACCCAGGACCACTAGCCCAGGGATGGCACCACTCAAAATGGGCTGGGTCTTTCCCACCAACCACTAATTAAGAAAATGCCCTACAGCCAGATCTTACAGAGGCATTTTCTCAACTAGGGCACCCTGCTCTCTGATGACTCTAGCTTGTGAAAGTGGACATGAAACTAGTCAGCACAGTGGAGCAGAAAGTAGAGAATGTCCCATGATGTCTGAAGGATGATGAGGTGAGAAGTATGTCAGAGGAAGAGCTAATGAGGGAAAATTCTAGATCCGTTTACAAAGCCAGGAGGGAAGAACATGTTTGATGGACTTTTGAGACCATTGAGTGATTTTTTTTCAGTCTTTGAATGAGAACTTAGTAGATTTGGGTCAGAGAGGGACATGATGTGACTTCAGCTGTAAAAGGTAGCAGTTATGACCGGAAGAGTGGGATTATTCTCTCCAGTTCTCCAAAGATGCAACTTTCCTTACCCTTGGTGCTTCCATACAGATACTACGTTCTAGTAATTTAACAGAACACACAAAATGGTTGATGACTCACCTACAATTGCCTTTTGAGCATTTAGAATTTTTGGATCCACTTTTCAGTTTCTTTGTGTCTATCCCAGAAATATAAAACAAGACACACTACTCACTAAGATAGTGATCCCTGACTTTTAAAATATTGTATCCTTTATTGTTTCTTACTTAGTATCCCAAGCCTATGGTTAATAAATTTGAACACCTATCAATATGTACAATGTCCATCTATCATCTACCTATCCACCCACTATATGTTACATATATGATACATATATTAAATATATATTTTAGTTAGTAAATGTGAATTATGTAACATAAATATATGACAATTATATATGATAATAATTATAGTAGACATGAGATAATTATAGAAATCCAAAAGTACTTCAAACACCCCATTGTAAGTGATTCTTATTTCATATTTGTAGCCTTCCAGTACTAGGAAAAGGCTATGTAGAAGAGCTTTCAAAATAACTATGAGAATTCTTTCATTAATTTGTTTATGAAATACAGTAATGTTTAAAAAATAAGTCATTTGGTTTTGCACAAGGTGCCTTCCTCAGTTCACCATGGTTCCTCATTTCCTCAAACGACCTGCGATCTGTAGGGACATTCTTCTCTACATCACATTGCCAAGCCAGATTTGGATAGAATGTGACTTTAGTATTAGCCTTTGTTTATAATTTATTAGACGAAGATTGAGCATATCTGTGTATCAACAGTAAGTTTTCCATAATATTAGAATAAAAACCAAATTGAACTGGTAACAAGGAAGATTATAATCCATCTGTTCTCTAAAGAAACCAGTTTAATATGCTGAAAGGCAAGATAATTGAAGTTGTCATATAGAAGATGCGTAAGCTATTGATGAGTTTGGAAACTTAGTATTTCTTGTATTTAGAAATTTCTGATACTGAATTATTTCAAGATAATTTTGGTAACCTTATATTGAACTATTATTTTCTACCTAAGCTAGCTTTGGTTGATATCTGCCATTTGTCTTATTATAAATCTCACCATTTTTTTTTCTGATAACTTAGTTGAGCATTACTATAGTCAATAGTATCATCTGAATTACAGATAAAGCCTACAGAATTACATTGAAGTTCACTAAAAGCCAAGTACACTGATTTAGCACAAATCTGAATATTCAAATAATTAATAATAATAATTATGTTATCTACAAGGAAGTATTGGTTGTTGTAGATTGTTTTATTAAAATAAATATTCTGAATGTATGTATAGTATTTAAAATGTTACTTCTGTGTAATAGATGACTTAAGTGATACATTTGTTAAATTTGTAAAAAAATAAAAGGAAAATATAGAAAGCTCTTATTATTGATACTCTACTACAAATGGAGTAAATATAATATGGAGTCAATGTGCCAATCTTCTTTTACTTTTTAACCAGCTAATGTACTGACACACTCAGATTTAGTGAACTTAAGTTCAGGACTAAGTGTATTTGGAATCAAAGTGAAGTGACAAACAAATAAATGATCTGTAAATTGGGAGTTTATCTGGAGTTATTGGCTCTCTTAGAGAGCATGTTGTATACACTCTTGTTCTATAGTTACAGCCTTGTAAGCAGTTTCTGTGCTGGTTTTTGTCTAGACTTATAAAACCTCCTAATAAAGCCTTGGAGACATTCAGTTGCTTTCTGTCTCTTGGAAAAGTTCAGAAGCAGAGCAATGCCATGTGCTCTATGAGGCACTCTTGAGCTTGTGGTCTTTCTTTCCTGCATCACCTGCTTCAAAGAAAGGAACCCAGGAGTGGTTGCTGCTGATGGCAGTCTGAAGAAAGGATTGTCTAGAAACTGTGTAGGGCGAGGGTTTTATCAACTGAGACAGGGAATGAAATAATAGTTTTATGATACAATAGAGTATTATGAAGCATTGACAGAATTTGATATTTATTCATTCATTTTATGGTAGTGCTTTTATAATGAGTATTTAAATTTAAATTTCCATAATATTAAAATTTTGCAATAACGTTCAAAGTGTGTCAATTGGCCTGTCAGTCCAAATGAAATTTATCTCCTATATATTTATATGATTTTCTATTATATATTCAACAAACATATTCTTGGAGTCAGAATAAAACTTTTTTGATTAATACTTTTTGAAATTAAAATATAATTACATCATTTCCTACCTCTTTTCTTCTTTCTCCAATCCTCTCCTCTTGTTCTCTGTCAAATTAATAGGCCCCTTTTTCTTAATTTTTAATTTAATATGTATGTATTGTTATGTATTTAATATATATGTATTATCCTAAATATACTAATACAACCTGCTTAGTCTGTATAAAGTTACTTGCATGTGTATGATTTCAGGGATGATCATGTGGCATTGGATAACTAATTGGTGAGGCTCTTCCCTGGAGAAGATGTTCTCCTGCTCTCAGAACTACTTGGCTTCTTGTTGCCTCTTGTTTAGGTTTGGGGCCCCATGGGATTTCCTCCTTCCATATCAGTGTGTCTATTGGTGGTGTCCTTGCGTAGATCTTGTTTAGGCAGCTATGTTGTGTTGAGACTTCATGTGTATGGTTTCCCTTACATTTATAGGAGACACAATCTTACAGCAGGCTTCCTGTTCCTTTGGCGTTTGCAGTCTTTCTGCCTGTTCTTCTGTGATGTTCTTGAGATGTAGGTGCAGGTGCTGTGTTGTGTTGCGGATACATCAGTTGGAGCTGAGCGCCACAATGTCGCTTGATCTTTATATTTTGCTTGGTTTTGGTGTTCTGTGATACTCTTTCACCTCCCTGGGTAGGTCTGTTCCTAGGTATTCTATTTAATTTGAGGCTTTTGTAAATGGGATTTTGTCCCTGATCTCTTTTCTTGTGTGTTTGTTGGTGGTGTATAGAAAAGCCACTGATTTTTGTTGGTTGATTCTGTATTCTGCTCATTTACTCAAATTGTTGATCATTTTTAGAGGTTTTCTGGTAATTTTTTGGATCTCTTATGTATGATATTATACTGTTTGCAAATATAGATAGTTTCTCTCTCTTTTCTGCTTGCATCCTTTTATTTTTCTTCTCCTGCCTTGTTGCTTCAGAAAGTGCTTCAAGCACAATATTGAAGAGGAACAGGCATCATAGAACCCTGTCTTGTTGCTGATTTCAGTTGTATTCCCTTGAGTTTTTCTCCACTGAGGATGAGGTTGTCTGTGGGGTTCTCATACATAGCTTTTATTACAGAGAAGTATATTCCCTCTAGACTTTCTCTTTAGCACTTTTACCATGAAGACGTGTTGATGTAACCAACCGTCTTATTAAATAAGAAACACAGAAACAATGTAAAAGAGAAAGCCGAGAGGTCAGAGCTCAGAGCTAAAATCTCACCCTTCCGCCTGTCCGGTGTCCCAGCTTCCCATAAGAGAGCTACTTCCTGTCTGTACGACTTTTTTTATAGTATTATTGTTCTGCCTTCTCATTGGTTGTAAACCCAAACACGTGACTGCCTCGTCACTGTCTGAATGTACAGCCCCCTAGGTCTTAAAGGCATATGTCTCCAATGCTGGCTGTATCCCTGAACACACAGAGATCTATGGGATTAAAGGCGTGTGCCACCACCGCCACACTCTGTCTATGGCTCTAATAGCTCTGACCCCCGGGCAACTTTATTTATTAACATACAATCAAAATCACATTTCAGTACAATTAGAATACCACCACAAAGACGGGTTGTTTTACCAAAACCTTTTTCTATATACATTGAGATGATCATGTAATTTTCAGTTCTAATCTACTTAATGTGAATTATTATATTTATTAATTTGCAAATATTGAACTGTTTCTACATCTTCATGATAAAGTCAACTTGGTCATGATGGATAAATTTTTAGTGTACGTCTGCATTCAGTTTGCAAACTTTTTTTTTGGGGGGGTTTCAAATTCGTATTCATTAGTGATATTGGCTTGTAGTTTTCTTTATTAGGTTTTACTTCATTTGGATAATTAGAATAATACTGGCATCATAGAGTAAGTTTGGCAGTGCTTCTTCAGTGTATAGTTTTTGAATAATTTAGTATGTAATGACTGTAGACCTTCTTTGAAAGTCTGATATAATTCTGTTGTGAATTCATCTGGGTCTGAATTACTTTTTAATCTGGAAGACTTTTTATTACTGTTTAAATCTCCTTGTGTGTTATGAGTCTAATTAAGTTGCTCTTCTCTGAATCTAGAAATTTGTCTATTAATGATTGTCTCTATGCCATTGACCTGAAATTCTAAGGTCTTATCTTTTTGCATTAGCTCACATTTTCTGAATGTTCCTTTTCTTTCTCTGTGTGTTTTCAGTTCTCCATATTCTTTTCTTTTTGTTCTATGTCTGGTTCTTCTATTTTATTTGAGTCTTTATATTCTATTTTGTTCAATTCTTCCTCTTTATGTGGCTTCTTGTTTTCTAGTTGAATTATTGATTTTTTTTAATTTCATCTTCATTTCAGCTTGAATTCAATGTTTTTATTTCTCTGTATTGGATTCTGATTTTAAGTCCTGGATTTCCTTTATTGTCTTTATCCACCTTTTGTTTGTGTTTTTACAGCAATCACTTAGGTGTTTATTCTCAATGAGTTCTCCCTCCTCAAATCATTAAGCTGTTTCTTTCTGTATTCTTTAAACTCTTTGAATTCTTTGATGAAGCTTATGATTGTTCTTTTAAATTCTATGTCCTGGGGTACCTCTAGGCAATTATTATTTGAGAATATTTCTATAGAACTTGTGGGTTTGTGTGTGTGTGTGTGTGTGTGTGTGTGTGTGTGTGTGCGTGTGCATGTGTGAGGGCAGAATATTGCCTTGATATTTCATATTATTGATAAATTTGTGATGAGATCTGGGTATGTGGATTTTTATTAGTTCTGTCAGATATGGACAGAGTAGGCTATGACAGAGTAATACAGCCCACAGGATGTGTGGAGCAGGTTGAGATTGAAGATTGGCTTAGGTGGAATGTAATATGGTGGATTCGAGGGGCTGAAATAGCATGTAGCATGTGCATTATTTGTCAAAGCCTAAATTTTGGGGTTAGAGCCAGAGCTTTGAGAGGGTGAATGGATAGAAGGATCAGGCAAACTGAACAGTCTAGACTCTGTCACAAGATGTAGAGGTCCTAGGTGGGCAGAGAGGTTGGGTGTGGTGTGCGGTGGGCCTCCAGATTGTTGGCAGATAGTGGGGTCCTTGCTAGAGCCTGGAGATCAGGGGTACCACAGGCTGTGGTGGCCAGACTATGCTGGTGCACTCTATGTAGGACCTGGCCTATCTAGGAGTGGAGGGGCATATGTGGAGGGGAGGATCAGCTGGACTCACCTGGCTAGAACCTGGCACAAATTGTGCAGGATCTGGCTGGGTAGAGAGGTTGGATCTGGATAAAACTTTTGTAGTTGAAATACTTCAGATGAAAGTATCTGGCAAGTATCTGTAATCTGGCACCTGTAGGTAGAGGTAGTGGATTGGGAGCTCAATGTCTGTTGTGTTACATGAGACTCTGGTAAAAAAACAAGAATGTAAATAAGGAAACAATCAATTAACTAAGCCCAAACTAAGCCAAACTAAATGAAATCAGATAACAAAAATTATTTCTATAATTTAAAAGAATTTTCACTTTGTTGTTGTGCTTAGAGTATTTTTCTGGAATAGTCACAGTATTGTATAATGGCCGGCTACAATAAGTAAATATGCTGACCACAGATGTCCTAGCTGATGTAGGCCAGCATTTAGAACAATTGTCTTCTCTTCCTCCTTGATTGCTGATCTCTTAATATCTGAAGTGAGCGTAGCATAGAGTTTTCAGTACTCTTAAAATAGATCTAAGTCTGAAGGATGAAAATACAAGAGTCAATTTTAAAGAAGAAAAGATTTCAAACTAGGAGGTTGGGAAAATTTAGAAAGCATTCTCACATTAGGAAAGCATTTTCACATAAGCCCCTATGAAATCAAGAAATATGAAATAAAAATTTAAGCTATGAAGACATAAATAGGGTTAGTCAGATCCTCAGCACTACAATGCTTGCTTTGACGCTTGATGCTCTGATATTAATCTCCAGACTGTGAACAAAGAATCTCAAACTGTTTCGTCAATTGGCATATAAAATGTAAAACTCTAAAACATTTGCTGAGCATGGTTGCACATGTCTATAACCCCAGCACCTTGGAGGCAGAGACAGGAAGATCATATCACCCGTATGGGACAGTATGACCCCATTTCAAAAACAACCAACAGAAAGAACAAAAGTAAAGGAAGAGGAGGATGACACAGAATGCAGTGAACCGCAATTGTGTCCGAATTCTGTCTCCAGGCAAGAATGCAAAGATGTAGAACTCACAATTCACCATCTTAATCCTGATCAGTTTTTCCAGCAAGTGCCTAAGGACAGATGAGAAGAACAAGCTGTGGTAATCTTCACACCAGAGCAGCTCAGACAGATTATGATTGCTGCAATCACCATGCAGAACAGGCCAATTATTATTTGTCTGAGAACCTGTCCACAGTTCAATCCTTTTTGCTCATTTGCCCTAGAGGGTGGAAGTAAGTCACCAGGGAATCCCCAAATCATATTTGCTGTATTTTATGTAAATGACTTCCCCTTTGTACTCCAAACTCTATGAAGAAAATGGTATGTATGTTACACAATTAAAATTCATTATATGATTTGTTTATAATTTCATGTTATTTGATGGGGACTCTTTATTATTATTTTATGTGTATGGGTGTTTTGCTTATATATGTCTGTTTACCACATGTGTGCCTGGTACCTGTGGGGTCCAGAAGAAAGCACTGGATCCCCTAGAACTGGAGTTACAGATGGTTGTAAGTTTCTTCTGGTTGCTGGAAATAGAAACCAGGTCCTTTGGAAGAATAGTCAGTGGTCTTAACTGCTGAGCTTAGAGCCACACTATGTGTTTTTAAAGTATTTCTTGAGTTTCTAATAAGTAAGGCACTGTGTTTGGCATCATGGAAGACTAAAGAAAATCTATCATGTAGGATGATATAAACACCTGAAGATGAACTATACATTTAAACAAACAACATAAGGCACTTGACTAGCATAGAAATAAGGGGAAGTTTCAGCAAGTTAACGTAGAGTATGAGTTAGAGCTTTATTACAGTGTCCACCTTGATCTCAGATTTGCTAGTCTCTTCCTCTTTGATGCTGGGATGACAGGTCTGTGCCACAACCTCCACTAAGGGCATTTTCCCCCCTTAATCACTATGGTGATGTGGCTGTGACAGTTCTGCAGACACAGAGTTTGTCATGGGTTGTTATCATTGGATGAGGGTCACAAAGTTGACTAAATGTTTTATTGACAGATTTAATGCTTTTGTAATTATTTTTAAATAATACTTTTATTAATTCTTTGAGAATTTCATACAAAGTACTCTGACCATATTCAACCCTTTATTGATCTAACTTTATGTTATTTCATTTTAAACCTGTGGAGTCCAATTTATGTCACCTAAATACTCCTAAGTGTTGGGCCTTCCCTGGAGTATAGTAAACCTACAAGAGGTCACATTCTTAAAGAAAACTGACTCTCCCTCTCACAGAGTTATATAATACCAATAGCTCCTTAGCTAGGGGTGGGATGTTGTATTACCTATAGCAAATCATGCTGGGATTTTGTCTGGCTTGAGCTTATGCAGGTCATATGTTTGCTGTCACAAATAGTTTGTATGTGTAGCTACCTAGTTGTGTCTGGAAACACTATTTTCTTGCAGTCATTTACCACTTCTGGCTCTTATAATCTTCCTCATCTTTTTCAGGGAAGGACCCTGAGCCTTGGAGGAAAGGTGTGGTATGTATGTCATGTTTAGGACTGAGCATTCACAATCCTTGTTCTCTCCATGTTGATTATATTAGGATCCCTATTACTTGCAATCTATGACAAGGAGAAGATTCTCTGATGAAAATTGCAAGATGATCTGATCTATGGGTAGAACAATAAGTTACTAATGATAGTTTTAATATTATGTTCATTTAGTAGAATAATATTATTGGATTTTTCTGTAGGCTTTAGGGCCAATTTCACCACAAATGATTGGCCACTTTAATAGTGTCAGGAATGGGTTCTATTTTATGGACTATTATTTAGATCCAACCAGGAAGTGGGTATCTTATTTTAGAGAAATGTGTCAGAGATTACTATTGAGAACAATAGGAAAGCCTCCACTTAGTGTATTTAGTATGATGAAAACAGCTCTATGTTTTTCTCAGATTTTGTCCACATTACCTAAACTTTTGTTCCAGTTTCATTTGCTATGATAAATTATCCTGACGGTAGGCAACTTAGAGGTAAAGGGTTTATTATAGCTTATAGTTTCAGAATATAGTCCATCGTTATGTCAGTCACATAAACTTGCTCTATGAAAATGCTAAACAAGCCTACAACTTGATAATTTTAATATACATAGAATAGTTGAATGCCTATTTTATTCCAGGTCTGTATTAATGTAAAGGCAAGTAAAGTAAAATTGTACCATGAAATTTCCAATTTATTCAAGGGTCTTAGTAAACACTATGGAATATGCATTATAAAAATTTATGCTATCAGTCTCATAACAGAAGCACTAGCCAACAGACTAGATGAGAGTTCCCTTCCTACTTTATTATCTTAAAGTAATGATAAGAGTTCCCAATGGTCATTTCCTGGGAAGATGTGACTATTTCTTCTGAGGCAGAACTAAGCCAGCTGCAAATAGACACTGATTCCAGACAGTAAAAGGAAACAAGGAATGTCTTGTTCACTCCGTCTATGATGATTGAAAGTTTTGCTGGGTATATTAGTCTCGGCTGGCATCCGTGGTCTCTCTTAGTGTCTGCATTACATCTGTCCAGGTCCTTCTGGCTTTCAAAGTCTCCATTGAGAAATCAGGTGTTATTCTGATGGGTCTGCCTTTATAAGTCACTTGGCCTTTTTCCTTTGCTGCTCTTAATATCCTTTCTTTATTCTGTACATTTAGTTGTTTAATTATGTGGCAAGGGGACTTTTTTTTGGGATCTAGTCTGTTTGGTGTTCTATAGGCTTCTTGTATCTTCATAGGCATTTCCTTCTTTAAGTTAGGAAAGTTTTCTTCTGTGATCTTGTTGAATATATTTTCTGTACCTCTGAGTTGGTATTCTTCTCCTTCCTCTATCCCTATTATTCATAGGTTTGGTCTTTTCATGGTGTCCCAAACTTCCTGGACATTTTGGGTCATGACTTTGTTGGCTTTAGTGTTTTCTTTGACTGATGAATCTATTTCTTCTACTGTATCTTCAACCCCAGAGATCTGCTCTTCTATCTCTTGAATTCTGTTGGTTATATTTGCATCTGTAGTTCCTGTTTGTTTACTCAGATTTTCTATTTCCAGCATTCCCTCTGTTGTGTCTTCTTCATTTTTTCTATTTCCCCATTTCAGGTCTTGAACACTTTCCCTCATCTGTTTCATTGCTTTTTCATGGTTTTCATTGATGGATTTATTGTTTTCTTCAGCTTTGTTTGTCTTTTCTTCTAGTTTTTTTTTTTTTATAGTGTTCTTCCCATTTTTTGTTTGTCTGTTCCTCTGTTACATTTTTGATTTCTTCTTTGTAGGCCTCTAGTATCTTCATGATGTTATTCTTAAGGTTGTTTTCTTCTGCTTCTTTCATTTTGTGATGTTCAGGTCTTGCTGTTGGGGGAGGGCTAGGTTTTGGTGTTGTACTGGAAATTCCAATAAGATAAATTCTTAGAAAAAAACTTGTGGTAACCCAAATAGGCAAGGCCAAGATGCTGAAGGGCTTGATACATTAATTAACATGGATTAGAAAATTTTTTTCAGATATGTAATCCAAATATATCTAAAAAAGTGACATAAAAGAGAATGTCCAGCCAGACGGTGGTGGCGCACGCCCTTAATCCCAGCACTCAGGAGGCAGAGCCAGGCGGATCTCTGTGAGTTCGAGGCCAGCCTGGGCTACCAAGTGAGTCCCAGGAAAGGCGCAAAGCTACACAGAGAAACCTTGTCTCGAAAAAAAAAACCAAAAAAAAAAAAAAAAAAAAAAAAAGGGAGAATGTCCATTTTCAGAGGCTGTCCAGTTTAAGCACCGTTTTCTGTCAGAAGCCTTTCTTGAATTACTGCGGTTATGTCTCATCTCAAACACTGCCCTCTGACACTTTCTAAGATACTCTTCCTATTATTCAGAAATTGAGCTTATGTTACAGAAACATTTAACTATTGCTTTGTAATTGCAAGAAACGCAAGGCATTAACAAAAATAAAATGAAAAAAATTAATTAGTTAAAATATTTCTTTCAGTTTAAAAGCACAATTTTATGAATATTTTGCAAGTATTTTCTCTGTCTTTTATGATCAATGAAGTCTTTGAATAATAAATTCTGTTTTTGTCATTGTGCCTTTAATATTTTAGACCAATATATAAATTGTCAAATATAAAATACTATAGATATGCATTGACTAATTATAAGTACAAATGAGACTGGTTATAACTATAGTACTGAGAGAAAAATCATACTTAATGATGATGACATGATAGTCCTTCTGGACTTTATAACAGCATGATGGATATTTTAAAATTTGTGATTGTAAATATTCATTTAATAGTTGCTTGGCTTTTCATTTGGTACCCTATTTTTTCCATCATATTTGTTTATTTGTATGTGTGTGAGTGTGTGTGTGTGTGTGTGTGTGTGTGTGTGTGTGTGTGTGTGCATGCAAATGCCTTGGTATGCATGTTGGATCAGAATACAGCTTGCTGGAACTGGTTCTACCTTTCTGTCACGTGGGCCCTGGGGTTCAGGGACAAGTGCTTTTACCTACTGAGCAATCTCAATGGCCTTTCTCTTTTTTGTGTGTTTAAGGAGTACAGCTTGACTCTGGAGCTGATTTCCCATCTTTCCTTTTGTAGGGTGGCAACCTTGACTAAATATCCTGTGTCCATATTTCCTTACACAGTGACACTTGTATCTTGCTGGCAGCTGTCTAAGTAGACCTAAGGTCTGATCAACAGGAGGGAAATCAGGCCTGGTACCAGAAACCTAGCCTACTCCCTGGGCCCAGTGAGGTTATGGCTCATAGAGGAAGACCTATTGCTGCCACTTGACTAGACCATTATAATTTCTAACTATGTTAGGAAACGTATTCTTACACCCACAACCAAGGGCGGCTCTCACCCTTTGTCAAAGAAGCTGCTCTTTATTGCAGAAGCAAACCATTACGGAAACCCACAACTGGTCAAAACACAGAGATTAACCAATAGTGGGGGACCCAGGCCTAACTGATGTCTATAACACAATTACTGCATTTAAGGCACGGGGAATGTTACAGAAGATGAGGCAGGAAGAGTGGAAGATCCAGAGGACCAGGAAGTCCTCTGTGACATCATGTTTCCTAGAAATGAGAGAGAAGCTTCACCCATGATACCTCAACAAAATGGCTGCCTCAATAAGACCTGAATGATGACAACACCAAAAGACACGCTGCCACAGAAACAGAGGTCTCGTGTGGCCCTACCCCTAGACAAAGAACTATAGAAAACTAATGATACAATGCCATTTTAAAATCTTCTAAGAAAAATGTGTTCCCTTGATTAAAAAAAATCACTTCAACCACTTTGGTTTATAATCTTAGTTTGTTCACATGGTTCTTTCTACTCCTGTTAATTCTTCTTCTTTCATATTTTTTTTTTGCCTCAGTCCCATGACTTTTGCTTACTTGTCTTATTGTTATAGTCAGTTCATCTGACCTGCTTTCCTAAACAGAACCAGTTTTATTTTTGCTTGTGTTTTCTTTGTTTGATGGTTCATGTTGGTTAATTCCAATATGATCAGCATTACACTGTTCCTTAAACTACTTTCTCATCTCTTTTACCAAAGCTAATTACTATTCATGTCTCTAATTTGGAATTTATACAATATCACTCCCTGTTGTACTTACTTATATATTTATCTGAGTTTCTTTGCCGGGTTCTTGGAAGAAAAAAAAAGCCTCATATTTATACTTTTCATTGTGTCTGGCAGAAGTTTTTTTGCCATAGAGAGTCAATTGTCTATCGAATGATAGAATTAAGGTAATAAGTTACTGGAAAGAAACTGATTTCATGTTTATTAGTGAGGTTCTTTTGCTGTTGATTCTCATGGACATTTTCCAGGCTGTCACAGTGTAACTTGCTCACAACAGAATCTCTCAGTGTTACTCTGGAGAGGTCTGGAATACACTAAACATACTTTTAAAGTTCTGTAAAGTCTTCCAAAATATCAAAGATCCTAAATTAAAAAAAAAAAAAGTGTTAATGGTATTAATATGTAAAACAGATGCAGTGTTTAGTATGTTTATCCATGTGAATGCACAATGTTCCATGTTTTACTGAGTTGATATACCTTCTTTCCAAAGAATAGAACTACTTTCAGCACAGAATGTCACGATAATTTGTCAGCAACACATGCATTGCTACAAGTTATAGTGATGAGGATAATAAATTAAGGCACTCACGGGCCATTCAGCTCAGGCGGAAATACACCTGAATGAAAAAGGAACTTTTGGCTTAATCTCCCAACTTGTCATCTATTTCTTTCACAGAAAAGGTGTGGGGCACAGGTGGTCAGAAGTCAAAGAGCATACTCCGCCTGAATGGTTCATAGGGCATGACACAAACGTGTGGGACCTGCTGGGTGAAATAAAAAGCCAGTGGAATGGGGCCAGTTTTGGTGGTCCAGGTCAAAGGGCACTCTGTTTGTGGTGTTTCACAAATGCTTGACAGATTAAACACATACCTCCTAGGGGTAACAAACAGACCATGGAGTTAAAAGCAGTCATGAGCACTAAAGCGTCCTTCAGAATTCTCCTCATGAGAAGATGGAGGCCATGTAATATTAGTCTCATAGCTACAATAATTTTCCTACTCTTGAGAAATTGTACTTTAGAATGATATCCATATACATAATATGTTTCTGTGTCATCCAAAGACTAGGCAAGTGAGAGAAGCAGCAGGAAAAGCAGCAGTTCCACCTAGCTCTTTCCCCTGGAACTAAAGCAATGGGTTTTACAGGGCTTTCTGCCCTCACCCCCAGTTTTTGCTGATTTTTCTTCCTGTGGATATAAAATACTTTGTTAATATTCAACATCATTTAATTCAGAACAATAGAAGATTGACATATTTATAATGATGTAATCAGACTGTTGTGTCCAGATCGTGACCCCCAGAGAGACCACCAAAGACGAGCATGCCGGAATGCAAAAGCAAGGTTTAATTCTGGATATCCAAAAGCAATACAAGCCTAGGCAGGGACTTCGTCCAATACATCCAACGCAGTGGAGGCTGGAGGAAGCGCCCACCTGTCTGCAAGCTCAGTTTTTAAAGGGAAAAGTCACAAGGTTACATCATTTAGGGGTGCTAGTACAGGTACAATTCTGATTGGCTTGTGTCTAGGAATTCCAGAAATCACAATTCAGTTTTCCTTCTAAGGAAGTAGTTGCCCACCACCATTTTTCATTGGCTGCCCCCAGATGGGGGCATCTGGTGATTACACAGTCACTATGGAAACTAGGGTTGGGACATTCTATGGTCAAGCAGTTGCCTAGGGGGCCAGGGAGAGGACATTCCATAGTCCAGCAGCCATTACCTCCTGACTACCTTGTGACTCTGTACTTTTACACTTCCTGGTTTCTGGAATCTGAACTGACTGGTCTCAGTAACTTCTGGCCTGTTCTCAAAAGGAGAAATCTTAGGCCTTAATTTTAGGGTGAAAGCATTTTGGTCTTATTTCTAAGATGGCTCATTTTGGTCTCACAAGACCAATAGTTTGAGCCCTTAACAGGATTATAAGGTAGGTAATGTTTGCATAATACTATGCTCAATGTTGTGACAAAATACAGGACAGAAAACTTAAATAAAGAAGGATTTATTTGGGCTCATGTTCAAGAGGGTTCAGTCCATTACAGTAGGGAAGGAAGGGGTGGAGGTCAAGGCATCACAGTAGGGAAGGGGTGGAGGTCGTGGCATCACAGTAGAGAAGGAAGGGGTGGAGGTCAAGGCATCACAGTAGGGAAGGAAGGGGTGGAGTTCATGGCATCACAGTAGGGAAGGAAGGGGTGGAGGAGTTCATGGCATCACAGTAGGGAAGGAAGGGGTAGAGGAGTTCATGGCATCACAGTAGGGAAGGGGTGAAGGAGTTCATGGCATCACAATAGGGAAGGGGTGGAGTTCATGGCATCACAGTAGGGAAGGGGTGGAGGAGTTCATGGCATCACAGTAGGGAAGGGGTGGAGGTCATGGCATCACAGTAGGGAAGGGGTGGAGGAGTTCATGGCATCACAGTAGGGAAGGAAGGGGTGGAGGTCATGGCATCACAGTAGGGAAGGGGTGGAGGAGTTCATGGCATCACAATAGGGAAGGGGTGGAGTTCATGGCATCACAGTAGGGAAGGGATGGAGGAGTTCATGGCATCACAGTAGGGAAGGGGTGGAGTTCATGGCATCACAGTAGGGAAGGAAGGGGTGGAGGTCATGGCATCACAGTAGGGAAGGGGTGGAGGAGTTCATGGCATCACAGTAGGGAAGGGGTGGAGGAGTTCATGGCATCACAGTAGGGAAGGGGTGGAGGAGTTCATGGCATCACAATAGGGAAGGAAGGGGTGGAGTCACGGCATCACAGTAGGGAAGGGATGGAGGAGGTCAAGGCATCACAGTAGGGAAGGCCTGGTGTGGTTCACAGCAGTAGAATAGTGCCATGGTGGAGTTCACAGAATTATTGTAGTGAAGGCATGGTGTACATAGGAGTTCACGTGATTACATCATGATGAAACAGGATGCAGAAAACAGGGAAAATACTCATCTCGCTTCTTACATTTACCCCATTTTATTCAGTCTGGAACCCTACCCCATAGGATAATGGCCCCACATAATAGGGTAGATCTTTTATTCTCAGGTAAGCATCCCTACAAAAGTCCTCAAAAATATGTCAAAAAAGTGATTCCAAACCCAGGCAAGTTTACAATGGGAATTAGTCATCACAGCACAGAAAAGTGCCATATACATATTTCATTGCATCCTGAAATCAACATATCCCTCTATTTTTATTTAAACTCTGGAAAATATGCCCCAAATTAATTATGTTGGAGTGTATCTTTTCCATTCCAAATATTCACCTATAATTTGGAAATAATAATAGCAATAAAAACATATTTTTCTTGGCTGCTTTTTGAATATGAATGATATACGTTGTATATGTCAGAATCATGTAAAAGATATGAGAAAACAGAGCCATGGGCTTCAGCAGAGTTCCTGCTTTCCTAGGTCTGGGAAACAGCTGAGGAATACCATTTCTAATAGGCTCCAACAGCAAGTCCATGGTCCAGAAACTGCAAGCAACTATTGGTAATACCATATCATCAGAGCAGATTGAAAGCAAAAGAATCATTTGATAATCTGGCTATGCTCAAACATGTTAATATCTTACACTGTTATTAATCCCCTAACCCAGATTTCTGGTCTTTCAGACTTATTTTGAGTATTTGACATTTTCCTCATTTTATAATTCAAAGTATAAGTGAACAGGAAGTGGTAGTTATGTACCAAAATTTATGTATCTCTGTGTGTTTGTATATGTACACTTATGTTTCTGTTAGTGTTTGAATGTATAACAAGACAGAAAAATATCTGAAGAAGGAAAGATGTGTGTGTGTGTGTGTGTGTTTATGTATGTACTCACTGCTCCATTTCACAGCAAATTGAACTTAAAACATCTTTATTTATCCATATTGCATATAGATGCTTACATATTACAACCACATGTTTACTCTTACTATTAATGCTTCCATTGTTCATATTACAGTTTTCTGCTTTCATGATTTAAAAAAGACATATTATTTTTCTCCTGAGAAATAATTAAGCTCAGTGTTGTATCAAAGATCTAGCCAACACATTTAGACAAGCTGAATACTTATCATGTTTCAGTCAAGTGGTTGTATAAAATTATGGGACACTGTATCAAGTAGGTAGAGGTTTCCAGAAAAAGAAATAGAAGGAATAATGTTAATAAGTTGCCTGATTGCAGTATTTTACTAGCCATTTGTTGTTTTTTTCCATCTTTCCATTTCTATACATTTAAGCAAATGGCTTTTTAGTTTAAACTCAAAGGCTAATTCTAAAACTGATTTGCCACTAGAGAAATGAGAATAGAGTATACTGACATTCCATCTCACTTCAGTGAGAGTTACTATGAAGGAAACAAGCAACAACAAATGTTGGTGATAATGAGAAGCAAGATTCTGATATACTGATGAGAGGGACATAAATTAGTGTAGTCATGCAAGTCAGCATGGAGGTTCCCCCAAAATTAAATAATAGAATTACCACACTACCCAGCTATACTGCTACAGTGTGTGTGTGTGTGTGTGAGACATGTGTCTGGGTAACTGTAGCTATAGACATAAGTTGATATGGAGGAATCCAGGTCAGCATTCCAGAAATACTTGCAAATCCATGTTTATTTTGGTTCTATTTACAATGTTCAAGTTATAGAATCAGCCTAGTGGTCCACCAACAGATAAATGAAATGTGGTTTTATATATATCACATATATGTTATATAACATATATTTACACACATATTTATGTTATATATTTATAAATATATTTACATATGTATTACATATATATGTATTATGTATAAATATATATAGATGTGATATATATGCAACAGAATTTTGTTCAGTAAAAAAACAGCAATTATGTCATTTGCAGGAAAAATGAACTAGAGGTCATTATGCTAAGAGAAATAAGTCAAGCTCAGAAAGGCAAATATGCCTTCGTTCATGTACAGAAATTGCTGTACCTCTGTGTGTATGTATATGTATATCTATCTTTCTGTTAGCGTTTGAATGTATGACGAGACAGAAAAATATCTTTTTTTTCTGCTTTTTTCAAGACAATGTTTCTCTGTGTAGTTTTGGTGCCTGTCCTGGATCTTGCTCTGTAGACCAGGCTGGCCTCGAACTCACAGAGATCCTCCTGCCTCTGCCTCCCAAGTGCTGGGATTAAATATGTGTGCCACTGCTGCCTGGCCAGAAAAATATCTTAAGAAGATGGGGAATTTGTCTACAGTATCTGGGTTAAAGTGTACATAAGATGCTTAGTGAGTTAATTCACTTGCTGTCAAGCCTGAAAACCAAGTCTGATCCCTGGAACCTACATAATGGAAGTAGAGAACTGGACCTTGCCAGTTGTCCTCTCTCCAGCATCTGAGTACTGTGGCGTGTGCCTTCACCCAAGTAAATAAATACGTGTAATCATGTATAGTTGGGCAGACATAGGAACTCTAGGGTCAGTGATAAACCATGTCTTCAAAGATGAGGTAGACAATTATACAGGAAGACATCTCACATTGACCTCTGGCGTGCGCGCGCGCGCGCGCACACACACACACACACACACACACACACACACACACACACACACACAAACACTGCAAGAAAGAACCCAAGTTTGTAGGCTTAAGTAACATTCCAGAGAAGTAATATAAAGTTTAAAATTTGTGGAAAGCACTTGCTAAATAACATATTATTTTGAGTGAAAATATATAATCAGCTACTTACCAGTTGATCCATCTACTTACCTACCTATCTACTCCTTATGCATTTTCATTTTACTTCTTTACAAAACATATTTCAAAGCTATTCTTCTGTCTGCCTATCATTCATCTAATTTCTATCCCATTACGAGAGACAACAAGGACAATTCTAGCAAAACAAACAAACAAACAAACAAAAGAACCAAAAACACAGAGCTGGAAATGATTAGGTGTTCAGATGTTCAAGAATTCTTATCAACGGGCTGAATTTGATGGAATCCATGCTGCTTTTCCCTAAAACTATTTGTGCATCAATTTGTAGACCACACAGTGAAGGGAATGCACCTCTGTGGGGTGGATCACACTGTCCTCTATGTAACATCTCCTCTGCAGAAAAGAATGTGTTCATTGAAAACCACCACATGTGCTTGTAAAAGGTCGAATGATGTGGTTGGGATTGGGCATCTCGTTATACTTTGGGATAGCTAATAGGACAATGGCTACTGAAAGTAAGTAATATTACAACACACAAAAGGAGCAGTAAAGTGCAACTCAACAGGTATATAAAGACACCATAAAATTGGAGGCTAGTGAGAAGTGGGCAGGTGGATCTGTGTGGTGCGCATCATTGACTGACATTACACACAGGTTCCATGCAACTGCATCTGAATGGGGGCCTAAAATACCGAGAGAAGCCCCCAAACTCCAAAAAAGACTTTTGTGTGGTCGTGAACTCTGGTTTTTCTTGAGAATGTTTTAAAACTACATTATTAGCAGCCCCGCATGAGGGGATTTGCCTCAGAGCCACACTATAAATCATCGTTAGAGTTGGTTGTGATGGTTTCTATTTATTGGTGCTTGTGTTCCATACTGACATGGCTTTCTTTGCTAACTTTCTCGTCTTTCTTTGCATTCCATCGGTCATCAATCACAAAAGCAGCCCGGCCATTTTCTCTCTGTCTTGCCTCAGTGAACTCCTACTTTTCTTGACTGTTAACCCCTCACTGGAATGCACATGGCCTCTGAGCTGATCTGGGCCCCTATTCACCTCTCTCAATGAGCCTCCCTTCCTGGAACTGAGCTGCAAGGCAATATTTTCCATCTGTTGAATGAAGAGCATGACATAGGCAGTTTGATATGGTTTCAGAGACCACAGCAAACCAGTGATGCACAACTCGCTTTTATTCCACAAGCCTGTGGGAGCCCACAGGGATAAGAAGCCTTTCTGCTAGGCTGAACACAGCTTGGCATTCAGAACCAAATAGTACTCCCAGAAACACTTAATTATGTTTCATATTCAAGCCAGAAACACTGCGGTTTAGACTAATCTAAAGATGCATCTAATCGGAAGTTGTCCTGAAACATGTGCGCAAGCTTCTCTTTCATACTCCAGCTGTTTTCTTTCCATGGAATGTTTACTGGGTTGGAGATCATCCTGTGTTTATTATGCAGTAGCAAGGAAGTGTCCTGTGTTCCAAAGGGACCTAGGGGGCTTTCAAAGAGAGAGGGGGAGTGGTTCATCACGAGTTCAAGTTTTAGAGTTTCTGATAACATCACAACCTCAAATGTGGTAAGATTTTCCTTTATAAAGCACTTTGAAAATCTGTCTCACTTTCCGATAGAATGATTGTTGGGAAATTTTTAAGAGAGCATTGCTAAGGACACAAAAGGACCTTCACGAGCACTTTTTCTAACACCACAGACTTTAAGGAAAATTTAATGCAGACAACTTTTAATTTACATATTTGCTGAAAATTTTGTTGTTGGATATTTATAATAGTTTTATATGACAGAAATGATCTTGGTAAACAATAACATTGCTAAATAACAATACTTAACCTGTTCAAAACTTCCCAATTGCTGTCACAGGTTACAAATCGAATTATGCTTCTTGATGGTTTCAAGACTCCTTTAACTCTCTCCTGTGAAACAGCAGCACTCACTTGTGTTAAAATGACCATTGTAGCCTACCATGTTACTTTAACAAAATCTTCCACCTATCTGTACATCAAAAATTATTATTAAAACAGCACCTAAGATATCTTCATTACTTTCCTTCCCCCCCCCTTTAATTGAAAATAGATTTCTTACTTAATATATTCTGATTTTATCGTTTCCTCTCATCCTACCCTTTTCAGTTCCTCCCATCTGGATCCACCCCCTTTCTGTCTTTCTTTAGTACATAAACAGGCTTCTAAGGTATAATATTAAAATAAAATATAGTAAAATAAAACAAAAACTAATATGCTCGAATAAGAGAAAACAAACAAAGAGAAGGACAAGAGCCCAAGAAAAGGTGTATGACACAGATACAGATGCAGAGCAATTGATAACTACCTGCAAATGAAAACTCAGTTTCTTCCAAGTGAGTCTCACTGGGGACAAACTACTCTTAATGTTAGGCTACATGCCCAGCAACATATGCCAACATAAAATGAACTCAGTGGCATCTCTGGAGGTACCTTGTCTCATAATGTCATGTCAGGGGTTTTGTTTTTAACTTTATTTTATTTTTTTTTTTAAATTTCACTAGTTTTCTAAATTTCCCTTTTCTGACAAATTATTTCTTATCTGTTTCTCTATACAGAATCTTCCTAAGTTTTCTCTGGTCTGAAGAGTAATTATGCCATTTATTTATTTTTCACAATTTAGATCCCAACTGCAGTATTAACTACCTCTCTTTGAACACATACTGCTTTCAGACTCTGTGATGCACACATCTCTTACTCTAGCTCTACGAGTTTTTGAAGGCACCTATGATCGTTCTCATTTACAATTCAGAAACAGCTCAAGAAACACTGCCAACCTTGTTGCAGATTCCCTGTGCTACCTGATGTGTGGGACTTGGGTCCAAATGTGCCCAAATACCAACCAAACTGGGTTTTCTTCCTTTTCTTTCTGCTTTTACTTTTTGTGCATGAACATAAAGTAACTCCAGGCCCTAGTCTCAGTCCTTCTGTCCTCAGACTCATTTCTTGATGTCGCCGTCAATTGAATTAGAATAATTGACTTTGTTTTTGGAACTAGGAATACGTTTCCTATTTCTTCTGTTCATGCATTTGTCTTAGAGTCTACAACTATTATATATGAAACAATCCTAATATATGAACAAAATGCTTATGGAGTTTTTATGTGAAAAGCCGAGATGTTAGGAAAAATCATTAGGTTTTATACAAGATGATTTATTCATTTAAATATCTGTTGCTATCAGTTTCTGTAACATACTGATCTCTTAATGTGTATTTTTTGTGATTGAAACGAATCTGCATTCTTACCTGTTGAATGTCCTTATTTTATTACTTTTTGGTTGCTTTGGGGCTCTTTAATTTTCTTCTTTTACTGTTTTAAGTCAGGGTTTCTCTGTATATCCCTGGATGTCATAGAAGTTTCTCCATAGACCTGGCTTGCCTAGGCTTTTTTAAATTTTGAATTCAAAGATTTTTTTCATTATTTTATAAATGTATGTGACATTTATTTGCAGTAAGCATTAAACCATGCTATTTGTAAGCAAAAACAAGACTAAGATCTTTGTGGAAATAATTGTACTTATATAAACTATGCAGACAAAGGGGAAGTGATTTAAAAATAATGTTTACTATAGCTTTTGCACCAAAGAACTACTGCTGTTTTCTCTCTATCTGAAGTCGATTTGAAAATATTTTGCCTCTGAAGCGTTAAAGATATGGTTTTTTTTTTTTTTTTTTTTTTTTTTTTTTTTTTTTTTTTTTTTTTCGAGACAGGGTTTCTCTGTGTAGCTTTGCGCCTTTCCTGGAACTCACTTGGTAGCCCAGGCTGGCCTCGAACTCACAGAGATCCGCCTGGCTCTGCCTCCCGAGTGCTGGGATTAAAGGCGTGCGCCACCGCCGCCCGGCTAGATATGGTTATTTAGACATGTAATGCATTTGTTTCTTTTTGTTAAAATTTAGTTTTCAAAATATAAGTGTGCTGGTTAGCTTTCGTGAGTTTGACAAAGAGTCACCTTGGAAGAAAGAACCACAAGTAAGGACTGGTTCCATCACATTGGCCTGTGACCATGATTATGGGACATTTTCTCAATTGCTAATTTATGTCAGAAGGACTGTAACCTGCAAGCTGAAGTAAACTTTTTCCTCCACAAGTTGCTTTTGGTCATAGTGTTTGTCACAGAGACAGAGACACAAATTAGGAAAATGTGTCTAGGGGCTGGTAGGGTAGCTTGGCACGTAAAGACATTTGCCACAAGCCTGAGGATTTGAGTTCAGTCCCTAGAACACATGTCGTAGGAGAGAACTGACCCATGCCCATATGCATGCACACAGTATAATTTTTTTAAAAAAATTGTTTTTGCTAATTTCATACAACTTAGGTTGCTTATATATATGTATGTGTACTTGTGTGTGAAGTTTATTGACTTAATTATGAAAATAACCAAACTATTTTTGTTCTTTTCACTGTGTTATTAAAATTATATGCAATTAATTTTTACAGCTGTAAATTTATAGCAATACTATTTGGTAATATAACTTGTATATATGACATCCTTTCTACATCCATTAAAAGGCCAGATCTGTGTTTTTAAATTTCTTTAATTATTGAAAAAGATAAAATGTTTTCCCTAGTTCAAGTCTTTTTGTTTTTTTGTTTCTAATGCACTCTTTTTTTTTGGTCAGAGGAACTTTTCTAAGATCAAACAGTGAAATAATATACTCTTGTTGAAGTCGTCTATGAACTCATGATTTCCATAATGATTTTGAAATCTGTTTACTTAGCTCTCTGGTTCCTCTGGCTTGGTTCCTGTTGAATTCTACAGCCCTAACACTTCTTGAAATAAATTTCACAATGAACAGCAAGGCATCAATTCTGTTTATCGAATTTATCATGTCATTTGGTGGGGAACATGTACACCGTTAGTGCTGGGAGTGATGTTTGAAGGGACTTTTAAATAAGAGGTGGGCATTGACTGTTAGAGGAAGATGAGCTGGCCCAGGAGTCCTGGATCAGCTCACCAGGAGGGTAAGAGCAGATGGAAGGCTGTATTAAAATCTATCAAGAGGGTGAATAACTGTGAACTAGAAGCTGAGGAGAGGATTCATGCTGCTGGTCTTTAAGTCTATAGATTCCTAGATCTTTAGAGTTGGAAATCAGAGAAGCTGAGGAAGTTGGAGTAAGAAGGGAAGAGGGAGAAGCAGCACACCTGCATCTTTACCCAATCTCCTGAAACGTTCTCCTTCTGTTGATTCATAGCAGACCAAACTTGGGTTTGGTAAAACAGACCAAACAAACGGAGAAGTTAGGGAGTGAAAGGCCTCACCTTCCTGAGGGGTGCTTTCTCCACAGGGCAGGGGCAGTGTTGGGCAGGTCACTGTCATTCATCTCCATCTTAGATAGTTCTGAATCCCTTTGCTTTTGCAGTTGGCTTTAGTTTCCGTTGGGCTGACAGCAGCACAAGGGCAGGGAAAGCTTCCATGTAAGTGTGGGAGGGCCTGCTGCCAACATTTGGGCTGGGAAAGCCGTAGTTGGTTATAATTCATCACTATGACTTCCTTTTGTCTTAATAGTATATCAAAATATTTTTTCTATTCATAGTCAATCTACTTAATTGTTTACAGTTGTGTTAACTATGTTATACCCTCACATGCATACAGATGACTTCATCTTTCACATTGTAGAACAGTAATTGGTGCACACTTAACACTCTGTACTTAGTAAATGGAATCTTGATATTTGTATTCTCATTTCTTAGTGCTATAATACTTGCTATAGCAATATTCCTATAGCATATTCTTACTTTTAATCACTGAGCAGTGTTTAAAGTTATGATTTTTTTTTGGGTATAGTTGATTGCTAGAAATAAATTCTGTTTTAAAATATAGCAGCATATTGATTTTTCAAAGATCATCCTAAGATTTTATACATTGGAACGCTTCCCTGGGGCCTTCAAGGAGACTCTCAAATGTGAGCAGGGAAAAGCTGATTCTCATTACTCTTTTGAAGTTGAGCCTGAAAACAAAAGATAAGAGTCGGAAATTGCTTATATCCGAGCCAGCTTCCTATCGCCATTAATGAAGTTATCTTTATCTCTATGAGCTAATAGTTTATTATTCTGACTGAATATAGAAAGGTGAGTTTTAAAAGGACATCTTTGTCTTCCTCTGAAGCAACTACCATAAACTTTCCATAAGCCACAAAAATGAATGTATAATCTACTGTGCACTACAGAATTCACTTCAGACTTCTCTTTTCCTCCTGTACTAGCCTTGCACTCGTTTACATTAAGATGTAGTGTTTGGGGTTAGAATTAAATTAATACTCCAAAAGAGGTGAATTTTTGTTGTTTGGATTCTGAATCAACCTAGTTTATACATATTTTGTTGAAAAAATCCTGTTAAATATACCAACTTATGAAAACAATACTTCCAAGTCATAAAACAAACAAAATAACAAAGTTAAAATCTACCTCTATGAAATTTATTGAAAATTAGAAGTTTTAAGCACTAGTGATTACTTTGAATTTATTTACAGAAATATCTCTTTGGAAAATGTAAACTTAGTGTTCCCTTCTGGGGACAGAAGTTTGTCACTCCTCACTCCCTACACCCTTCAAGAGCAGAGAAGCATTTGCAGGAAGCTCACAATCACTTTCTTGGATGTACTTTGTCTCCAGAGGTCACCACATAACCATGATCACCATGTCCACAGTTCATCCTACTTGGTTCTGTTCTTCTCCTTTCTGATGGTTTAGTTAAAAATAACTGGTTTAGTTAGAAATAACTAACTGGTGTGTAGAGAGGACAGTGTGTGTCTAAAAGCTCTGTACCATAGACCCCGTAATCCAAGTATTTCACAAGGAAGAACGTTCAACTTCCCACACCATATTTTCTATGCTTTTTAGGTAGTCTCATTTCTTATTTTATATACTTGTATATTACAATATTTCTATAAATTGAATACAAAGAAAGAGATCCTTCATGGCATATTTTTCCAGCATATCTGTCATTCTAACCTTTGTTTAGGAGGTATGTAGAGTTTCAACAAAACGAGCATGGGAAGACAGAGTATTCTTCATCAACTCCTACCTTGTTAGGCATTTTACCAGGAAACTTCTGCTTTAACTCTCCTTAAGAGTTTACTCAGGACCACATCACCCTAGAGGTTGGATTTTGGATTTTAAATATTCTTAATAGTTTCTATAAGGCATAAATATAGTTTTTCTGTTTGCTTTATGACTTCATTCTACTTGGTTACATGCTATAATTAATCATAGGAAAATATAATTCCTTAGTGGAATTTATTTCCTGGAATTGTAGAGATTGAATATAGCAAAATTTGACACTTTTATAGATACAATGTTACGATTTAGCTCAGACTTGCCTCACTCATTTTAGAGTACAAGTGTGCACAACTAGATTTACTACTTACACACACATATATACATTCTGTAGTGATTTATTTATTTAATAAGTTAATCAACCAAATAGTTAATATTATAACTTAAAAGGTTCAATTATGCATATAGTGTTAAAGGCAGATATATCCATGAAACTCAGAGAGTAAATCAACTAATGCAATGGATTTTTGGTTTGTTTTTAGGAAATCTCCTCTCATAAATTTAACCCAAAGAGTTACTTTTAAACAATGAATTCTCAAATAACATTGCAACAACAGAATATAAGGCTCAGATAGAAGCAGGCTCTTGAAGTGACCTCAGATTTCACAGATTTAAAGAGTAAAATCAAGTGGTGACTATTAATGTTTTCTTAGAACAATTTATTTAATGATATTTTACATTAAAAAGTGTTATGGTGTATTTCTGGGTATTATTTTAACAAGAAAATTTGGCAATAACTACTTGTTATTTTAACACTGTATTCTCTTATCAAGTTGAAAAGAACAAGAGTTTTAAGTAGGTTAATTGTATTTAATATATTAGCAACTCTGAGAAATATGCAAAGTTGCAATTTCATTTAGGATGCAAGTTGTCTGCAGAGCAAATAAGTGGCAAATCTTATATGATAATGTATCGTGAAGTTCTAAATTTTGTTTAGTAAATTAGCTGGAAGATGACTAACACTAATTCTTAGGAAATTTAATAGATATTTAGGGTTTCTCAAGAAATCAGTATTGGAGTTCATGTCACTGTTTTATTTTTGATTCCTTTCATCTCCAGCCACGCTACTGTGATTTTAATTGTATTTTTAAAAGAATATATGTCTAATATATTTATGTGATAGGAAGTGATGCTAAGTGAGTTCACAGAAAAAGAGGTAGTACAGAGACAAGACTGTAAAGTATGGAATGAGCATACTCAGCCCAATTGAACTTTTTATATGAAACAAAAGAATGGTTCATGCTTGATTGTATCTGAATTCTGCTCTGGGGTCTCCTAAGGCAACAAATAAACTAACATTTTCCATATTTCATGTGATTCTTAGAGTTTGAAACCATCTTTGTTATTTTTAATACAACCTTGTATAATTGTTTTGTGTTTATCTACATATATACACTTGCAAATTTTCATATTCTTTAATGTGTTTTGTGTGATGATTGCAAGTCTCTTATAATAGTGGATGCACAGATTTCTCCTAATGTATAGCTGACCAGAATATAGACAATTATTACTGACTGGTTACCATGTGCATTACATCTAAGCACCACCAGGCCTCTTCTCACAAAGAACTGTAACAACATGCCTTAAAGTGTACGAGGTCTACTAGAGGGAATTAGGCTTGGCTAGCCAGTGTAACTAGTATAGTTTTATTAACAATCTGCAGAATGGAAACAGATGAAGTGGAGTATGCATGTCTGTGAGGCCAGAACCAAGTTCAATGATATGCTTACATGTATTTTTTTAAACTAGGTTAAGACTAAAGCAGACTTAGAGTCCATTCGACATAAGAGAACCAAAGCTATATGCAAGAAACTTTTATGTTGCTCCAAGGTCAAGGTCTATCTGTACTTGCTATTAGCCAGAAGGCAAGCAGCACTCATCTTCTGTTACCTGGTGCTTTAGACAGGATCGGCAACTGGGAAGGCATTACCTCATGTTCTGTTTATGACCTGGAAGAAGAGTAGTCCCATGATGTCTTTAGAATCTGTACTTCAATTCTCCTGTTTATTGACTAAAATAAAAAATAAAAGACAGAAGCAGAACAAAAGAGATATGAAGTCAAGTGTGAATATAAAATATTAAGTTACTAACATGGGTTTGAAATTTTGACTAATTGCTTCTATGATCACCATTATTTATAGTAAACATGTCAAAATCTGCAATATATTAGTTATAGGCACATAAAACCATGTCTTAATCTGTTGAGCATCTTCTTATGTAATGTCATACCATGAGAAGTATCAGAGAGCATAAAACTGACCATATCATTTCCATGTTACATGTATGTGAAGAATAGTTTAAGTGTACATACAATATAAACTTCTACTTAGGATGTACAGGATCCTTCTCAAACTAGATCCTGGTTACATTTATAATCTTTTATTCTATCACACCTCCAGATACATACTGACTTCAACCCACATGCAGCTTTTTGTAGCTCCTACAGACACACATGCTCCAACACAGTTTTTCATCTGTAATTCTGAATTTTTAGCATTCATATACTGTATTGTAACCATCTTCTTTTCTTCAGGAACCTCAATATTACCTATTAAAAGAGACATTGATAACTGTTGGTTGACTGAATTCATGACTTTTGTACATTATAGAGCTCATTAAGTGGTCACATACTTTATCTATGTATTTTATTTATCTATTGTCTGTCTGTCTGTCTGTCTATCATCTATCCTATTGGTTGTGTTTTTCTGCAGTAACCTGGATAGTATAGCTTCCCTATAGTTCCCATAAAGGGGAATAAATTCAAGGATTGAAAACATAGTGAGGTTTTATTAAAGATGAGAAAACTTTGAGAAAAAAATTCCCAAGAATTTTGGTATTGTGTTTGCTCTTATAATTCAGATTTGAGGTGCTTTGACATGCTGAATCTATTGCATTTCTATGAAACTTGTTGTATTGAATTTCTGTGACCAACCTAACAACATAATATGGGGATAGATGGTTAAAAACACAGGAATTCATTGTCACACAACTCAAGAAACTAATTTAGGATGTTGGTAGTGCTGTGCTTTCTCTAATTCATGGAGGTGTCTCACTTGCCTTATTCTAGCTCTGAGTAGTGGCTAGGGATTGCTGGCATTTCTTGGGTTGTAGTTGTACTTTTCTAACCTGTGCTGTTATCATTACATTTTGCAGAGACACATTTCACGTGTCCGTCTTTACTTGGACATTTGAAAAGAGGGACTACTGAACACATCAAGATAGTTAATCTTTTTTTGTTTTGTGAGAATCAACCAAAGAATATAATAATAGCAAAGTAGTTAGACGTAAGAATAAAATATCTATTGATATTACTTATACAAATATTATTTCTATGTCAAATATTTGTGATATGATTTTTTGGGTGTAGTAGTTTGAATGAAAATGGCCCCCACAGACTCACGGGGGAAGCATTATTGGAGGTATAACCTTGTTGGAGTAGGTGTGGTCTTTTTGGAGAAAGTGTGTCATGGGGGCCAGGAGGAGTGGGCTTTGAGGTTTCAGAAACTCAAACCAGGACCAGCATCAGCCTCTTTTCCTTCTGCCTTCTGAAACAGATGTAAAACTCTCAGCTACCTCTCCAGCACCATATCTGCCTGTACTCTGTCATGCTTCCCATTATGATGATAATGGCCTAAATCTCTGAACGTTAAGCCAACCACAATTAAATGTTTTCATTTATAAGAGTTGCTATGGTCAGCAATAGGAACCCTAACTAATACATTGGGTAATTGTTTGTTACAACAAAGATCAAATCAATAACAAAAAATGGTTGCAATTGTATTGATTGGAGAAAATTGATGGAATCAAATAATATAGCAAGAGAGAAAATTTGGGGATGAATGTCTTGAGTACAAAATCTAATTTTAAACAAAAACATGGACAAGTCAATCTCTGTAATACATTAGAGCATAGATAAATTAGTAAAGTTATGAGAGAAATTAGAATAGTTCAATTGTTCCACCAAATTATTGTCTTTAGAGAGGATAGAAGAAACACTTTGAATACAAGGTTAGAAAAAGAAAATATTGAAGTGTGAGATAATTTTTAGGAAATAGAACAGAAAATCAAACATTACTGACAAACACTCTGTCTCCAGGTTTTGTTCCACCAAATTATTGTCTTTAGAGAGGATAGAAGAAACACTTTGAATACAAGGTTAGAAAAAGAAAATATTGAAGTGTGAGATAATTTTTAGGAAATAGAACAGAAAATCAAACATTACTGACAAACACTCTGTCTCCAGGTGAGTAGAAAACCATGTCTGTGTATTAGGGAGGATGTCTCAAGAAGTGTTAAGGTAATTAGGATTGTAGCAGTGAAAGTCTAGGCCATACTGTGTTTATTTATATTTTCAACCCTTTTAAAATAAATCTTAATAATTTTATAATTTCATTATTTTTATATATACATTTATAGGTTTTAGTGTGATAATCTTAAATTCCTGATATTTGATTATTTTTCTTTGTTGTTAAAATAAAGATAAAATTTGTATTTTTTTTCTAAAATTTCTAGATATGCAAACCATTTATTTAGTTGGAATTTCCTAGAAAACATCATTGAGCAAGCCAAGGGCTCTTTCAGACACCATTTAAATGGTGTTCATATTTACCACATTCCATATCTTTTAGAGAACTCACACTGAGATATCTCAGCATCTAGCTTGTCTTTCATGTACTCTATTTTTTTTTAACCCAGAAACTCTGTAGAAGTACATTTTCAATAACACAGGAATGAGGTGACAATTCACAGGAGTGAAACATTTATGTATGAATATATGAATTTGGAGAAATGTACAGACATGAATAAGAACATGGGCAAGATATTGAAGATCCCTTAATTTTATTACTTTATAGCCAACAAACCTATAATCTATCACTATTCTTGACAACTAGATCTCTCATCTATAGATGGTAACTGCTCAGAAATGAGAGAATTCAATTTAGGGATTAGGATGATCAATTATCTTCAAATTTGTGTACTTTCTGTGGTTTAATTTGGAATCTGAATTTGTAGTAGAAAAGTTGAAGCACATGCCACTTACATATGAGTCTATAAGGGCATTAAATCTTTCAGAGTGTGTTTAGGTATTGGGAAACACAGCTGAGTGCCTTGGGAAGATGCCAGACTTTAGAGACAACTTTGGACATCACATCGAGAAATGATCTCTGTGAGTCAGGTGATGGAATTTTGTTGTGCACATTTGGAAGGGAAGAAGTGCTGCAAACACAATTTCAGCTTAATGACTGAGAATTCAGGCCACGGGCTTTGACAGAACAGGTGCCATCTCATGATTCTAGAAATTTCTCTGTGATCTTAGGCCAGGCATGTTAGTTTCAGTATGAGTGCAGCATTTCTTAATTATATTAGTTTCAGAGTCTTTCGGATGAGGGATGAATGAGAGAGTTCATGGAAAGAATGGAGTAAATGCTTGGTGCTTATTGTTTGCTCACTTGCTGATAGTAGTAGTCCTAATGTAATGTATTTTCATTAACGTAAAATCATTCCTTATTAGAATACTTGACAAAATATACAGGGATATTTAGTGTCCCTTTGTTTCAAACTGCCAGGCAGAGAAAAGTACCCGGTGAATGTTTGTCCATTCACAGTCCATAGGAAATTGGTTTCCGTGAAGAAAGGAAATTCATCATCAGGCTAGAACAACTGTCTGCTCCGAGACGGATTTTCGTGAGTGTGGAATGACTACTTTACCCAAGGTTGTTAGAGTGAGAGCTTTACAAGGAGGTTGTCCGGTAGTTAAGTCTGTTTAAAAAGATGTTTCTGTAAATATGCCTAAGTGCTTCCTGTTTCAGACTAGTATTTGCTGAGTGACACGGCCCTGTATAGTGTGAGTGTCTGGAGCTTAAAATGCAGGAAGCCATAGATCACTCTTAATGAATAAATCATGTGCGCGCCTGCTGTCAGTTTTGCTGATGCTTTGGCAGAAGCCAAGGCTAGTTCTGTGATATGTTATCAGCAGTCAGGAGCCACCGGGTCAGCTATTCAGCACCTGATGCAACAGTATCATCTGTTCCTGGCCACATTTCTTTCTTTCTTTTAGAGCAGGGAAGCACAATTAAAAACCAACAACAACAAAAAAAAAAAACAGTAAAATGTACCCAATTTTAATCATTCATTTATATGTAAGGAAATAAAACAATCATAAGAGTAAAGTAGCATTGTGTGGTTGATATAACCTCGTTGCTGGAGGCATCCCATTGTCCGATTCCTTATTTAAATTAATTGGGTTTGGGCGGAAAACTGCAGGACCATGCTGTGCCACGTCGGGCTGCACTAGTGGGTGGAAGGAAGACGAGTGGGAAACAGCAGAACAAGATCAAATTAAAAGATCAAATATTTCAGTGCTTGTCTTCAAAAAAGAAAAATTTGAATTGATCATTTAATTTGGGAAAATAAATAGATTGTTAATAAATAGATAAATCAAATATCTGAAAAAGCAGCTTAGGCTAATTTTTCTCTAACTTTCATCAGTTTCATACACAGATGCCTCGTATAAGCAGATACCTTAGCATTATTTTCCTTTTGAAGTCAGGTTGTAAAATAGAAACAGAACCAACCATGCAGAAATTCTGACTCTACAATCATTTTGAACACCTATTGGTATTTCCTACACAGCCACATGTGTGCTCAGTGTTTTAGTTCTGAATTACAACAAAACCTGTTCCTTCACTTAGCAAATATCTATATCTTTTTAGAAAAATTGGCTTTGGTACAAATTTACTAATACAGCAATTCAATAACATAATGGTGAATAAAGCACTGTATTTTGTGGGCATACTTGGCCTAATAATTATTTGATTCATATCCTAAAGAAACTTTTATTAAGCTAGTTAGAAGAGTTGAGTGAAAACATTTTTACAATACAGTGTGATAATAGCTATAATAAAGGCATTTGCAGGGCACGAGGGAAGCACAGAGCAGGAGCCCTTACATCATGTGAGTGCTACTAAAAGTCTGACTATAACAGAGTCCTGTTAAGAACACACGGAATACAAAAGGCATGTATGTGATCACAAACAGACTTGTGGACTAAACAGAAATCTCTCAGTTATGACTGGAGGGTGAGAAGTGGCAGTGGAGATTTTTAATTGCCAGAGACATGTGAGCAGATAAACTTTTTTTTTTTAAAGTTTACTCTCACCTTGGGATAGAGTGCAAACGTATGAATGATGAGATCAGAGACAGGATATACAGTTAGATTTCTTAGTAAATGGTAAAATTTTGACTTTGGCACTAAAGTGATATTTATAATTATATCAGGTCTGTAAAAATATAAACACATAAATGTTTGGTAATGTGGGTGGGCACTGAAGAATAGATAAAAGATATGAGAAACTCCTTATTTTTCTGAGATACATTATTTTGTGGTAATAGACACATTTTGGGAAGAATTTCATGTATTTGATATAAATGGAATTGTAGATAATATTCTATGTTTAAACATGTTAAAATACTCTGATAAACTTGAAAAAATTCCCAGACTAGAAATTCTTTTTCTCACAGTTCTGGAATCACACATTTTGAAATCAGTACTAGTGGGCCACATTAAGGGCCAGGGGAATTCCAGAACCCTCTTTAATGAGCTGCAGGAGAGCCTTTTCTTCTTCTCTTTCAGCTTTACTTATGTGGGTTTTTTTGAAAATTATAAATGGATAAGATTTCTGAATATGCACATTTATATCATTTGACAAAATCTTCTCTCAGGTTAATCAAAAAGGCATCTCTTTACAGTGGACCGTTGAAGAGAGGAGGCTGAGACTAGGGTCATCCAACATGATGAGATGAAGTGGCTGATGAAGCTCAGCCATAAACTGATCATTTTTATTGCCTCTTCTAAGGCTCAGGGAGCACCGTGGAAGAAAGGACAGAAAGGATGGAGATGCTGGAAGACAGAAAGAGGTAGAGAAGTCTGATCATCTTGATGATACTACACAACCAATGTCATAGCAAACCCACAGCAGCTATGGTTACTTGCATAGGATAGGCGCAAGAAAGGTCCTTTCAATAGGCTGTAATGGATAGGGTAAGGGCTCATAGGGCCCTACCGCTTAATGCTGAATTATTGGCTAGTGATGGGCCCTGGGAGAATGGAGCTCTTGCCCTCAGTTATGTGCCCAATAGCGGACCTGTCTGACTCCAAAGAATAGTTCTAATTCCATGGCCACATAGACACCCTAGTCAAGTCCAGAGACATACAAACAGAATAAAGAGAGACAGCTACAGAAATAGATGAGGAAAGAAGACGGGCGAGCAAAAGAGGGCGGGAGACTAGACAGTGTAGGGACAACAGTAATCAGCATGCATTAGTTAGTTAGTATATGTACGGTGCAAAGAGAAAGAGTGATCTAGTCCATGCCAATTAAAATGAAGCTCTCTTTTGCAAAGTGGCTGGTAAAATTACAATATAATCCTCAAGAACTGGTAACATAGGTGGGGGCTGGAGAGACTGTTCACTGTTTAAGATTGCTTGCTGTTTATGTGGAGGACCCAGGTTCAATACCCACCACCCATTTGGTGGCTCACAACGACTAACTGTAACTGCGGTTCCTAGAGATGGGATGGCACAGCACACATGTGATGAACATATACATAAAATGAATTAATTCACACACATAAATTGAATCTTTTCAAAACTTTTAAGGAGAGTTGGTAACATAACCAGCTTTATAAAAGGTGTATATACACTGATGAACAGTAGATGCCTAGTGGGTAATTGGTATACTTTGGATGGAAACCTAACTTTTGAAGTTGACATTAAAAAAAAAAAAGAAACTACACTTTTCAAAATATAATACCACATGTCACCAGAATGGTATACCACTATCAGAGAAACTCTTAGGGGTTAATTAGCTAAACCCTGGAACCAACTGATAAAAATTCAAATGCTAGAGTTAGCTAAGCCATGGAAATAACATGTGGGTAATTCTTCAATTTCCATCAAATGTTCTCAGAACCTTGGGCAAAGAACTGTGGGCCTCTTTCCTCATTCTCACTGCTCCTTCAGCTCTCTGCCACACAGATCCGGCTCTGCTGTAGTTCCCACAGCAGTGCAAGTGAAGTGAGGCCCTGTCAGGAGCAGCACCTCATCATTAAGTGCTCTGCTCAAAGGAGCTGTAACTGCCCAGCTGGCAAATTTCCCCTTTATCATAATCTGAGGATTTCTCTCCTGAGCCAAAATGGAGACGTAAGAAGGACTCTCAATGGCTAGATCTACAAACTGCTGTTCTTATTTGAATTACAGTGCATTATAATTGCAAGATACTCCTCTCTCCAAATTTTCCCTCCCTATCAACACAAATGCTTCTAGTCATCAACTGGTATGAAAGGAGTTACAGAACATAATCGCTTTTTAAACTAAAGCGTCTCTAACAATAGCTCTTAAAGAAGAAAAAAGAAAAGGTATGTTGAATAGTTGCCACAGTGAGAGTCTTGGTGTTTGTGTGTGAGAGACTGTGTAGGGAAGCTACTTTACTTTCTCACCTTGATGCCCATCTTGCTCCATTCACAACTGTATATGACATCCATTTTTAAGTGTACAAGAATGTGTTCACAAGTGTCCACCCTACCCCACATTTCACACTACCTCCCAAGAGCAAAACAACAAAGGCAGCCAACTGTCCAAATATGTTGCTAATAACAACTTCCTTTTTTTTTTTTTTTTTTTTTTTGGTTTTTTCGAGACAGGGTTTCTCTGTGTAGCTTTGCACCTCTCCTGGAACTCACTTGGTAGCCCAGGCTGGCCTCGAACTCACAGAGATCCGCCTGCCTCTGCCTCTCGAGTGCTGGGATTAAAGGCATGCGCCACTACCGCCCGGCTAATAACAACTTCTTAAAGCTACCTCCAGCATGTCATTAGCCTCCATAATTGTTACCAAGGTGTTTATTATAGGGAAAGTGCTTAGATAGAAATATAACTCACACATGTGTGTGCACATACACTTACATGTATTGTGTACAAATATATGTAACTATAAGATGACATGATTCCTGAAGATTTTATGAAAAGTAACCTTGGTACTATTTGTCCCTCCTCTCCTTCTATCCTTTTCCTCCCCTCTCCAATTAAAGCCCCTTCCTATTTTTCCATTTCTTAATTAATATCACCTGTACCGTGTGATTTCCACTCTCAAGCTATGGTCCTTTTATCCTTTCTTGGTTTCTATAGTTTCTTCACGTTGTATACTCATACCTGAATATCAGGAGCTAGGAACCATAGATGACAGAGGACAGGTGGCATTTGTCTTTCAGAGTCTGGGTGACCTAAATCAACATGCCCTTTTCTCGGTCCATCCATTTACCTGAAGAGCTCGTGGTTTCATTTTCTCTTATTTCTGAGTGATGTTATTTCCGTTTCCTGGCTGTTGTGAGTAGAGCAGTGATGAGCAAAGCTGAGCAAGTGTCTGTGGAGCAGGATGCCACGTCCTCTGGGCAGAAGCCAAGGAGTGGTATAGTTGGGTCAGATGGTAGACTTGCTTTAGTATTGGTGGATTCTGCAGAGGTGTCCATAGCAGCAGCAGCAGCCTTCATTTCCACTAACAGGGCGTGAGGGTCCACCTTTTCACTTCACCTCACCAGAATTTGTGTGTGTGTGTGTGTGTGTGTGTGTGTGTGTGTGTGTGTGTGTGTGTGTGTGTGTGTGTGTCTTACTTGGGTAAGATGAAATCTCAAAGTTCTTTTAATTTGCATTTTTTCTAATTGCTAAAGATGAACCCTTTATGAGATATTTCTTTGCTTTGCTGTGTTTGTTTCTTCTTTTAAGAACTCTGTTCAGATCTGCAGCTCATTTTTAAAAATTGGATCATTTGTTTCCTTGACATTTTGTATTTTGAGTTCTCAAGATAGTCTGGATATTAATCCTCTGTCAGATGGATAGCTGACAAAGATTCTCTCCTATTCTGCTGACTTCTTCATAATTCAATTGATATTTCCTCATCTGTTTTTCAGTTTTATGAGGCCCCAGCTGCCAATTGTTGGACTTAGAGTCCTGTTCAGAAAATTTCTTCCTACATCTGTATCTATTAGGGTACTGCCTAAATTTTCTGCTGGCAGCTAAATTGTTTCCTGTTTCAAATTGAGAACTTTGATCCACTTGGATCTCGTTTTTGTGCAGGATGGTAGACACAGGTGTAATTTCATCGTCAGCATGTGGACATTCAGTTTTCCCAGCACCAGTTGCTGAATATACTGTTTTCCTTGGTGTGTGCTTTTTGCCTCTTTGTCAAATATCAGATGACTGTAGTTATGAGTGCTCATGTTTGGATCTTCCATTTTATTTCATTTGTCTACATGTCCATTTTTATACCAGTACCATATTGTTTTTATTATTATGGCTCTACAATATATCTTGAAGCCTGGAATAGCGATCACTTCAGTATTGTCTTTTTTACTTAGGATTTGCTTTAACAATCTGAAGTCTTTTCTAGTTCCATATTCATTTTAGTATGGGTTTTTCTATTTCTGTGAACAATGTTGTGGATGTTTTTATTGGGATGGCATTGAATCTGTGAGTTGCTTTTGGAGGTATGGGCATTTTTACAACATTATCTATAGATCCATGACCATGAGATGTATTTCCATTTTTTTAGTGTCTTTCTTAATCCCTTTCTTCTGAGATTTAAAGTTTTCATTATAGAGGTTTATTCCCAGATATTTGTTGTTTGTTGTTTTTGACACTATTATAAATGATAATGTGTCCACGATCTTTCTCAGTTTGTTTGTTATTGTTAATAAAAAGGCTACTGATTTTTGTAATTTTTTAAATCCCGCCAGTTTGCTGAATATGTTGATTGTTTCTAGAAGTTTTCTATGAAATTTCTTTTGTGGGGGAAGTATCTTTTGTGTTCAATATCTTATCATCTCTACATAGGGATAATTTGACTTGTTTTCCTATTTGTTGAGGCCTCCTGGGCTTTTACCAGTCCACCTTAACACACCAATTGTTGTCCTTGTATAGCTCATGTGTAGACAGTCACCTTGAAAGAGTTTATGGGTGTAGCTTCTGACATTACTAGGAGATGCAACATTACATCAAACTGCATGTTCCTCTGGCTCTTAGGGTCTTTCTGCCCTGCCTTGAGCTTTAGGCCCTGGAGTTGCAATGTAGATGTATGTATTTGTTGGAACTGGGCTCTGCAACTCTGTTCTACATTGTTCTCTATTTGTTCCAAAAAGAAGTTTCCTTTTGAAATGAGGAAACTAATGAGGAATAAGGAGTACAGTTATCTGTGGGATCTCTGTTTATAAGGACAACATTTAGAATTAGTTAAGGAATATGCTGGTTTTGTAAATTTGTGGTTGTAAGTATTCCTTCAAGATATATGACTTCATTAGCCTTGTGTAGTTTGCTGTTTCTAGTAGGTAGCAGGCATACTTCCCCTCTTGTGGAACCAGTCTTAAGATCAATTAGAGAGCTATTCGTTACCTAAAGGAACGTGTGCCTCAACTGTACCCCTAGGGTTTTTGTGCCTTGGTGGTCCTTGTTGAGGTTCATAGGCATCATAGCTAGCTATAACTGTTGATTACCTCCCTCCTTTGGAAAATTCCATGGTGCCTGCTGGTACCATTAAAGCTAGTCCTTAGGGAGGAGGCTTTTGGCTTAGTTCCAGCTCATGGGCCTCTGAGCCCTGTTTCTGAAGTGCATATTGTCTTTAACAATAGATACTTACCTTCCACCTCTGGAAAGCAACCAAGGACAACAGTAATAGCTTAAATGTTTGGCAGTCCCGTGGACAACCCTTACTAACAACTCAAGAGGACTTCTCATGACTGGTGTTGGGGTGATACTATGGGGAAAATGCAAATAAAACAAAACAAAACAACAACAAAACAGTTGGTGGAGCTCTGGTCAGGGAGGAGGGATGGAGATAAATACAGAAGGAGGGAGGAGAATAAAATAATGCTGTGAATAACTGAAAAATCAAAAGGGATCCTACTACCAACTTTATACCTACAAATATCTACAATACACAAACACAAGTGTAGAAATACGTGTATGTAATTTAAATGAAAAGTTTCTAACTGGCTTCATAATACTTCTTCCAATAGCCAAAGAACTTTTAGAACATGGAGTGTATTACTCTAGACTCCTCTGGCTTTCAGGTTTTCCTTAATATATGACTTACGTTTTTTCTCCTGTAATTTCAATATTTTTTCTTTGTTCTGTATTTTTCATGTTTTAACAATGGTAAAGATGTTTCCTTTCTGGTCTTGTGTAGCTGAGGTTCTGTGTGGATATGTCTGACCTTAGTTTGGGGAAGTTTTCTTCTATGATTTTGTTAAGGATCAGGTTTTATCATTGACTTGAGATTCTTCTCTCACATCTAAGCTTATAAGTAAAAACTTTGGTCTTTTGATAGTGTCCAACATTACATGCTCCTTTCCTGTCCTTTAATTTTTTTTCATATCTTTTGCTTGTTTGAGTTTCTACTTTGTCATTGTATCCTGATACACATATGTGTATGTATTTTGTTTGATTAATTCTATTTGTAAGGCTTCCCCCTGAGTTTTCTAATCTAGTTATTGAGTTTTTCAATTCTATTTTTATTTCAGCATATGTTCTCTTTAATGTTTCTATCTATTAATTGAACTCAGTTTTCAAATTCTTAATTATATTCATATTTTATTATCAGTCATGTATTTGTATTTTCTTGAAAACAACTCAAGCATTTATATTATACTTTGGAGTTCATTTGTGTTTTCATTAAATTTCTTGAATTCTTTGATAAGAGCTTTATGATTTTCTTTTAAATTCTATGTCTGAGAGTTCATGTAGGTAGTTCTCATTAGAGATTACTTCTTTAGGAGTAGCTGGCTTGATGATGCTGTCTTGGCCACTCTTGGGTTTTGCACTTTGACCCAGGCATGTGGACATTTTTCTTTGTTTGTATGTCTAAAGTGATAACCTGACCTTCCTTGGGTTTCCCAGAGCAGAAGATATGTGTTCTGAGCTAGGCAAGATCAAACTGGGGCATGAGATGCTAAAATGGATCAGGGAAAGATTGCTCCTATACCACGAACCTGGAGGTAGACCTGTGTAGGTGCAGAGACAGCAGTGGGCAGAGGGAAGTATGGGAGGGGAAGGGAGAGTCTCATCAGGAAGAGGTGGCTATCAAATAAAGCGGGTTTGCAGGTCATCTATCTAAAGGTAGGCCTGTCATGGAGATGGCCAAAAGTGGGGATGTAAGGGAAATTTAAAAAGGAGTTGTACAGACACCTAACAAAGGTGTCTCAGGAATAAAGATGGCTCCCAGACCCAAGTCTGGAACTAGCGTTGCGTGTTTGCAGATAGAGAGCAGGTGAGAAGGGGAGTGGCGAGGAGGTTACAGAAAGGGGGATGGAGCAGTAAAGGAGAGAAGAAACTAGACAAACAGCTGCAGAAGAGGAGGGAGAGCAGGCAGGGCATCTGGAACCAAGCTTGTGGGTTTGCAGATGGCTGGCCAATGAGGTGGGAGAAAGGAAGGCAGAGAGGAAAATCCACTTACTCAGGAAATACAGCTTGTGATAAAAAGGGATGTGCAGGGTACAAGACTGGAACCAGGATGTAGACTTCTCATCTCAAAGCTCAGAACAGTTGCCAACTTTAAAAAGTCTTAGAATTTGCTTTTGGACTATTACAGCAATAATTTTTTAAAAAATCTGATCTTTTAACCTTTTGTTTACTATAAATATATATCTTAACATTTGCCTTTTAATTTACAAAATTTTTATGAGTTTTAAGTCAACTCTTAATTTAAGAAAATAAAAATTTGAAATATATTGACAATAATTTTAATATTAACAGATACTATTACATATGACACAAAACTTTAAAATATATATATTTGTTATTATTTCATGCACAAAGGTACATTCCTGGAAAAATTTCAAACATCTGGATCTTTATACTAGAAAAAGGAAATATCTCATTGTAATGTGTAGCAGTTCTATCACTGTGGGGAAAACCAATTCTAACCCACAAATTCACAAACAACAGTGACAACAAAAGCAAATGGACTCCATTTGTAGAAACAGTTATTGGAGGCAGAGTTTGGGTGTTTGTGAAAAATATAAACCTTGAGCCAGAAATTTCAATCACCAAGACTGGCCTGTGATCTTTGTGGTGAAGAAAAATCAGGAAGCATTTTGATCAAGAAGTTTGCTTGCGTCTGGTTACTAACAGATGTTCTTCCATCACACATTTTATGAATTCCCACCTTCTGTCATATAATGAAAATCAGAACCAAAGGAAAGAGAAATAAGGAGAACCCACCTCACCACCTTCCTCTTTCTCAATTAGCTCCACATCACTAACTGAAAACTTTCCATTAAGCAATGTTGATATTAAATAAGTTCATAAATGAAGGAATATGTGAAATTTTTTCTCTACTGGAAAGTTTTGGAGATGATAGATAATTCTATGCAGACAGCTAATTTGTCTTTTAAAAAATTATACACAATGAACAAATACTAAAACTACATATGCACACATATAGTTATATATGTATGCATACATATATACTCTGGGGATAATTTAATTCATCCACCTGGAAACACAATTCTAAAGAGAGAGGAAAATATACACATAAAGTAACTAGAGAAACAGATGTAGGAAGTATAATTCTATTTCTCTTTTCTTATGCTTTTAGCATCATAAGAATTCTGTGCTTATTCTTAAGTTATCACAGGAACTATTGTGAGTTCCATTTATATACTGAACTAGCAGTATTTCATTAATTTTTATTATAAAACTTATTCATAGCTTTGGAAAACTTGACGTGGAAACTTAATTGCCTCTGTGGTATTACATAGTCACTGGTTATGGATCATCCTTCAGTGCTAATTCCCAGAGTACATTTAAAAGCCCGTGCTGAGCGTAGACACATGAACAATATGTGTTCAGATGAGACATTATATTTCAAGGTGATTTAAATGGCAGTCTCAATAATCTTCCAGGTTTATTTTGGTGTCAGAGGATAAGCTAGAGACCTTGTACCTAATAGTTTGAGCAAACTCACTGACTGGTGGTAACAGAGAAGTTGAAAATCTAAAGTTGTTAAGGGAAACAGCTCCATAGATTCTGAAGTCAAAACTGATGAAGTTTTCAACACACTAATGGAGCATAACTTTATACTGGAATGTGACTGTGCTAAAGTCACTTAATATCTGATGTATATATCCTTTATTAAAGGGGAAGAACTAGTTATAAAATTTTCTGTATTCAAAGTAAAAGCATTTTCTTTGTTTCAGTTCAGGACTGTGGTTAAAGAGATGTGCTTTCTTCAGGGGAATCTACAGCATTGACTTGTGGTCAGGAATGCTACATCATTGACATAAATATAGAAGGGGGGTTCATTTCTCTTCCATTTGCCATCTAGTTCAAACTCTTATAAGGCCCCTGCAAGGGGGTTAAAGCCTAGCTGATAAACTTGCCTGATCCTTGAGGTTATGGTGAGACAAAGCTGTTTTCATCGATGAAATTAAGAGACTCTGCAAAGTTAACTTGTTTTTTGTGGAGTGATTCTTCTCAGTCCATTGGAAAGCATACTTCCTTATCTACTTTCCAGAAGAAATCCTCACAGCAGACCCAGAGCCTGGGAAGAAACAATAGGTTGAGAAAACAGACTCCAATTAGAACAGAACTTCTGTAGCATAAATGTTTGAATCATCTAAACACCACCAATGACAAGTGAAAATTTCTTTTGAATAAGGGATTACTGAAACCAGAATATTTGTTATTCTCCTGTATTTGTATATTGAGGTTAATCACCAATGTAATTCCATTCAGAAATAAATATATACAATACAGTTCTATTTAGCTGTAATGAAAAATATAATTGTAGTTTTCAGGAAAATAGATGGACTTAGAATGCATAATATTAATTGAGGTCATATGATCTTAAAAAGAAAAAAAAATGGCATGATCTCCCTCAAATCAGAACCTAGTTAATAATATGCATATATGTTTGTAAAACACCTCAAGGGTCAAAGTTGGCTATGCATAAGACTCAGAAAATTGCAAAAAAGATTCTAAATCTGTCCAAATAAAATATAACCTTAGCTTTTCTTGGTTATATATTTATTTCAGCTTTCCCTTATTCTGTTTATGACTGTTACTATAAAATTACATAGTACAGTTTATATATAATTTTTAGCTTCTGTGTATTTCTGCTAGTTCTAAGGATTAGTTTATCTGTGTTTGATTAGCTCAATCTCCTTATACATTGCCAAGTTTTTTTTAAAAAACAAGTCATTATTTTAGACAATTATATAATGCTAGAGGGCTTTTCTAAAGCTCCAGTTATTCACAGACACATTTACATAAAACAGTAATATATTCTTGTGACTTTCCATGGGGAGATGTGAATGAGTATCTATTCACCCCAGCTGGGGCATCTAGAACAACACAGGAATAATTCTACACAGGTCTAGTTGTCTATGTGATGGAACCAGCAAATTTATTTAGGTTATTTATAGCAGCATGGCACCAAAAAGGCCACTCAAGCATGGGTGACCATCAATGACAGATGCACCCCTGGAGCTCCCTGAAGGACTTCCAGGCAACTTCGTTAGTCAGGGAGTCTGCTCTTCCCAACCATAGTTTACTGCTTTTCAAACTTAGGGAGGAGCCTTTCACAACTTGTAACTTTCAGATGCTTCCAGAACCTGTAAGTTATATTTCCTTCCAGAATTTCCCTTCACCTTCCAGGAAGACATGTTTAAATTTGGAGGAAACTGACAATATACGGTTACAAAATTGCTTCTGAACACTGACCAGTACCATTTGGTTCTGATGCACTTTATAAGACTGAAACCATAGTGTTCCCAAGGAGTGGTTGCCTTTCCACTGTCTCCTTATGTCTTTTAGCAATCCAGGCATCCTAAATAACTGTTTCTCTTCACAAATGATCCTTGTGGAAGTGCCAGTTACCGCAAGCTCTTTGTATTATGTTTTAAGAGATAGTTGATGAACTCTCAGTCTGCCATTTAGTAGAGTAACATTCCCAAGAAGGGAGGAGTGGCAGAAGGATGGAGACAGTGTCGAGGATGATAACAATAGAGACACTGTGATGGCTGCAGATGGATTGGGAGAAGGAGGGAGAAGATTAATAAGCCTGATGACAGAAAAGGAAAAGGAAATTGAGCGGAGCTTTAGGAGCCATTACTGATTGTTATTCTAAGCTTGGCTCAAATTGATTATTTTATGTACTTTATTAAGTAGGTATAGCATTACTTTCGCTACCACCCACAGATCACTTCTTGCAATTTGTTTTGGACTTACAATTAAAGAGAGGGGTGGTAGCTTTCAAATTCAGATCTACCGATTCTCAACTATAAGTTCACAGGAATCACACATTTTCAGAAAAATGAACAGAAAGAACAAGTCCAGATTGAAAATAAATACATCAATGAACCCGTGTTGCTGTCTGCAGGAAGGAATCCTGATTATCTGTTCATAGCTTCTTTTCCCATAACATATATCAAAATATAAACTACTGGTGATATTTGATAAACACTCATTTTCAGAAGTCTGAGTATATGCCTATTTCTTTGAAACTTCTCATGAATAAAAATATAGTGTATACATGTACAGACATATGCATTTCAATATTTTTACAGTTCTAGATTTGGACATAGGGTCTTAGTTGTACCAGGCAAGTGTTCTTCCCCTGAACTTATATCCGCAGACCTCTTTGTACTTTTGTTTGTGAAATAGGATTTCACTACATTGCCCAAGCTTGTCTTGCACTTGCTATTCTCCTGTTTTCAGTTCCTAAGTAGCTGAGATCACAGCCTAGTACTAAAGGTCCTGGATTCCTTTGTTTTGTGTCATGGAATAATAAAAATAAAAAATACCTCATGTTAAAAAACATTGCAACCTGAAGCTAAGATTAGTTCTTTATTAACATTACAGCCCACAGAGCAATGACCTTAACTGAAAACAGCACTTATGTTCAAAGTTTGAAGACATGGAAAGCAATTTATTACAAAGTTTTAATTTATTTGTAAATACAAATGAGAACTTACAGCCTCATTAAAATGAAAAAAATTGAATTGTTAAGTATAACCAAAGTCTTACACACATATGCATGTGCATGCATGTGTGTGCATGTGCACGCATGCACACACACACTCAGATCCAAAGAAACATATCTAGGTGAACTTATTTTTATCTTGAAGTAGCTAAGCTACAAGTCAGAAGTTGCAAACACAAGCAGTTTAGTAGAAGTGTCAAGACCCACCATGTATCTTCCTGTCGAGAGGAGTAGATAGACTTATGAGGTATATATTGGATGCAATCTTTAAAATATTTGTATCTGTTTAAAAATATTTTTTAACATAGCACTACTTTGATTCTAGAGAAACCTTTCTCTCCTATAGGAGTTCTAATACTGTATTACTAAAATGCAAATGCACTGTAAGCATTTCATTTTTTGACTACCACTAAAAGAGCTTTATATCATCCCTTCTGACTCCACAGATAGCCATTTTGGGTGTGCTGCCTAGAAGTAATGTCAAGGTCACGTTGCTTATCCTTGTACCCTCTCCCATCCGAATGAGAAGTAAAGGTGTATAATTTGGCAGGGATGCAGTCTAAGTGAGAAATGTGTTAGTATTATACAAAATAATTTTTTTTTTGCAAATTCCAGATGTCCTGTGATGCTTTTCTCAGTGTAGGACAGGATATCTTGAAAAAGAAATTGTCCCTGGAGGATGGGTGGGTCTGAATAGGAAATGGTTTGCTCCAGAAAAGTGAGAAACAGATGGATTTTGAGCATGCCTTAGGTTAGAAAAAGCATCCACAGAAATCTACTGTTCCTCTATTTCCTGTTTTCCTGATTCATCTTTCCCTTCCAGTGGGCCTCATTTTTCCTCCTGAATATAATTTCCCTTACTACTTATTAGAAACAATTAGGTTTTCAGTCATTTCATTATGTAACTTCATTTTAAAATACAATGTTAAACTAAAGCACAAGCTTTTTACAAACACAGAGGAGTGGTTGCTCTTTGAAATGTCCAAATGGTAGAACACAGCAGCCTGGACTTGTGATAATTCTTTATCTCACAGTGGCCCTCAAAGATAGTTTGATAAATTACAGTCAGCTCAATAAGTCGATCTGTGAATAGCATTATGCCCAAATAATATAAACTCTCAGATCCAAAAGGATATATTGATATATGTGTGCTTGTGTGTGTGTGTGTGTGTGTGTGTGTGTGTGTGATATCTAAGATGGAGTTTTCATTTAAACTATTTTTCACTTTGAATTTACTAATATAACTTTGATATATGAATACTAGCTGATGTACAGATATTAGGGTTCACTATCTCTATACATAAATATAACTTATAAGTCATCCAGGATAACAGGCAATTTTGACTTGCCAAATACCATCTATGTGATATTACCAATGTCTTTGAAGATACATGCATGAACACTTTGGTTGCTGGGGACTTTGAATAGTTAAACAGCTACTTAAGATTACAATGCTTAGCTCCCTGGCATATATTCATATTCCATGAAAACATCTCTACCAGTCAGTGTTCTATTTAGGTAAGAATGTAATAGGAATCTCAACCACTAAATCTTTTAAGCTTTGATGAGACATTAATTATTGATTCTTCCAAGAGTTTGAGTGCTTTTAACTCAGTATTTTGAAACTTAGTGTCAGTGGAAATGTCAATCATTCTTCATAGCAAACTTGCTGACTCCATGAATGGAAAAGGCAACCTATGAATTATACTCATATTTATAATTGCTATTATCAGGAAGAAACATATATCTAAATATTACACAAATTGGATGTATCCTGCTACCTAATAAAATAACTTGAAGAAATATATGAAACAATTCTTTATCAGATTGCAAACATCAAATAAGAAAGAGCAGTATTATCATAAGAGAAACAAGTGAGGCAAACCCTGTCATTGTCTGAGTTTACAGACTCCAGAGTAGAGGATAAAAGACAAATTGTCCAAGAATGCCCTCTCTCGTTCCAAGACAGAGTGTTGAAGACAGGAGAGCTGCACAGAGAGCCAGAGATCTTTAGGAGATCCCTTACGTGACACCTATCAGAGACCCAGTCAGTGCAAGTACGTGAGAACTATGTGAGGCAGGAATGAACCACCTGAGAGGAAAAGAAGGAAGATTATCTGAAGCTCATCCAGAAGGAGCAATAAACTGTTTTCCACACAAAGTCCTGACAGTTGAAAGAACATTTGTAGCACATTTGGAAAACTTTTGCTTAAGTTATGAGGAATAATTTGCTGTAGACTAAGCACTATGCCTGATCCTCTAGGAGACCTTCATGCTTGACTAAATTTATTGAGTTGTATCTCAGTAATGTAAATGTATTCCAGAACAAAGTTTCAGAATATAGAATTACAAAAATAGCCAACACCCAGTAAGGTAAAATTCCAATGTCTAGTGTCCAATAAAAAAAGTTATCAGGCTTGCAAACAGGCAGAAAAATTTAGCACATAATGAGGAAATTAAATCAATTGAAACTGATCCAGATGTTAGAATTGGCAAATAAGGACATTAAAACAGTTATTACAACTGCATTCCATATGGCCTAAAAGCAACAGGAAAAATTGAATGTGTTAAAAATAAAGGAAAGATACAAAAGTACAGCCAAACTTAAGAAGAGAAGGCTCAGTAATGTCAGAGATGAATAAAACAGTGGATCGTAGGACAAGAAGATTATGTACTATGCAGGAAATAATTAGTGAAGTTGAAGACACCACAACAGAAGTCATTTGGACAAATGCACATGAGAATTACATATGTGTGGGCAAATGTTTATAGAAGTCTAATTTAAAAATAAATAGCATTAATGAGATTTGAAACAACTTCAAACAGTGATTTAATTATAATTGAAGGCATGAAGATTGGTCAGGAGGTGGGAGAGTGAAGAATGCTAGAAAAACATAAAGACATAATGGCATGAGAATTCAGTTTTCTAAAAACTATAAGCTCACAGTTGCAAGACTCCCAAGTGACCCCAGTCATAAAAAAAATAGCATGTGCAAAAATACACACAAAAATGTGCCTGGACATATGATCATCAAATTGTTCCAAGCCCAAGGAAAACACACATTATGTCCTGAAGAACCTAAGTATGATAAGACTTTTCCTTTTTCAATGTTTGTTATATTTGTCCAACAATTTCATACATGTACATGGTACATTTTGATTAGTGTCACTCCTGTCCTCTCTGGACCCTACCCTACATCTTTTATCTTTCTTCCTCCCTGTAAGTCTCTTTCCCTCACTCTTGTCTTTATATTTTGTTTTTGAACTCACTAGATTTGACCAGGACCATCTGGAAGACCATGGGTTTAAAACTAATCATTGTAGGCTAGTGGGTTCAGCAGTGGGAATGTAGTAGAAAAAAATGTTTTCTATCTACCCAAAATCCATCAGTAGCTAATTGTTCAGCAAGAAGCAGTAGAGCCCTGTGAGCCCCTCCCAAATTTCTGATCCAATGTTGATAGGTCTTGTCTCATACAGACCCATTATAAACAGCTGCAGCTGCTACAAGTTCCTGACTGTGTTGATTGTATCATGCCCAGAAGACAGCGTTATGCAACTCCTCTCCCTATATTCTGGCTCTTATATTTTTTTCTGCTGTCTCTTAAATGATGATACCAGGGTTTTGAAGGGGTAGTAAATATGTCCTATTTAGGGCTGAGCATACATATTCTCAGCAACTCGATCAGCTATACATCTCTGTATTCACTGTCATTTACTCAAAGAGAAGCATCTCTGATTCATACTGAGAATAGAGTTTGTTTGAGGTTATAAACATAGATGTTTAGAAGGCCACATGATACCGTAACATTTAAGCTAAACAACAGTTATAAATTTCCCTCTGAAGTCTAAGATATCAACCTTGAGCTATTGACTGGCTTTACATTACTAGGTAAGAAAATAGTGTATGTATTATAGGTATAAAATAGAGAAACAAAATTATGTCTTAATAAGTTGGTATAATGATAAGTCATCAGTAATTGGTTTAATACTATATTCATTTAGCAAAATAATCATAGTAGGTTTTCTCCTAGGGCCTATGATCATCTAGCCCTATGGTTTTGGCATGGATGCTGGATTTAATCTTCCAGAGTAAGCCTTTAATACAATTAGAAAGTGGTTGGTTACTCTCCCCTTACTTCATGATACTATTGCACCAATGAAGCATGTCATACAGGCCTATCATTATTGTCGCTCACAGGGTTCACAGCTGGGTACTCAAGAAGTGTATACGAAACCTTTTAGCACTAGGAAAAAAGTAAAACTGAAAGATGATGAGACAAACAAATAATAGTGTTATTATGTTCTTTTCTGAATTCTACAGAAAATAGGTCTTTTCTGACACCTGTTTGCTTTTTTGTAGAATGGAAAATTACTGGGCCATAGTTTATATATGCAAAAGTTGAAAATGGTGTTGTCCCCTATGATTTCAAACCTTCTTCCAGACCACTGCTCTATATTTTGTCCATTATCTTTTCCCAATATTTAATGCAATTGTATGTACAAATAGTTAATGTCTTCTTTACCATGTTCTTCTCTATGAATCCATAACCACACCTTCATCTTTTCCTATTTCCTTTACCCATTGCTCTCATTCAGCATCCACAGCAAAACAAATCTAAATAAACCTCTTGCTGAGCAATTTCCGGATCAACATCATGGCTGCTGAGTCCACCTAGGGAAATGTCATACACACATGCTCATACACACTCATGTATCTGCTGCTTTATGCTCTTTCCAATCAGACATCTGCTCTCACCAGCTCTCTTGCCTTGTCTCCAGAGTGATATTTCATCATATCTTTTCTATTCTCAAACTCCCCAAACAAAACCTTTCTATGTCAGAAAGACCTTGGACTCAATCAACTGGAATCACTCTCAATTTCTACCCATTTAAAAAAAAAAAAAAAACCTGATCAGATCGTTTAGCAATGAAAAGGCAAACAAGCCAGCTGTACCCATCTTCCGCTAAGCATTCTCTCTAAATTCCAAAATTTTCTCCTGGTCTTTGCACTTATGTTTTTTGTTACCACCATTTCACTTATAAGAGTTATGGAACACAGAAAATTATGCCATGTCCTTGCCAATCTGCTGCAGAGTATTTTAAGTAATTGCATATCCAAATAATCTTGTAGGAACTATTCTGTGGTTATTTCTATACAGTAACTCATTTTTTAAACTTTCTATTGATTCCTTTCTGAATTTACATCATGCACACTGATGCCATTCATCTCCTTGTCCCTTGGTATCTGCCCTTCCTACCTAGCCCCTAAGTAAAATAAAATAAAATAAAATTTAAGAGAAAAAATATCACAGTGGAAGCTGTAGCATGTCACGGTGAGTCACACAGTATACCCTTTAGTTCATACATCTTTGCTTTCAAACGCTCATTGCAATGAGTCATTGGTCTGGTTCGAGACCTCTGATTTCTGCTACACTGTTGATACTGGGCCCTCACTGGGATTCTCATCTTGGATATCCTGTTGTTGCCCTATGTCATGGAGATCATGTAGCTTTGGGTCTTAAAGATCAGCCTTCCACACGCTCCAGTGGTTCAAAGGTAGGGTGGATGTTGGGGAGGGCTAACCCATAGCTGTGGTTCTGGGCCTGGGTAGTATCTGAGTTGGTCAGCACACCAGCTTTCCCTCAACCTCACCACCAGGGCGAGTTCTCCTGAGGGCTAGCTTACTTAGTGCTACAGGCAGCAAGGGTTCTGCTCTCATGCCCTGCAGCTCACCTGTACTCACACCACCAGTGCCAGCTCTATTCTGCTGCCCAGGTAAGGTGCAGGACCGCTCTCCCAAGTCTGCAGCCAGTGATGGGCAGGACTAGCTCTCCCACTCTCAGGCCGCTGCGATCAGCACTCCAGCCTGCTGTAGGCGACAAAGGGGAAAGGGGTGAGATCGGGGGCATCTCTCCCTTGCCCAGGTCACCGCCACATGGCAGAGTAGTGCAGCCAGCTCTCCAACACTCTTGGGGCGGCTCACCAGTGCCCCCACCAACAAGGTCAACTTTACTGTGCTGCCCAGGCGAGCTTCAGGGCCCATTCTTCTGAGTGCTGAAGCCAACAAGGGGGCAGAGGCAGCTCTCCCTACTGCCACAGCAAGTGAGGGGTGGGGCCAGCTCTGTAAGCTTTTGGATATCAACATGGTCCCAGGTGGCAGTCCAGACTAGGGACATCCACATTTCCTTTGGTGGTGACATGATATCGACACAGATCCCTGCTGCTGCGTGACCACAGACCCGGATATGGCCTTCAGCAGCACCAGCAGAGCCAGGACTTCCCCATGGTCTCAGGTGGCTTCACCGGCTATGCACATCAAGCTGTTCCTCTCCACCCTTGCCTCTCCCTTCTACCTCTCTTCCTAGTGCTCATGCTGCTCAGCTTCTCTTTCTCCCCCATTTCTCCATCCCATGCTTGCACAATGTAGTGGTTCTTGCTGCAGGCAGTCCACGCGTTGGGCAGGGTCTCTGGGTGTCTTCTTCCTGCCCACTTTGTGTGGGTGAGGCCTCTGGGTGCCTTCAAGTATCTGTCTAACCCAAAGTTTCCAAAGGAAATAAATCTCTGGCCAAAGCAGACACAGCACAATAGAACTGTAATTCAGCACAGAGTCATCCAGTGTCGTGGTTAAATGGCCACCACAACCAACTTTTCCCAAGGAGCAAGAACAAGAACTGCCTTCATCTCCAGTTCCACCCCACTTCACAGCATACAAAGCAATCATCTTTCATTTCTCCATGGCCGGTTTGCTTGCTTCTTTCTCCCCGATTACTCCATCACCACCTACTTACTCACTTCCCACAGCACCCAGCCAGATGCAGGGCCAAGATGTCTGCGCTTCCTGGAGTGCCCAAGCTGGGCAGGCGACTGACCAGGGTGGCATGGCTGGTTTCTGCCTGTCCAGATGGCATCTATAGTAACTCTTACCTCTCTATTCCAGATTTAATATTTGTCTCTGTCTTCATGGATTTTATCTTTTAAAAAGTACCAGTATTTTTAAACTTTTATATAAAAATATTTGTTTTTTAAATTTTATTAAAAAGTAAATAGTGATAATTTAGTAAATACCAGTATTTATTTGGTGGTATTTATTAGATACCAGTATTACATACCTCTAATAAGTAATCAATTACACTGTTATTATTAAGTAATAATAGGAACCAAGTTATATGACAACATATATACTTAAAGATAAATAATATAGAAAATATGAACTGTAAATATCATACCTTCGAGAAGACAAAGCATCTTAATAAAGCTTTTCTCAGAGCTGCATTCCTAGTCTTGCTTCCGTATCCTTTCTACTTGGCTAGCTGTTGCTGAGGTATTGATCTTTGTATATGATTTTCAAAGCATTTCCATGCATATGATTTAGCTATAGATATATGTTGGGTTATCACATTGTACTTAAATGCCCTCAGTTCTATATGGTGTTATTGTCTTGCTATTGAACAACACACTATTCTCATTTCACTGGAAGCTGTTAAATAACTTAACAGAATGAACCACCAGGACTGTATTTGTTCCATTCCATTCCTTCTCAAAGAAACAAAACTTCCTCAATTTTATGCTTAAACAATGAATAGATTATGATTAATTAGGGAGAAAAACAGTAATATTGGGTAATTTCATCTTTGGATGCTGCTAGAAAAAATTTGAACAGTTACTCAAATTTGTTGGCTTGAAATAGGGCTCTCTTTAAAAATAAGGTGAACAAGTGACTAAAATCCTTCCCACTGTAGAGTTCTGTACTTGATTTTTGTTGAATGAACAAACAGTAGAAAACTAACAGCTCCATCTATTATCCAAACTAAGTAAGACAGTGCTGAAAGGTAAAATACTCCCGAGACTACGAAAAATATTTTCCAAAAGTTATTTTTGTTTAACCTACAAGATAGGCAGTTTTTATTCCACGAAAGGGCATATGGTAGCCATAAAATGAGTAAAAATATTTTTCTGGCTTCCATGCCCATAAGCCCACAGGTAAATTATGGGAGAAAACCCAAAATAATTTAGACATAAGGTTGACGTGTGATATTTACATGCATTGTGCAGTGTGGGGCAGGAGCCAAAGAACCTTCAAAGGAAGAAAAGAGTTCTAAGGATTCATTGTAATGCTTGGGAACTATGGCAGTGAGGGTAATAAAAATGGGAATGCTAATAAGAGGATTAATACAAGTTCACTGTAGAGGTGGGGCGTAAACATGGAGGGTAGGTCCTGTAGAGTGTGTAAAGAAAGGAATTGAAGATTTAAATAAAATCCCCCAAATTTAACTGCTTGTTTTCTTCTCAAACGGTGGCTGAAGAAGAGCTGTTTCCTACTTAGTGTGCAACTTTCTCCCTTTGTTTTTGTCTCCCTCACTTTCTCTGTCTCTCCTCCTCCCCAAACACCTGGAGAATCTGATTTTCATTGTGTCTTGTACTCTTCTGGTTTGATATTCATAGTACTTGCATAAGTTGGTCAATGCATGGCCTCATGTTCCCTCTAAGAACTGACAAGTATTCAGTCCTGTTCCTGCTGGGCATCCAGATCCATGAAAGAATGGAGATCAGTATTTGCTGTGAATTTAAAATGTCTACTATTTAAAGCTTGGCTGAATTGATTATGAAATAGTGAATAAGAATAGAGCTATTTTGTCAGGAAATAAGTTTCCTCGTGTGCTATGTGAATTTAGAGAGAGCTTAAAGATGAAAATATTTAAATTATAAATATGAAATTTCAAAACAATAATTAACAGCAACATTAAAAGGGATACACTTAGAACTGTGTATTAGCATAGAAAACACCTTACAGAGAATCCAGCTTTCCTGACTATCACACACTATGAGAAACTAATCATGAGCCCCTTAATGAATGACTCAGAGAAAACCTGGGTAAAAGCACATGACTCAGCTTTCTCTAAGTTTTGATAGTGTATGCAGAAATAATTGAAAGTAAAGGAAATAGACTAGGGGAAAAGATTTGTATCAAGTTATGGGACCAGAGAAGAACGACAGTCAGGACCACATCTGTAAGTGTTTGACACTGAAGGTTGAATAGAAGAGGAAGGGTAAGCGGAGGTTGCTGGTGCTTTTGAAAATACAGTCGAGATGGGTGAGGAAATAACATTATGGGTTTTAACAACTGTTTAGAAAGTAAGAAAGAATAGCTTTCTTAGCCAGTTCTCTCAAGGATACTCATCAAAGCCTGAGTACTGGGATGTTGGCTTGAAAGACGGCAGGCAGTCTATTTTTCTTTCAAAGAAAATAACTTGCAATGTATGAGACAGAAAGAATTACCTAATAAACTAAGTTGAATTAAAAAAAATGAGCAATGAAAGATATCCCTGAGAAGATAACAATCAGAAAACAGAGATACACTATTTACTATCATTATTTTCATTGTTAATATCATTGTTATTAGGAAAGGGTGAATAGAGGTAGAGGGATAATGGCTTGCAACTTTTCAAATAATAATGATAACTGTAATTTTTAAATGTTCAGGATCAGCTGCTAAATATCATTTAATGCCCATGAGTAAGAAATTATTAACTCCATTTCAGAGATGATGCCATTGAGGGTTTGTAATAAAATCTTGTCAAGGTTATACTGTGTCAATATACAGTGTCTAAGCTGATTTGTGTCCGTGCAAACCCAAACATTAAAGGAGAGCATAGTGCTATTTCTTTGCAAAAGACATCATTTCCTTAAGACAATGCAAAATCAAAAAGGGAGGGATGTACAGATATTTCTGAGTGGACGAGGAGGACAGTTGTGTAAACGTAAGTTGGGATGGTTTTAATTTTCTCAGTAGGAGGTGAGGTTATGTGCTAAGAGGGAGGGAAGAGGGCTGGGATTGGGGATTTGAGAGCCTCAGAAACATCTGGAACAGCTGCAGGGAGGAATGCAATAGGGAGTCAACAAGTGATAAATAAAAGAATTGCTGAGATACAATGAGGGCGCAGCTGAGGTCAGTTCAGTTGGCCGCTATTGTTTAGTGATTTCTTTTATGAATACTGAGAGAGGAATCAGACAATAAAAGTTATTGAAATTTCGGAGTTGAGAAAGTAGAGCTCAAAAAACAATAGAAAGGTGGAATACTTGGTCGAGTTTTAAGTGCACCCTTGACCTGATTAACTTTGTCTGGTTTGGGCAGAGAAAAGAGGAGGGATGTGGCTCAAAAAGGAGAAAGCAACAGGCTACCAGAGGACATGGTGAAGGTGAAGATGGACATAAGGAGCATAAGTCAGGAGGAAGGCTAAGAGAGTGCTGACTAGTAACAACGTACTTTAAGGAAATTGAGAGTTAAAATTCCAGACTTGACTCATTTCAATCACTAGGGTAATGGAAGAGAAAAAAATTCAGGGTCAGGCTATTGGACATAAGGGACCACGCCTATACTCAGTGAGTTGCTAACAGTAATAAGTGCTAAGGCATCTTTTTTTTTTTTATAAGATATGTTTACAGGGTTTATACGGACAGAGAATTCCAATTCCCGAGGATCCGTTGGGAAATCCAGACATACTTTGCATTATGTGTGATTTTTACAAAATCCAAGTGTGCTGCCTCACACATCACATGTCATCGGAAAGCCTTTTGGGGAAGGCACACACCTGTTAATTGTTACTAACACCCTCAGACATACTTTATTGGTTAGGCTGTGGTGCTCTAGAAGATTTTTAGCTCTTGCAGCTGGATGAAGCTGCACATTTTGAAGGCCTGAAATTTGACCTAAATGGTGTTGACACTAGAATGACTGTGAGTGATGGAAAAGGAAACAAAAAAATCTTGGAATTTTTTTCCCTCTACAGAGACTTCTTCTCCTCAAATTAATAACAACAGATTTAAAAATATCTCTTCAAGTGCGGAGCACAGCCAGCAGCCCAGCTGCCTCCTTAGGACAGGCTCATGGGGCCTCTGGCCTTCCACTCTATCCTTCCGCTCATAAAAAAGCTGCTTGTTTTGTTAGAGTGTATTTCAGGTTTGTGTTCTGTTTTAATTTTTAATTTAATTTAATTTCTCTTACTTTTTAGGATTTAAATGTCAAGGGAAAAGATCTCCAGTGTTTGATATAAATAACGTCCATAATCTATAATTTACTTAGGTATGCATTAGATAAAACAGAAAAAGGGAAATATAATTAAATTCAATAAATGCATATTTACAAATGCATTTATGAGCAAATATTAGTTGTCAGAAAGATTCTAAGACAAGTGAAGTGTGATCTCTAGTCCCATAACAAAGGTAATCTTTGAAGACTACTGGCGTTTAGAGAGGATATGACATTGTTCTGAAAAGCTTTTGAGAGTGTAGTGATATAAAGGACAAGCAAGGACATTACACATAGTCTATCGTCAGTTGAACTTATTAGCATAAACAGGATTTTGAGCATAGATTTAAAAATTTCTAGAACAAAGCAAAACAAAAAATCAAGGTAGATAGTATCTTAGCATCTTGAGTAGCATGCAAGTCAGTGAAGATAATTTTGTGATGTAATAGACAACACTGAGCAGAAGCTGAAGTATATTCAGGGAAACATGGACCGAAAAGGGGATGCTGAAACCATGAGTGGACAACTGGGAGCGTTTTTAATACTCCTGTAAAGTATAGTTAAGGAATAGGAGGAGCATTCTGCAGTCAGAGATGAATGGAAACAACCATCATCTCATCTGTCTATCTTCCTGTCCATCTGTCTGCCTATCTCTCTATCTCTATCTATCTATCTATCTATCTATCTATCTATCTATCTATCTATCTATCTATCTAAAAACCTATGTATAACATAGCTAGCTAGCTATCATCTATTATCTATCTATTCTGTATCTATATAGCTACCCTGTTTATCATTTGCCTACATACCTAAATCTCTTCACAGAAGTATAGTAAATATACAAAAAGCTGTACATATTCAATTTTACATCACTGTAATCTGTGCAACAAATTGTCCATCTTTTCTGAAAGGGCTTCTTGTCTCCCTCCCATTTTGTTTTGCTTTCACTTTTATGGGAAAAGCACTTAAAGATAATATTTATCTTCTCAGAAAAAGTAAGTTTATAGTACCATATTATGAGCCACAGGATCTCCACTGTGTATTCTGTCTCTGGAACTTACCTAACTTGCATATCTCAAAGTTTGTAGCCCTAGGCCAATAGCTTCCCATTTGTACCTCCTCTGTTCCCCAGAACCCAGCAGATGAGTGTTTTATGTTCTACATATGAGTAAGAACACACAGTATTTACCTGTTTATGTTTGGCCTAACATTCACTCATACTAAATAATTGAGCCACTTAATTATGGAGACGCAAAAGAAGGAGAGATGATCCACATGCCCACTCTTCTATCTCTTTCTGGCACTAAAACAGACCTGATACCTTTATTAGTTCTTAGACTAGACACAGCTGAACACCTGCTATCTCTCTTTGCACTTCTGCTTTCCATGAGTATGCTGAGGAGACTAAGCCTGCTTGTAGATGTATTACTAATATCCCAATTGTAAGCACCATATAGAAAATAAAAGTCTAATGAAGAGGATCCATAAAGTTTAAAACCATTCATGATTGCTTTGATTTTTGTACCTACTAAAATCGCCTAAGTACCTTCAGTTTCTGCTCAGACAGATATATGGGATGAGAACAGAGATGAATCTAGGCCAGGCTGCCTCAACACACACATGGCTCATGTAAAACTAATGAAAGGATTTCTTGGGCATCAAAATAGGGACTCAAAGTTGCTAATGAGAAAATTACATAGCAAACAACAAAACCAAAAAATGACACAACTAAAAGATCTGTTAAACTCTGGATATGAAGGAAAAGCAAGAAGTGACCACTAACATGCTGGTGCTGAGTGATTGTAGTTGGCTCTATACTCACAAAATATTAGTAAGTTGAATTTTCATTGGTAGTACCATCTTTAAGAAAGGCTAAATTAATAGGCTAAACCAGGCAGTGGTGGTGCATGCCTTTAATCCCAGCACTCGGGAGACCGAGGTAGGCGGATCTCTGTGAGTTCAAGGCTAGCCTGGACTACAGAGCAAGTTCCAGGACAGGCTCCAAAGCTACACAGAGAAACTCTGTCTCAAAAAACCAAAAAAAAAAAAAAAGAAAAAAAAGAAATTTGTAGGCTCAGCCAACTTCAAAGAAATAATTATAATATATAAGAGAAAATAATTAAAATGATTGCATACCCAATTAATTTTTGAGACCCAAAACAATAACTTTGAGAATAAACATACTAGGAAATTAAAATACCATCTTGATCATTTCTCTTATTGAAAAAGAAAAATCTTCAGCTTAATAGCAGCAAAGCAAGTCATTACTACTCTTTTCAATAATGACTTAAAGGCTAAACTTGTATCTTAGTGGCAGAGCCTTTGCCTAGCCTGTTCATGGTTCTGGCTCCCAACTGTAAGAACAAGGACAAAATGATTATTCGGCACCTTCTAAGTACATATATTTCAGAAATACAAACGGGTTTACTTGAGAAAATTGGTTGTCATAATTTACAGTGCACCCTTTAATGTCAGAACTATCTATTTGCTTTTATTTGATTATTTAGGGGAGAGAGAGGAGGGAGAGAGAGAGAGAGAGAGAGAGAGAGAGAGAGAGAGAGAGAGAGAGAGAGAGAGAGAGAGAGAGAGAGAGAGAGAGTTGAACCTAGGGCCTTATCTTTATATATTTCAAGCAAGGCATTTTCCTGCTAAGGTCTATCTCTAGCCTTATTCATTTATTTTAATTTAACTATTATTTTCCATTTGTTGCTAAGGTGTTGAGGTCAGATCCTTGTTCATGCTAAGCATATATTCTACTACTGATTTAGACAACTAGTCCCATTACTTATTGTTCCAACATATATAATTTCTTTTCTCCATATAAATACATTTTTAATCTATAAATATACCTTTTCAGAAATGCATTCTCATATATGTGTAATTTTAACTGAAACATTAACTACAAAAGTTTGGAAGATATACAGTCACATTTTAATATATATATAATGTGCAATGATCAGATCAAGGTAATTGACATATCTATCATTGCACATTTATTTATGTTGAGAACATTCAGAGTTTTGTCTACCAATTATATTTAAATGTTCAACTGCTGATAGTCATAGTCATGTAGTACAAAACATTGTTATTTTTCCCATACACCTTTTCCTGTTGTCAATTAACACTTTCTGTCCATCTATCTGCCATCTGCCCTTCATGCTTCCCAGGCTCCAACAACTGTTATTTTGTCTTTTCCTTGTGAAAATGAGCTTGCAAAATTTGTGCAAACAGTTGAGAGTATGTAGCCTTATAAATTGATCTTAAATTATACACATATACCTTCCAAGAATAACACAGTTATTTCCCAAACTTCTTTTCAAATGTATGCTACTAAAGTGAAATGATGTGGTAGAGTGATGTGTTTAAACCCTTGGAGATTCTCTTATGCTTTATTTCACTATTATTCTCTTCTGCTTGTAGAAACATTGCCATCCTGTCTGTTATCCTTGAGAATACTACAAGTCTCGAGACTCAGCCAGTACCTGGGAGAGTCTGCTCCAGTTCTGAATCCTGTGACTGACCTGTTAAATAAGAAAATAGTGGCCTGGCATTTTCCAGAAGCTCTTCCAACTGGTGATACTGCTACAGTAGCTAAATCGCCAAGTAAAATCCCACCTTAATGCAGTAAGTGAAAGCATACTGATCAGCTCAAAAGACAGAGGAAAACACTTCAAAACTGCTCAGCATCAACTCAGATCACTGAAAATCAGAATGAGAAGGAATAACATAAAATTATATCCCATTAAAAGACATACAGTATCTACAACTCGTTATAATTGTGGTATAATGATGCTTATGTTCTTAAGTAAGTGTATTGAGGGCTGAGAAGATGGCTTAGAAAAGTACTTGCCATGTATGCATGAAGACTAGAGTTAGGATGCCCCACACCCACATAAATAGCAAGCAAACATTTCTCTGTTGATAATACTTCAAATATTTCTTACTTTTCCATCTTCTTCTGGCACATGAAATACATCTTTTGTAGCTGTCATGTAATTATTAGGCATTATTTTCACATTTTTCTACTTGTATTTAAACCTGCATGGTTTCTTTTTTATGTCTTTTAGATATTATTTATTCATCTGTGCCAAGTTCATTAATGATCCCATCAAAGACATTCCTTATATTTTCTTACCAATATTTTATTCTTAGTACTTCCTTTTGAGTCTTAGAGTTTTCATCCTTTTGGTTACATTTCTTGTCCCTCTTTCAAGGTGCTTTTTTTCCCCATAATTACTCCTTAGCACCTTAATCATAGTTTAAGTCTCCTGATAATTTAAAAAATCATCTGGTTCTTGTTTTATTTTTTTATTTTTTGCTGTCGTTCTATAGGCTGTTTTTTTTTCATTTAATTTTTACCTTCTAGAATTATTTGTAAATTTTATTGAAAGACTTAGTGTCATAGCCATTCTAAGTTGAATGAGATGGATTCTCAAAGTAGTTTTATTTACATTTCCCTGATTAATAATGATGTTAAACACTTTTTGTTATTTTTAAGCTAATCTTGTTTTTTCTTTTCATACCTCTCTCTATTCAGATTTTTTACTTAGATTATTTTTCTTTGATGTCTTATTTTTTTTTTTGAGTTCTTCGTGTATTTTGGATATTAATCCTCTATCAGATGTAGACCTGAGAAACATTTCTCTCAATTTATGGTTTTCCTGTTCAGACAGTCTGTTGTTTCCTTTGCTGTATAGAAGCCTTTTAGTTTTGTGAGATCTTATTGGTCAATTTTTGGCCTTAAGTTTTTGAGTAAATAGTCTGATTTGGAAGGTCCTATTCTATGCTGACATGTTGTTGAGTACTGCTTACATTTTCTCTCAGGATAGCAATGAGGTCTTTGACACACGTGGGGTTGATTTTTGTGGAGAGTAAGAGAAAATGGTCTAATTTCATTCTCCTACATCTAGACACCCAGTTTTCTCAACACCTTTTATAGAAGATGCTGTCTTTCTTCAAGTGTGTATTATTGGACCATCAGCTGGCTGTTGTTGTGTGGACCTAATTCTGTATCCTTTGTTCTGTTCTTCTGTCCTATAGGTCCCCACTTCTGTTTTGTGCCTGTATCATGCTGGTTTATTACCTGATTCTGTAATATAATTTGATATCTAATGCAGAATTCCTCCAGTGTTATTTTGCCCATAATTTCTTTTGTTATCTAGGGTCTTTTGTGTTTCCATTTTTTTGAGAGATTTTATGAGGGTTTCTTTGGGGTTGCATTTAACTCTGTGAATTGCTTTTTGTATGATAGCAATTTTCATAATATTCTAGCAAATTATAAGCATGAGATGATGTGGGACAGAGAAAAACCAATATTTTTATTTAAAACAGGTTGATTATAAATGCGATCTCTTTCTAAAAAAGAAAAGGGGATATGATATAGTTATATAGGATATAGAGATGATAAGAAAAAGGGTAGATTAATGAACCTACTTTTAAAGAACAGCAAATTGTTTAAAATGTTTTACATTAGTATAGATTTTAGTTTATGTTTAAAATGTTTTACATTGGTATAAATTTTAGTTTATTGATACAAACTTAAAGTTAATTTTGTTATCCTGTATATATATTTCTGTTCTTGTTTGAGGTATTATGTTTATGCAACTCATTTAAAATTGTAATGGATAATTAAAAAATAGATTAATAATTAGTCATCTATGATAATCATATTTGTAGCCATGTTAGTGAAGTCTTCTAGGTATACATAGATATATTTCAGATAGATAGGTAATCTTCAAACACTTCATAGACCTAGAGAATATGGCATTTAAATAACTTAGAAATCTGTTGATGTGAGACACAATTACTCCTGGCTGCACCAATTTGATCCTGAGAGAATGTTGGGCTTCTAAGATATTTCCATTTGGAAGTTTGTCTTCTTGGCACAAAATGGCCTACTGGGCAAAGAACTGTCCTTGCCTTGACGGCTGACAGTACGAATGCAATGCTGTCCTTTCTGGACAAGTGGGACACAAGGAAAACAACCACTGTACTCTGCCAAGACAGGGTAAGATGGTCTTTCAGAATTCCTGCTTCTGAAAATGGTCTGTCAGATACTCTAGGCCTGTAGCCAATTTGAATACACCAGCAATGCTAAAAAACGTTTGGTGACTGTCCAGGCTCCCAGCTGTCTCTGTCTACTCTTGCAAGACTCCCGAAAGTTGCTTGCATCCATCTACCATTTCTCGGGTACCATTATGTTCCTTCTCAGGTTTTTGATGTGGTTAAAGACTAGATAGTTGTAATTTCCTCAGTTATGATAAAAGATAAGTTAGATATAAAACCTTAAACTCACAAATATAAGATAGATAGGACATCTTCTTTAATATTGTAACTGTAATTCTTGCTCAATAATTATTTTGTTATATGTAATTTTACCATGTTAAAGATAAAACCTTCCTTTTTAAAAAAAGAAGAAAAGGGGAAGTGCTGTGGATATCGCTCTATATAAATAAAACACTGATGGCCAGTGACCAGACAGGAAGTATAGGTGGGACAAGGAGAGAGGAGAATTGGGGAAACAGGAAGAAGGAGGGAGGGACACTGTAGCCACCGCCAGGACAAGCAAAATGTAAAGACACCGGTAAGCTACCAGCCACATGGCAAGGTATAGATTTATAGAAATGGGTTAATTTAAGATAAAAGAACAGTTAGAAAGAAGCCTGCCATGGCCATACAGTTTATAAATAATATAAGCATCTAAGTGATTATTTTATATGTGGATTGTGGGACTGCGGGGCTTGGTGAAACCTGGAGAGAAACCCTCTAGCAACAATGAGACATCTTTCATCATTTACTTTTCATTTTTATTTATTTTTAGTTTCTTTTTTCATTCCTTCTTGATTTCTTCATTGACACATTTATTATTCAAGAGAGTGTTGTTTCATCTCTACGAGTTTACTTAATTTCTCTGATTCTTCTTGCTCCTCTTTATACACTCTACTGCATTTTGGCCAGATAGAAAACATAGTTCATTCAATTTTCTGTTCTTTATATGACTTTTTTTTTTGTCCCAGTATGTAGTCTCTTTAGAGAAACTTCCATAGGATGTCTAGAGAAATGTGTACTTTGTAAGTTTTGCGTGAAATATTCTAAAGATATTTGTCTATTTGTCTGTTTGGTCAGATAGTATAATAATGATGTCTATGGTTTCCTATTTCTATTTGTTTGAAATGCCTTTTCCCCATCCTTTCAGTTTAAGGTAATGCCTATCCATGGTGTTTCTTTTAGATAACAAAAAGACAGATGTTGTTTCCTAATCCATCTAAAAACTCCTGTATTGTTTAATTGATTTGCAGTTATCAACTCTCCATAGCTATGGTTTCTTGCACAATGCCACATCAGTCACCAATCGAGCACAGACTGGGTAAAGTTCAACAAATCCCAACCCTTTTTGAGGAGATATTGGTATCTGATCGTTGATGAAGGTGCAATGGTTACTTTTCTTCAGGCACAAGGTCCCTGACAGGTTATAGGTTGCCCATGCAGAAGTGGTCAACATTATACCCATATGAAAATAGGTAACATTAAATGGGCCCAGTATATATAGAAGAAGAGGATATGGATTTGAGAGGATGGTGCTGGAGGACCATGGGAAGAGTTGGGAGGAAGAGAGAGAGCTAGATAATTTTTGGATATTGTTGTCAGAAATTTTGCAGAGTCATCATATGTTACTGGAGAAATTGGATTCTTTCTCAGGGCTCTTATTTTAATTATTAAAATAATTTAAGAACAAACTCACACAAAGCTTGAAGATAATTTTAATAGGGTTTAAAATAATAGTCCCAAAGCAGGCAAGCTGTACATCTTAGTCACTGCCCAGAGGTGGAAGACAGAGAAGAACTAGAGAAAAAGCCATGCCATTTGAATTAAGACTCATGGTGGACAAGTGACCACATTGTGGGGGCGGAAACTTTAAAGAAAGGGTGAGGAATCCCAAAGTACCATACGAAGCAAACTTAGGCTCTGGCAATCACACAAAAGAAATTCAGCAGAGAAGAAAAAGGAAAGATTAAGCCTTTCTGAGTCTGTTCAGGATTCAGAAATGAGGGTAGACACAACAGAACTGTAGGCTGGACCTGAAGCAACTGCAAAGAGGGTGGGAATTCGAGAAAGGAAAAGTCCACTTCTCAGTAAGAGGGATAATTACTCCTCCTACCTTCTTGGCATTGTTGCTGGTTGACCCACTTTCCTGAGAGAACTGAATTAACTCTCAAGGAAGGAAACAATGGCATGTCTTCATCTGGAGGTGCATTTCATTCCTTATGTAATAAATAATATGATAAATGCACTGTACTCATATATGAAATCCTCAAACAATACTGTAAAATCATTAAAGAAAAAAATATGGAAACATTAATTAAAATACCTAAACTATAAACTATATTGGATTAACTCAAAATATAAACTATAACTTGTACAAAAGTTAAAATTCTGCTTAAAATTAATTATGAAAACCTAGTTGATGAGTATATTACTAACTTAAAATACAGTATTTTGAGGGTATTATTTTCCCCAATAGGATTAATGAAATCCCCATTAAATATATTTCTGGGTAAAATTGCTGAGTCAATGCTATAATGTATGTGAATAGATGACAATACAATAGAAGACTAACTTATCGCTACCAATGAAGGAATAGATTTATAAAGTGGCAATTCCACGGAGTCTATCTGATAAACAAAAGGGATTTATTCTGGGTTAACTCACAATATGTATAAGGGAGTTGGTTGAAGAATCCAGGAGGGGTGGAACGCGGTCCAAGGCGGTTCTCTGGAGAACTATGTCTTGGTCTACAGTACCAGAATCCAGCATCCAAGACCATGAGGTAGCCAAGAGAGCGAATATGTAAGCATCCTAGGTCTTAAGGGGCCCCCCCCTTGGCTATGCCCCCCCCAGGGGAGGGCAGGTACCTAGCAGTCACCTGCTGCCTGTTAGGGGTGGTGCTTCAGTGTAAAGCACACACAACAACCCACAAATTTGTATGTAGTGTATTCTATTTTAACACACTTTCAAGTATTTTAAAATATTTTTTCATATTTGGTACTTTCAAAATTTTGAAACTTAAAAATTCTAGGCAAATGCTTTTGTATTGTTTAAAAAGTCCTTACCCATGGGTCCCCGAGAGTGTGAATATTCCAAGTGTCTTCTTAGCAGCCTTAGGGGTCATTCTAATTGGAAAACAAGACTTCAAATGTTATTTCCTTTACCTAACCTAATTGCAAACAAATGTTCCCTTTGTCAGAAAGGAAAGAAAAAAAGCATTTGGCTCATTGGAAAAACTTTCTGTACTTGGTCCTAGTTGTTGGCAGTTTAGATAACCATGGATTTCATTTTCCCCTTTCAGTTCTCCTCATTGAGGATTTCCTAGTCATAATTATTTTACTCCTAATTGAGTTTGTATTGTTGAAATTATCTTGAGCATATCCAATAACAAGAATTTCTTTGGGACGCCAGGATCATAATGCTTTTCATTTTGGAGATCCCCATAGTTCTTGGTTAGGCAGTTCCCGGTGCCCGAACCCCCAATGTGACAGGCTCCTAGGACAACAATGAGATGCAAAAGTCAGAGTGAAGAAAATACCAAGGCCTAGTAGGATTTTCCACACAGAAAACCCCTGAATAAACTGATTTGGCCCTCAAGCTGAGCAAGGAAAAACAAGGGGAGGGGGGCACTTCTCCAAAGAAAGCCAACAAATTCCAAGAACAAACTTTTAATCTTCACTTCATACACGCTTTAGTGAGTGCTATTCTGAGCTTGTTTTCTGTTTGAAAAGCCTTGAGGGTTGGAGAACTATTGAACTGCTGTGTTAATTGGTGAAGTTAAATCACTTGCCCACTGCATGTGCTCTGACACCCACATTCTCAGCACAGGCACTGGCCACCTGTACTCAGCATGTTCTCACACATGGCCGTGAACGCTGAAAAAGAATGCAAGCCAAACAAAGCCTGAGGAATAAATGGGTTGCCATAAGAAAACAATTAAAAAGTCACCTGTTGTGAAAAAACATATTTAATCAAACCTGCTCAAACAGACCACCCAAGATTCCACACCAGTTTTCCTGAGTCTGGTATTCACAATGCAGGTGTGACTTTGTGAATGAGGGATTGTCATGAAAATGCATGCACTTGATCTGCTTGAGTGCTCCAAATAAAGGTCTTAATAAAATTGTGTAGCTTTTCATAAATATTTATGATATTTTTTTCTTTTGTGAAAACCATGTAAGTTGTGTTTTATACATTTGACCATTAATAATTTTACCAATGGACATATCGGATGGCAAATGAGCTGACTCAGCATTTGTCCAGATCCAGGCCTGTATACAATGCTAAAAATTTAAAGATGAATATATTTAAAGTGTTTTGATAGAATGGCCTTATTAATCACGCTGGAGTGATTTTAATATATCTGAAAAATAGTCTTTATAGTTTTCTCATTATGTTGTGTCATAATTAGTTTGTAATTGCCATAATCCTCATGTTCTTGTTTCCTTTTTGTTTTATTAAAAAACATTACCATGTACATTATTACATTTCACTACAGTAAGTTCAAACAAAACTTCATTTTTGGGGGACTCCTCCTCTATTGTCTCCTCTACCCAGCGTACTCCCTCTTATACTTCCTGCTTCTCCTTATCCACCTTTCAACTTTTCAGAAATGGAAAGATGAATTCTTTATCTGTTTTAGACAGAACCATGCATTTCAAAAATTTCAAAGTTACAGTTTCTGACCTTAAGAAAAATTTTAATACCGTCCTTTAACTTTTATAGAATAGATATTTGAAGACATTTCAGAACAGTTAAAATTATTTAATGATGTTAAAATCCCCATTAAGAAATTTAGAAGTTTTCAATTATTCACCATGGTACAAGGGTGTTCATGCTGCCAGTTATTCACTTTGTCTTACTGCTCTGCCTTTGCTCCGATCCCAATTCCCTCCCTCTGCTTCTTCCTTCGCTCCACACACAGGGCACTGCTGGCGAGTATCAGGAAGTAAGTGAATTTCTACACTACATGCCCTCTATCTGATGTGTTCTTCTGTATTGCTTTTAAAAATAGGTGTCACTCCCTCGGTGAGATCACTGTCCTTTTGAAATATTCCCTTCGACACCCTAGGTGAGACGATTCCTTCTTTAGCTCCAGCACAGTGTCCTGAAGGCTCTAGCTTTAGTTTTGCAGCAGTTGAACTAGGGGCTGTGTGAGTTCAGCAAATTTCCGTCTGCTTTGTAAATTTATTTTTACTTATAAATTTAACAAATTTTATTTTTTTCCATAAGAATTGTAAAGAGAAGTCTCTCATCTATTATCGTTATTGATTATATATTAAAGAGCTGTTATACTAAGAGCTGGAAGAATGTTTATCCAAGAAAAAAATTTATTCATTATTTCACCTTTTAATATATGAAAATTTTACTAAACTCTCTTGTTTGGTTATTTGTATATTTCTTTTACTTATTTATTTATTCATTTACTTTTTGTGAATGTGTGAAAACTTCATCATGGATTAGCATGGTTCCATTGCATGGGGAACTACTATTATAACAGATTGATTAAAATTTAATTTAGGTTCAATAATAATTGAATGGAACCTTGCTCATCTCTGCAGGGGGTGAACTGACTAGAGCAGCTCTGGTGAGCTCACTCTGGCAGTGAGGACAGGGGAAAGCTGGTGGGCTGACCCACTCCAATGTACATCCCATCTATGATCTGCTGGAGAAAGCAAAGGTGCTGGATCTCCAAGACACAGGGCAACAGCAGGGTATCCAAGAAGATTCCCAGTGAGGTCCCAGTACCCATAGTGTAGGATTGTGTAAGAAACCAGAGACCTTGAACCAGACCAATAACTCTTTGGGATGAACACTTGCACACACACACACACACACACACACACACACACACACACACACACACGAATAAAAGGTTTACTGTGTTACTCACTGTTACACTACAGCTTCCATGATGAGGTTTTTTTCCTTTTCTTTTTGTTTGTCTCTTAAATTTTGGGTGTGTGGGAGGTTGCAAGGGCAGAGGGCAGATGAGAAAGGATAGGGAATGCATGGGATTGAGGTGCATGATGTGAAAGACACAAAGAATAAATAAAAAGAAAGTTCAATAAAAAATAATTGAATCGTCCACAAGAGCTTAATTGTGTGTTTATCTTTGTAATGATTGTGCTTAGTAGAATAAAAGGTTGAACACTCTCATAAATATTAATCAAATGAATGAACATTTTACATATGGTCCCTGAGTATATCGTGTAACTTATGGGATAATGTAGTTCTCTACACTAAGTCAGTTATGTAAAAGAAAATTGAGTTATAAATAATTATTTTCTACTTTCTGGTTCTGAATTGACTTCATTTTAACTCTGGTTATCATAGCTCACTTCATTCTTCTTATCCCTTCTTTCTTTCTTTTATTTAATGACCATTTTCTCAATGCAAATTTCTTCTTAATCACACTTGGCCTCAAAATATTCTATTAAGAGTACAGATATGAGCCAGGCAGCAGTGGCGCATGCCTTTAATCCTAGCACTCGGAAGGCAGAGGCAGGCGGATCTCTGTTGAGTTTGAGGCCAGCCTGGGCTACCAAGTGAGTTCCAGGAAACCCTGTCTTGAAAAACCAAAAAAAAAAAAAAAAAAAAAAAAAAAAAGAGTACAGATATGTTAGACTATCTATGTTCAGTTTATATCAAATTAGAAAAGATATTGTTTAGTTTATACCTATAAGTTATTTTATTTTATCTAAGTCATCAAGTAAGTTTTATCCCATTTCATCTTACATAGTCAAGCCAAATCTATTATTTAATGTTTATGATAAAGTGAAGGAAAATTGACTTTCAAACAATAGAAGATGAAACATTTGAAAAGCATAAATAGAAGTTGTGATCCCTATTATATATGCTTTGAGCACCTAGCTATGATCTTGGGTATAATACTAAAGGAGATATTGTTAAATATTTAATCTTGTTTAAACAAATGTATTCATTAATAAGGGGAAATGAATTTTCTTTTACCTTTTTTTTCTCCACGACAAGTAATACAAAAAAGGCATGCAAAATGTTTTAATCTTTTCAGAAGACTCAATGAGAACAATAACAGTGAAAATATTAGCAGTGACAGCATTTGTTGAAGCCCTGTATCAGGATATTAAGTTTACCTAAAATCTGTACATGGTTCAAAGAATTATTTGTGTTACTAGTCTATTATCTCATAATTTGTTGTGAGTATCTCTAAACAATGACATAGTTGAATAAGGGACTTACTCCTAATAAATTGTGAACTTTTTGAATGATTCTTTTCATTGATGCACACACACACACAGAGTATATATGTTTTTAGTGTATTTTTGGAAGATAATTTATCAATAGTTTTTTCTCATTGTGATTTTAATAGGATATTCAAATCCCACCAGATATTGAAGTTCCTAGCTCCAAATTTTCAGATGTGAGGATATACACTGTAGTAACTATAGACAGCTGCTACTAGGAAAGTAAAAAAGAGACAATGGGGGGTGGTGGGAGGAGGGCTAGAGAGAGAAATATAAGTATACAGTACATTAAGATAAAAATGGGTAAAGTGGGGGGGAGGGCTATTTAATTAGGCAGGGAGGTCAGCACAGAAGGAGAGGCAGGGAGGAACAAATAACTCTAAAGATCTTTAGTAAAGTCTCAAGAACTCATATTGTTTTATACTTACCTAAAATTATATATAATACGTATAAGTACATATGTGTATGCAGCTCTCTCCTTCTCTACCCTTCCCCCATCCATTTTGAATAAAGCTATAACTTTGGTTGACAATGCTGCCCACAAGAACCATAGACTGTCTAACAAAAACTCCAGTACCAAGCATAAAAAATCTCTATTCAAATTGTTAGTCAGGATAGTCAAAGTAACCCCCAAAACAGTATAAATTATCCCTGTTATCTCTCAGATGTTGACAGTCAGTTTCTATTGCTGAGGAAACTGCACATTTGCACACAGGACCCAGAAAATTTGAGCTGGATCTAACCTGAAAACCTCTTTTCTGCAGTGTAATATTTTACAATACCAGAAGGTACTTTAAATGGAATTTTCCTGTCCCATTTACCTTCTACTAAATAAATAACATACAGGCTATTATTTATAAATGCTTGATCCATAGCTCAGGCTTGATACTAGCTAACTCTTACATTTAAATTAACCCATTTCTATTAATCTATGTATTGCCACATGGCTTGTGGATTTATCTGTTTTCTAACATGTCTTGCATCCTGAGTGGCTGGCTGGCATCTCCCCCCCACCCCCGACTCTGCCCTTCTTCCCATCATTTTCAGTTTGGCTTTACCACCTGACTTCCTGTCCAACTATGGGCCTTTCAACTTTTTATTAAACAATGAAAGTAATACATATTTACAGTGTACAGAAAGATTACTCCACAGCAAAGTACTATGCAAACTGCCAAGGGATGGAAGCTATCAGTAGCCTCATCTAGCTAGCAGTGAGACCTCTGAACCACAATGATAACCAGCATGGCAAGATATCCTTAAAGGTGTAACAGTGACTCTCATCTCTTGACAGTAGCTAACAACTCTCTAATTGTTGAGGCCCACTCAACAAGAAGGAAATCATGCTCGGTACTAGAAAGCTAGCCAATTACACGGGCCTAGTGAGGTTACAGATCTTAAAGATCTACTATCACTTTACTGGAACAGCATAAGTCCTAACTGCATCCTAAAACATATGCTTATACTCACTGGTAAATGTAGCTCTTACCCGTATCAAAAAAAAAACTTCTTTCTGCAGCAAAAAAAGATTACAGAAAACCACCACTGGTCACAATTCAGAGCTCAACTGATGGTGGGGAGTCCAGTCTCAGTGGAAACATCTACAACATAACTCTTGAAGCTAAAGCTCAGAAAATATCATGAAAGAAGGAGTGGGTAGATTGTGAAAGCCAGAGGACAAGGAAGTCTGCTGTGATATTGGGTCCCCTAATGACAGGGAACCTCCACCCATGAAACCTCAAAATACTACTACCTAAATAAGACCTGATTAGTGACAGTATCAATAAACATTCTGCTAACACAAACTGTGTGTGTGTGTGTGTGTGTGTGTGTGTGTGTGTGTGTGTGGCGGGGGGGGGGTGGATATCACAGGGCCCAGACCCTACAGCAAGAATTATAAGCAAACAACACAGCTGAGAGAGGGAGAGTTAGTCTCTTCCAAGGATTTCCAAGGATGAGACCCCTAATTGGTTTTCTGAAACAATGTGGCCAGAACTAAAATCATGTGCATGCAAGAAACATTAAATGGATTCAGCAGGTTGTGTTTATATATTTGTGCGTGTGTGCGTGTGTGTGTGTGTGTGTGTGTGTGTGTGTGTGTGTGTGTGTGTGTGTGTGTGTGTGTGTGTGTAACAATAGTAATCAAAGAAAATGAGGCTGTTAATTTGATAGGAAGGAAGTGAGAGGACCCTTGTGTTGTGTAGCATATCTCCTAGTTTGAAACATTCTATCCTGCAGGGAAGCTCCTTAAGCAAGAAAGTAAACAACCCAAAATAGCTTCAGGAAGTTCTTGAAACTGACCAGATTCCCCTGGCTCCTCCCCTGCTAGAGTAAACGAGTCAAACTGCTAAGAAGATTCTGAGAGCAGACCAGCTGCCTGGAAGAAGTGTAGACGACCTGAGTAACTTGGAAGGGATACTCTCCAAAGTGTTGAGCTGCCTGCAGGCTGTGCAGTGTGCTCCTGGTCCCCAGCTTTTGTGAGCTGTCTCTCAGGCTGAGGTGGACCTTGGCAATGCAGCTGTCTGAGTAATTTCTGTGTACACTCAATAAAACTCATGGGTTCACCAAGTTAGACTTTGATGATGACATACTTTGGTATTTCATGGATTTGATGGTGACATACTTTGGCTTGTCACGGGCTCCCTATCTGGGGTGAGTGGGCATATATGTAAATGTCCCCCGTGGAAAAAAAAATTGTCACACAACAACATGAGAGGGGCTGAAGGAAGGAAAAGAAAAGTGGAAAGTGATGAAATTATATTTTAATGTTTAAAAAGTGAAAGAAGGAAACTCACACTGTATGTAGAGGATCTCAAGTGTAAGAAGAGGAAGGCCAGGGAAGAAGGACAAGAAGAATCCCAAACGGACAGTGAGGCTTGAAGGGAGGGAGGGGAGTGAGGGTCTCAAACTGGTGATTTCCAATGCTCTGTGCAATGGAAATGGAAACATCCCAAATACAGTAGAAACCAAACAAAACTGCCCAAACAAAATGCAATTCAGATTAGGGTGAACTTTAACTCAGCTGATCCTAGATAGTCATGTATAATCTTCTCAGTGGATCTTAAAAGGTGCCAGACACTAGTGTACCCTTCAAATCACATTTTCATGCACAGCAGCAGCAAAATTATTGCTATTTTTGATTTCTTGTTTCCAATGATGAAGGCCAATCACTTGTATCACCTAGATCAGTGCGGTGACACATTGTGTATTTAATAAAGCTTTCCTGAGGATCAGAGGACAGAGCCATTCACTAAATTAAGCATAGAGGTCAGGCAGTGGTGGGACACACCTTTAATCCTTACACTCAGGAGGCAGAGATCCATCTGGATCTCTGTGAGTTCAAAGCAACCCTGGACTACATGAGAATGATTCAGTCTAGGAGAGAAACAGAGCCAGGCAATGGTGGCACACACCTTTAATCCCAGCACTAGGAAGGAAGTGATATGACTGAATCCCAGCACTAGGAAGGAAGTGATATGACTGGGCAGAGAAAGGCATATAAGGTGTGAGGAGACAGGAACTGGAATGGCTTTTTCAGCTGAGGAGACTTTTAACTGAGGACTTAGAGGCTTTCAATCAGATGATTCATGAAGATAGGTTTTCACCTTCAGTTTGGCCTAAGGTTTCGGTAGTGAAGAGAAGTTTCTCTAGTGGCTTGTTCCCTTGTCTCTCTGATCTTCTAGCATTTACCCCAATATTTAACTCCAGGTTTTTTTTTTTTTTTAATTACAATGCCATTTAGGAATTCATGCAACATCTGGCACCCAACATAGGGCATGAATTCACAAAAAAGCTGCTTGCCTGTGGCTTTGCAGCCACTGGCTCAGGCCAGAGCTACATTCGGCCCAAGTATCCACCCTGCCTGGGCCAGAGTTCTTACCTTACTGGGTAAATATTTGTTGCAGCCTCTCTGCAGCAGATTCCATAGGCTTTTGGACTCCAAAAACTACAGGAGCTAGCCACCTTTGCACATTTCCCTATACAGACAGCTAACTCCTCAGGCCCTGGCTCAGGCCCAGGCTTAAGCTCCAAACATGCTAGAATTAGTCACTTTTACTTGTTCCCCCTTGCAGAGAGCTGGCTCCTTAGTTCCTCTCTTTGGCTTTCCTTGGGCCACCACCGCAGACTGCTGCCACACTATCCTCTGAATCATCTTTGTTAGATTTGGTGAGTCAAATGGGATTTCTTAAAGGCAGAATTAGTTAAAAGAAAGTTTGTTCCCACATTAAAAAATGGGAAATATTTTTACAATGGAAGGAGTTTGGTCTCTGTTTGATAATAGGCTTGATGTTCTGAAAATGGAACAATTAAATGAGAGGATAATTAATGTTGATGGGATTCATGTAAGGTCAATTATAAATATTATTTGTTTGGTCATTTCTGTTTTATCATTTAAAAAGTTGGTTAATAGGAGTACCAAGATAAAAGTTTTAGAAAAGCTTGTTAAAACACATCATAGAGATATTCAGACCCAGATAGAAGAAATGAAAGGAAAACCAATCTCAACATTGTGTTATCAGGTTACAGAGAAACAGCCTAAGTCTTTCAAACAGCCAACCTTAATTTATCCAGTAACCTTACAGGAACTGCCAAATGATAAATATCCCCAACACTGTGTAAGAGCTGAGTGGACTCCTATGAAAATGTTAGATTTAAGGAGATTCAAAGAAGCTGTAGTCTCATATGGTATGCATTCCCCATATGTGAAGGAGATGTTAAACTTGTGGTCAACTTGTAATAGAACTATCCCTCAAGACTAGAGAGACTGGAGAGGAATTCGTGCAACAGACTAGGGAAGTGCTTCCCCTGCTCACAGCACCCCTCACTTAGCATCTTCCTCCTAATGCTTCTAAGGTTCCATCTACTCTATAAATAAGAAATATATCACTATTTAATAATGGTATTGAGAGAGCCCAGCAGATGCCATAACAGGCTGCTCAGTCTTCTTTCAGAGATTGGGCCTCAATTTCAGTTTCCTGAGACTGAGCAAGCAGTTTCTTGGAGGGCCATGAATTAAAGACAATTAGTCACTGATGTTCCTGTCAGCAGGGACAAGGAGATAGGATGCACCAAGCGTGGATCACTGAGCCAGCCCCAGCAGTCAGTACATCCTAGGCCAGCCAGCCTCCACAGCAGTTCAAGGACAAAGCTTGGGACTTTTACAGGTCTTCCCTCAAATGGAAAACTGTAGCCCTGTCATACCCCCAACTAACCTTAGCCAATTAAAAGTTACTAACATGATTGCCACTTGCATAAACCAATCTCGAGTCTGTTCCTATGTAGTCTGTAGACCTCTGGACTCCCGCCTTGCTTTACCCTCTATTAAAACCCTGCCCCATTGCTACTTGGGATCTCTCCTGCTCTGCTGGTGTGTAAGAGAGATGGAGAGACCCGAGATAACTCTCAATAAAAAGATTATTTGCTTTTGCATAGGATTTGGTCTCTTGATGGTCTTTGGAGGTCCAGACTGTGAGCACAACAGTATGACCTGTTCCTTGACATTCTCTAGTCCCCATGTATCCCTGTTGTAGATGTTTTTGTGTATATTTGGGGTTCTTTTATTTTTATTAGTTCTTTGAGAATTTTGTGAGTGTTTTGCTCATATTCGCCATCCTTTTAACTATTCCCAGATTGATCTCCTTCATACACAACTTTGCATCTTTGTTTCTGTTTCATATTTCTCACTGACTGTCTTTTCCATTGTTTACGTCTTCTTTCTGTACAGGAATTGAACCCTGTGACTGCAGCACCTGTGCCGGCACACTACCTCTGAGCCACTCCAGCTTCCCAGCAATAGATTTCAGCTTGAATTTAGATCAGGTGTTTTATTGTGACTATATATATATATATATATATATATATATGAAACACTGCATATTTTCTTTGTACAGTGTGTGCTACTAAGTGTTTCCAAGGCTTCTACCACTTCTAAAAATTTAGTCCCACAAGCTGAAGAGCTTGTTTTAGGACATGATGGAAACAGTTCTTGATTAAATATTTCCTTTGTTTTGTTCCTTAAAAAGTGCACAATGATACATGTGTATGCCTTTTAGACTCGTTTTCCATTAATTTTGCATCAACTTAATATTTATGAATTCTTTTATTAGTAATTTCCATTCGTTTTTTCCATGTGTGGCCCTTTGGTATTAAATAATGTGGGAAAATTCCCATCACCAAACTGCTCCAGCTTTAAGTTATCAGCTATGGTTTGAAATGATAAGATCTTTTAATTGTGTAATGGGAGAAGCTCAGGTCTGAGAGACCTTCCCAGCCTTGTGTTCCAATTAAATGATGGAATGTTTACAAAGTTGTTACTAAATAAAGCATGTTCTCTGAAATTTAGATATTATATGTAGTTAGTTCTTATTATCTTCTCAATTAGGCATTTTACTCCTTTAATGTACCTACTGAATTTTTGCTGTTCTATATAACATTTACGATTTAGCTCAATAATTTGGTTGATGAGAGACAGAAGGGAAGGAAATCAGAAGTACAAACAGCAGTAGTAACAAAATGCTACCAAGGCAGAACATCTGCAAGCAGGAATTGGACAGGATATTAAGGTTACTGGTAAAGCTTTCCAGAAATATTATTATAAAAGAAAGCAGAAAATACATTCTTCTGACAGTTTCTGTTCTAAATCATAGTTGTGTGATGTGATAGCATAAACAGGTAGCCCCAAGACTATGAAGTTTTGAGTTTTGTTTCCTTCGGAGTTTTATATTAATTTATTACTGACAACAGGATACAGAATACAATGCAAAAGATTAAGAATTGTTCCTTTTGAAGACATAGAGTTCACTAACAGAAAACAATATTAATGGAAACTGCAATGCATAGTTACATTGAAAAAAAATCTGCAAAATAGATTCCAGGAACATTACAATAAAACATTTGACAAAGTGGGAACCAGGAAGGGAAATGAGTTTTAAGAGAAAGAAAAGAAGTTTACAACCTCTTGCGGCTCAAGGGAGAAAAGGCTCACCCACATAGCTCCCTTTAAGAGTTTTTCCATGTTTAACTAGCAGCATGGAGATTCCCATATGGCTATTAAAGAATTATATTATCAAATAGAAAAATAATAAGTATATTAAAAACAGTATATAATCATGCTATTAGAAGGGAAGGACAAGGCCATGAGCATATTATACTTAAGAGTTTGGAAGAGCAGGCACTCAATAAATACCATGCATAGTATGAGCTTTGGGAGACTACTTTCTAAATCCAATAGGTAACTAAATAAATAATGCAGCCTTGATAGCCTCCCAAAATAGAAAGTAAATGGTCCATTAAGAGAATGCATTAGGAAATCTTATTGACTCACTCTTGGACCCTTCAAGTTCTCCATTATTAGCAAAACGCACACATCAGTAGTTACCCACACTGAAAACAGTCTTGTTAAAAACAACTTCAGGCCATAAACCCTCATCTTCATCAGCTATTGACCGATGTTTCTAATTAGAAATTTTATGATTCTTTATAATGTTATAATTTTTGCTTTACAGTTGCATTTTAAAATAATACCATTTATTATTAGAAAGTGATAGGTATTGATATTTATAATTATATTGAGTTAGTGTATAGCAGTAAAACTCTTCCTGGCCTCTGTGCATGTTTGTTCTGTCCCATGAAAGGGGTAGAGAGTAGCAGATTTCCTTTTCCATAACACTAACCATAGAATGAAATCATTCAAAGTCATTTTTCTCCAGGAACAACAGCTGAGCTTCCACTGATGTGAACTGTACCAAGATTGTACTTCCTGAATGGAGCACTCATTCCATGCCGACCTGGAATACAGACAGACCACCGCATTTTTGTTTGTGTGTCAACAGAATCATGTACAGACTTTATGAATGGAAATAGTTTCAGTTTCAGTTTCATGTGTTAGTCCAGGTCTTTCAATACATGTCATGGACATACCTCCAGTGTAAGGGCTCACATTGTCCTCTTGTCTGCATAATTAATTGCCAGTGAGCCTTGAGATGCAAAGCTGCTCCAGTCACCCCAGCCAGCAGTACTGGGGCATCTCCAAGCTGCAGCCTGATCAGCATCTTCCTGTTCTTCTTCAGCTCTTACTGATGATGGTTGTGTTCGGCCTTATGCTTTGTGGGCCCAGATGTCTTTTGCTACACTCCCTTCCTGTATCATGTCTCCTTATTCTTCTCTAGTTTTTATTTGCATTCCACTTCTTCACAATATTTTCTTTGTAGTCACGGACCCCATGACTCCTGGACCTTATTTTGGTTAGGCTCGGTCATTCTTACAGCTTTAAAACAAAACCTTGTGTTGCTTCAACTTTGGTGTTTCCTGCCTCATTTTCTGTGAGCAGATAAATTATAGCCCATTTTCTACAGAAAGCAGGTGCACGTTACATACATTTTATTTGAGGTGGATTTAGCTGTTAGGCAAATAATTATCCAGATATCTCTGCTTAGCAATTTATACCACCGAGAGTCAATTAAATATGTGTCTCTTGGAATTTTCTGGAAACAAATTTTAATCTCTAAAACTTAATAGTGTGAATAAAGTTGACAGCTACTTGTTCTTTAGTGAAGGAGTAAGGAGATAAGGCAATATTATTAAAAAGATGAAGAGTGTGTGTCTGGAAAAAATATTTAGATAAAAGAAGAGTGGGAAAGAGAGAGTAAACAGGAATGGAGGGGAGTAAGAGGGAGAGAGAGGAGAGAGGGAGTAAAGGAGAAGGTGTGAGGGGAGCAGATGAACTGAGGACAGGAGAAGACACCAAGAGGTGAGCACAAAGCTGAAGTTTCTCCAGCAGCAGCATCAGAGATATGTAGTGTTTGTGATGCTGCAATGAAAATGTTTTTGAAATTCTTGTTATCCTTGGCCCAAAGGCTGCAAAGATGCATCTTCTTTCTCTCTCTTCTGGTGTTCTTTTAGACAGCTGCTTACCACATTTGGTTTTCTTCTGTCTGTCTTCCACCAGGAACACAACTGTTAACCCATCCTCTTTATTCCCTTTTTTTATTATTAAGAGATTTTCTATTCATTTTACATACCAACCACTGATTCCCCCTCCTCCCTCTTCATGTTCCTCAGCCTCCCCCTACCCCAAAACCACACCCTATCTTCATCTCCTCCAAGGCAAGGGGAGTCAGCAGAGCCTGGCACATTCAACTGAGGCAGGTCCAAGCCCCTCCTCCCTGCACCAACGCTGCACAAAGTGTCCCACCATAGGCACTGGGCTCCAAAAAGCCAGATCATACACCGGGGATGAGTCCTGATCCCACTGCCTGGGGGCCCCCTAAACAGTTCAAGCTAAACAACTGTCTCGCCTATCTAGCAGGTCTGGTCTGGTACCATGGGGGCTCCTCATCTATTGGTCTACTAGTTTGGCTGGTCATCTCTACACATTTCCCCATCATGATCCCAATGCCCTTTGCTCATAGAATCCCTCCTTTCTTTCATCAATTTGATTCCTGGAGCTCGGCCTGGCATCCGGCCAAGGATCTCTGTGTCTGCTTCTATCAGTCATTGGATGAGGGTTCGATGATGACAGATCGAGTATTCAGCCATGTGATCACCAGAGTAGGCCAGTTCAGGCACCCTCTCGATTATTGCCAACAGTCTATGGTGGAGTCATCCTTGTGAATTCTTGAGAACTTCCCTAATACTCTGTTTCTCCCTATTCCCATGATGTCTTCATTTATCATGGTGTCTTTTTCCTTGCTCTCCCACTCTGTCCCTGTTCCAGCTCAAACCTCCCGTTCCCCTTTGTTCTCATCCCCCATCCCTTGCACTTCATTACCTCCCCTCATCCCAAGTTTGCTCATGGAGATCTCATCTATTTCTCCTTCTCTGTCTGATCCATGCATCCTTTCTAGGGTTCCCCCCTGCTAGCTAGCCTCCCTGGAGCTATGGGTTGCAGTCTGGTTATCCTTTGCTTTGCAACTAGTATCCACTTATGACTGAGTACATACTATATTTGTCCTTCTGAGTCTGGGTTACCTCACTCAGGATATTTTCTAGTTCTATCCACTTGCCTGCAATTTCCATAATGTCATTGTTTTTCTCTCCTGAGTAGTACTCCATTGTGTATATGTACCATAACAATCTTACCAAAAGTAATCTACAGGTTCAATGCAATCCCCATCAAAATACCAACACAATTCTTCACAGACCTAAAAAGAACAATACTCAACTTCAAATGGAAAAACAAAAACCTAGGATAGCTAAAATAATCCTGTGCAATAAAGCAACTTCTGGAGGCATCATGATCCCTGACTTCAAGCTCTCCTATAGAACTATAGTAATAAAAACAGCTTGGTATTGGCATAAAAACTGACATGTAGACCAATGGAATTGAATTGAAGACCTTGACATTAATCAGCGCACGTATGAACACCTAATTTTTGACAAAGAAGCCCAAACTGTACAATGGAAAAAAGAAAGCATCTTCAATAAATAGTGCTGGCATAACTGGATATCAAGATGTAGAAGACTACAAATAGATCCATATCTGTCACCGTGCACAAAACTTAAGACCAAGTGGATCAAAGACCTCAACATAAATCCAGTTACTCTGAACCTGATAGAAGAGAAAGTAGGAATAGTCTTGAATACATTGGAGATTACTTCCTAAAAATAACATCAGTAGCACAGTCACTGAGAGCAAAAATTAATAAGTAAACCTCTTAAAACTGAGCTTTTGTAGGGCAAAGGACATAGTCAATAAGACAAAAAGACGGCCTACAGAATGAGAAAATATTTTCACCACATCTGACAGAGGGCTGATCTCCAAAATATATAAAGAACTCAAGAAACGAGACATCAAAATACCTAACAATCCAATTAAAAAATGGGTTACAGAGCTAAACAGAGAATTCTCAACACTAGAATCTCAAATGGCCAAAAGACATTTAAGGAATTGCTCAACATCCTTAGTCATCAGGAAAATGCAAATTAAAATGACTCTGAGATACCATCTTACACCTGTCAGAATGGTTAAGATCAAAACACTGAAGACAGCTTATGCTGGAGAGGATATGGAGCCAGGGAACACTCCTTTATTGTTGGTGGGAGTGCTAACTTGTACAGCCACTTTGGAAATCAGTATGGCCCTTTCTCAGAAAATTGGGAATCAATCTTCCTCAAGACCCAGCTATACCACTCATGGACATATATATACCCAAGGAATACTCAATCATACCACAAGGACACATGTTCAACTATGTTCATAGCAGCATTATTTGTAATAGCTGGATCCTGGAAACAAACTAGATGTCCCTCAACTGAAGAATGGATTAAGAAAATGTAGCACATAACCCATCCTCTTAAGCCAGAGGAAGGTGTATCTATTTTTGTACTTACGGAAAAAAAAAAAAAGCAAAAGGAGCTCCATTTGATTTATTATAAAACTCAGTATTTATCTAATTTAAATAGTTTAATTGGATTAGGCTATAGTTACTTGTGGTAGGTCTTAAAGTTCAAAAGAAATGGAAATGGAGAGACTTTAGCTTTCACCTATTTCCATTTTCATTCTTTCCATTTGCTCTAACACCACAATTAATGATCAGAACTAGACAGGCATAGGAGTCATCTTATCTCTCTTCTCCATTTTCACACCAATGGCTGTGAAGTTAGGTTGAAGATAGCAAATCTTTAAATAACCTACAGTGAACTGTACAGTGTTAAATGAAGCAGATGGGTAATGCCATGGTACACAGGCTCTGGGTTGAAAAAGGCAGTACCTGAATTCAGAAGTTAGACTATCAAAAAAGGTGAATAATTCAGAGAATCAAAGAGCATTGTACCAACTACTAATAAAAAATCATGAATGAGCAAAGTATTTTCAGGCCTCCTCCCTTTTTCCAGGAGCTGTTGCCCTATTTCTCAGTAAAACCTTAGAAGTTTGCTATTCAAAAATATAACCACTCCTATTTCAATAGAGTCTGATTTGAATATATGTCTACATATGTGTGATAGGTTTAAGGTGCCATATTCTGAATGTCATTTAATACTTTTACTCTTGAAATTCTATTATTAAAGATATACATTCAGCCTATTTTTACCTCATTTTTCCTCCTGATCTATAACTCAATACAGGTTTTCTTTTTGCCATGTAACAATCTCAGCTTATTGATATGCATTTCTTAAATTAAAAAATATGATTATATTATTTAATTAACACTGTATCTTGCAACATATCGCATTTTTCTGAATTATTATGTCTGTGACTTGTTTTCTATGATGTTAGGAACTTTTTCTTTTTCCTTACTAGATATTTGCCCCTTATTTATAGGTTCACCGGATTATAATATTTATGAACAAATCCTTTACTGTTGCTACAAAGAACTAAAAAAATCTACTTTCTATGATGTAGATTATTCAGTTCTTTTGTGGTGAAAGAATTTTTTGCGTTATCGTAGCTGCTTTCATTATCTAACCTGTTTCTATCTCAGTTACCCTACAGGCTTTTACCTCAGTGCTTTACTATAAATCATTGTCTTCCTCTGTATTGATTTGCTTGTTTCCTGAAAGCTGTGACGGCTTTATTGGTACAGTACTCTTGAGAGTCTATCTTCTTTTAGCTGTCTTTAAAGGCATACCGGCGCTGGTGAGCTGGGAGTTTGTTAAGCAGACTTTTCTGAATCTAATGTATACTTACAGTTGATCAATCGTCTGATGAGACAGGAGACAGCTCCCCCCGCATGGTGATTGTGCTTCATTGTTTGCACTGAACTTTGTTTATTATAGAGAACTCCAACATCATAGCCACTTTACCCTCGATGTGTGCAAACAATTTCTCTCCTCTTTGGAAGCCTTTGGGATCTGTTGCTTCTACTTGGGATTTTATTGTTTGCCTAGGCTCCTTCATTACTGTGAGCATTTAATGAACCTTTTCAATTTGAAGTGGTTCCCATGTATTTGGAAAATTTCCTTCAATATTTTGGTAATTTTCTCATTTTCCAGTTTTCTATCTCTGGTTTTCCATACAGATAGATTTTGGAATGCCCTTTATTGCATTTCTAATTTTCCTACATTTGTATTTTTCTACTTTACCAAACTTGGAATATGATTACACATTCTTTGCTAGTTTTCTTCTTTAGTCTAAACTATGAGAATCTTCTTTCTTTATATATAACTCAAAATTTTCATTAGTTCTCCAAGAATATAAAACAATCATTTTGGTTTGTAAATTTGTCCACAGCTTTCTTTTGTTCTCAGATTTGCTTCCATTTCTCCCAGTTTCTACTTCTTTGCCTTGTCGTCACTGGTGTCTGTTGTTCAGGTCCATGCATATTTTTTGTCCCTTGTGTGTCCATTCACTGAAAGAATGAGATGAAAAAAATGCTACCTGGAACATAGGCATTTGTGTTGGAGTGGAGCAAGGTATTTCAGCATGTGGTCTTCATGTCTGAACAATACAGTGAGCACACCTGGATACTCTATCGTAAAGTCCATACATACTAGTGTCTACTATGGGATGGTTTGGAATACCCCTCAAAACCTGTTTTTGTTTTGGTAGTGCCCCGTGAGGAAATCACTGAAACTTTGGGAAGTACAACCTAACTAGAAAAAGGTCACTGAGGTATACTGAGACCTCAGAGTTCCTCTGCTCTCTGTGAATCCAGTTGACTCCACCACTATATCTACCACCACATAGTGATGGGTTCTGCAAGCTCAAAGCACAGGAGCCAGTCAGTCATGATGAATCTTCTGAAGCTGTGAGCCACATGCATCCTTGTTCCTTTTGTTTCTCACAGGTATTTGGCCACAGTGGCCAAAGACCAAGTAACACCACATGTGTAAGACATTTTTCCCTGGGCCAGAGTTCCCAAAAGAGATTCAGAGGAAGGGGAGGTATGAAATGGCTTATAGCACTCAGATTCCCACAGTGGAAAAGGAGCTTGGATAAATATCATAATACAGAGATTTTTCCATTCCCTATCACCAGTCTTTCCATCATTTTCACCGATAGTAATTCTGAGTCCCGCTCAGTCTGGGAAAGACTTTGCAGCTGGTGAGAGGTGAACTTCTTTTTTGCCTGGGGCAGGTATTAAAAATAAATAAAGGATGAGACTAGGATGAACCATATGATTGTTTTTCAGCTAAAATTAGCCATATGAGATTGTGGGTTTTAAAATTTTATTATAATTTAATATTTTATATTATATAGTCCATATATAAATTTATACACAGACTGCTAGAGGTAGACTTAAGTGTCTGTGATTATTCTGAACCTAATAGCGTGCAAGTAGCAAGAGAAAATCTAGCGAGGGATGGTCACTGATAAGTAGTATTTTACAAAAGTAGAGGATGCTCCTAGATCTGTGGTAGGAAAAGAACAAAAGGGGCCTACAACACAGTATCATGCTCTCAGGAAAGAAGGAAGTACTCGACTGTGAGGATGCCATAGTCCAGGCACTTAGGGCACAGGTCTCCAAAGCTACTGGTGGTCAATTAGGGAACATATTTAGCTTTTAAATAGTAGTTGTAGTAAATTTATAGTCTATAAACTAAAGTCAGCATTTATGAGTACACTCTGACTAAAAATAATACCTACAGAATCAATAGGAAAGGCTTAGTATTTCTAAATAGTAGAATTCCAATGTGTAAATAGGAAAAGAATAATAGAATGGGAAAACTGTGATTTTATAATAATGTATCATTGATATATTCTAAATTTAGTTAGAAAATATAATAGTGTATGTTTTAAAGCATTTGCTCATATAATACTTTAACTGAAAATATAAATAATAACGTAACAGGAGAGACATTTGACTGACTTTAACAAAAGGTATCAAGTTTAATATCATCACTAGTGAGACATGTCACCATTATATACCTAAATTAAGACACTGAGAAGGAAAACAAAAAATATTTGCTGTGCATCAAAATATGACTCAGATCCTAGCATAAGAAAGAACAGTGTAAATGAAATCTAACTATTGATCTGGATTGGATATTAATCTAGCAACAACAAATCAGTGGGACAAACAACAAATTTGTTTTACATTAAAAATATTTTACATAAATAAATGTAATTGACATTAATAAATATCATTGTAACATTGTTAACTCTGAAGTTTGATAATGTGTTATGGTTATGCTATATAACATTTAAAGAAACAGTGTAAAGATTTTTACAAAGCACTACATGTTTATAACTCACTAACAACAATTATTTCTAAGTAGGTATTTTAAAAGGAAAATGGAAAAAAAATTATTGTTTTGAATTCTTTCTCCTGATTACTTATCAACTATGGTTTCAATTTTTAATTGTATATGATATTTGTAAATTTGTGTGATTATAAAGGAATATTATAGTGTATATAAAAATGATTGTTTTTCAGTGTTTGGACTTAAAAGGATGTATATTGTATTATAATTATTGCATTATTGACTTTTAAATTTAGAATTTGATATTACATCTGTCGCTAATAATTTGAAAATGCTACTTCCTGTATTTTTTGTTGTTGAATCTAACAAAATATCAAGGCTATTTTAGGAAGTACTGAAAGCAGCAACAGACTCATATGATCTCATCTAAAATTATTATCCTGCTAGGTGGCTTTTGTAATAAAGCTCCCATGACAAACAAAGTAAGTCTAAGTGTTCCAAATGTTGTGTATTGCAATGTTGTGATTTTCATGAATGGCAAAGATAAGCACATACCAGACTTCATTATTCCTCCATGGTCCAGTCACTTTTACCCTCAAATAGGCATTTGGTACACATGAAAGTGAAAATGGAATCAAGCCAAAATATTCAAACCAGGTGTTTCCTTGGATGATACAATAACGCGTGCATTTTATTTGACAGTTGTTAGGAATATGAACAACTACAATGAGTAATGGTGCCTGAAAATCTTTATTTACTTAGATGACCAGAATTTAGATATACCAGATATTGACTAATTGCAGATTTCAAATATTTCATTCTCATTTTCTTTCTGATACTTACCAGGAACTCTATGGATGAGTAGAAATGTCTTTGGAACATTTTTTTTTAGGATTAATATAAGTTGATTATATTTAAACATCATTTTTCTTTGAAGTGTACACGTTATTGTCTAGTTTCAAATGTTTTTTTTTAAATCCTTGCAAGGTTTTGTCATATTCAGTATTACTTGGAAGATAAATTCTATTTGGCTGTGTTTCATAGCATCTGCAGCTTTCGGAAATAGCTAAGATTTTCAGTTGACATGTCCTAGATATTAATTTATGTTACAAGTTAAAAATGTTGAATCTGTTTGCACATAAGGCAAGGTGGATTTGTTAAGAAGAAAATCTAATGATGAAAAGCAAATAAAGTCAAACAGTGTTTAAATTTTCACTCAAAGGAGGAAAATATATAAAAAAGTAGTGCTTGGAATTCGACATTAGTTGCTAAAGGGAAAATTAATTACTAGAAAATATGGAAGTGTGTTTTGGGAAGTATTTTGGTGTGGCTTGTGTTTCAAAAGCTAAGTATTCAGTATCTGAAATAAAGCACAGTATGTTTAAGTCAAGCATTATTACCCTAAAATTGCCTGTGGACAAGTAAACCTTTAAATAACTTTGAAGCAGATAGATCTCCTTGTTGTTGACTTGTACTTCTGAGATTCGGAACAAACCATGAAGGGATTGCACAAGGGATACCAGTTGTTTGGACCCATGTCCCAAACTTTTAGTGGGAGATGAGGTCAGAGGACACACAGCTGTTTGCTGCGCCCACATTAGTCCTGTTGATTCTCCAGAGGTAAGAGGAAGAAAGCTGGTCGGTGTAACTTTGGAGTCCAAGACACCAATGGCCAAGACCAGACTATGAATGTTTACAGAGAAAAAAAAAATGGACTGAGAGTCTAGGAGTCGTGGTTACCACACAGAGAAGAATGGACAAGGGTTTAATTTTAGGAAAATAGTCTTGCCAAGTGATACAGGGGTAATATGGCAGGTAGACCAAGAATTTTCCTATGGTCCCTACCTGGAACATGTTGAATCCTCTAAAAACGAGGATAAGTTTGCATGTGACGTGAAGGACAGGGTATATTGTGTAAAGTTCCAGGAGAAACTAGGAATAAGAGACTTCTGAGCACATATAGAATGGTCATTTAAACTCACAGTTGACACATGTTTGGCAGATTTCCAAGAAGAAAAAGGCAAAAGTTACAGAGTTTCAAAATGAGAGAAGAAAATGTAATGTTGAAAGATGCATTTTAAAATATGGCGGATCTTGAAATACAAAAACATGGTGAACTGAATTTGACCTCTGGAAACTTGCACTAAGATGAATACTTTTCCAAAGATAGAATTTTTGTTTATCTAAATTAAATAATAATCATTATTCTTTCTGAAGTCTGCCTTATCCTAGATCATCAGTTTTCTTCAATGAAGTATGTTTTTAGATATTTTTATCCAAAGCATTTTTTCCTCATTTTTCCAAATACACATTTCCTTTTTTGTTCTCTAGGGAAAACTAATGGAATGGAGTTAGTCCACTTTAGGAAAAACATCAATCATAGATGGATATATGTATGTAATCCCCTGTACAACATTTATGACTTGACTATAACTCATAACTCAGAGTATGTATAGTTTTTATTTGTTAAATATATCTTTTTGTTATAAAATATATATGCCTCAAAAGGTAAAATTAAGTCTGTACTTATTTGTGAAAAAAATGTTGTGTGAACATTCTCAAAGAATTAAATAAAATATTATTTAAAACCGTTTGCTCAATACTTAGTTTTTTATTACCAAGCAACAGGTTTTACACTAGTAAAAGAATCTCATGATAAGCCTCATTAGTAAATTTGTTGTGAGTTCCCAGTTTGTAGAAATAATTGAAAATCCATCCACTGTAAATATGTGTGTGTGTGTAGTGTCTGTTGTAGTACAATCTAAAATTTCTCTTTAAGTACATACATATAAAAGTAGATCTGTGTGTTTATATACATTGTTTTCACATCACTTTTTAGAGTAGGATAGGAGATAGTAGAGGACTGTGGTCTTATTTAAGAATGTTTTGCATTTTGGAGAACCTTCTGGAAGCTTGCATGCATAGGTAACACAACAGTAAGCAGAGGATGCATCATGGCAGCATATGATAATGAGTGATATACTTGGGACTCTCAGAATCTATTCCTTGTCAGCTTATAGACTAAAGTTTATGAGAGGCTTAAAAGTGAATTTCAGACTAAATTTCACAGGGTAAGTAAACACAAAAATGTTGTCTCATTCTCCATCAAGTCCTAGTCTCTTTACTTTTCTTAGCAGTTAGTTTGTTGACAGGTTTTGATGAAGGATATATTGGATGCCCTTGACAGCAAGGTAAAGGAGGAGGAGGGCTGAGAACAAATATATGTATGGAAAATAACATAGGAACCCTCTCCACTAAGTATGCTAACTTTAAAATGAATAAAAATCAAGTCACTATGAATGTTGGCCTTCTGAATCCAATTCCACAGCCAAAGTATATATTAAAGGGCTTAGAAAACTAATCTTTTACAGCAGAGTTAAGTAAATTTGTGTTTGATTCAGTAATTGAGAAAGTAGCCAAGTGTGGTTCTGTCTTAGAAGTACAACTCCTTTTGACGTCAATAGAAATGAGACTCCACAGAACATTCAGGGCAGGGCTCAAGATGCACATTCCTGTTGCCTGATCATATTTCTTAATAATCTCTTAATATTTATAGATAGAATGCCAAAAATCTTAAGTGTGTGCTAATCAGTTCCTAAAAGGATTAGTCCTTAACTTGAAGTATTAAGCCTTTTGCTTATCTTGTCAAAGCTTACTTTTATTGGATTCCTAATTGCTGACTTATTCCCTGTGCAGATGGTCATGGGGAGGAAGCTGTTCTTCACTTGTCCGATGTAATTTATTAGTTTGTTGACAGATTACAAAAGGCTGGGTGCTGTGCTTATCAGACTTGATGCCTCAAATATGCCCGGGGAGTATGTGTTTTGTACTTGTACAGTCATCGTGTTACTGCATGCTCTAGCCTGTTTGTTTGAACAAGGGCAAGCGCATGTGCTTGGACCATTCAGAGCCTGACTGTTGGAAGGATAGTGGCTAACAAGGACAAATGCCCTTTATGCATGGCCCCTCAAGAGAAGGACTCCACATTTACATTGTACCTTCACTTTCCGATGGGGACACAGATTCCACTCAAGCTCACTTGATTATTTCGTCTTAGTTTCATATAAATGCAAATATTTTACTTTACTTCTTTGCTGTTTTTCTGTTTCATAACAGAATTCCCAAGGAACTGCTAGGATTGGCAAGTGATACAGTATTTAGAATTGTCTAACCTACTATTCATTTATGAAGTTACTATAGATAATCTGTAATATTTCACGTCAAGTATAAGCTGAGCTTTTGAAATTTGCCACTTTCTAGAAAAGACATATCTGTTTTTATACCCTAAATCTATTAACATTTCTGAAATTTTTTGTGCTGGATAGTTTTAAGTCAACTTGACATAAGCTAGAGTCATCTGAAAGGATGGAACATCAACTGAGAAACTGCCTCAATAAGATCTGGCTGTAGGTATTTTCTTAATTAGTGATTGTTGGGGGAGGGCCCCGCCTATTGTGAATAGTCCAAAATGGCCCAGCCATCCTGGGCTGATGGTCCTGAGCTCTATAAGAAAGCAGGCTGAGCAAGTCATGAGGAGCAAATCAGTAAGCAGCAGTCCTCCATGACCTCTGCATCAGTTCCTGCCTCTATGTTCCTGCCCTGTTTGAGTTACTGTCCTGACTTCCTTTGATAAGACATTACTGTGTGGAATTACAAGCCAAATAATCCCTTTCCTACCCAGCTTGCTTTTGCTCATAGTGTTCCATCACAGCATTAGTATCCTTAACTAAGACATCTTTTGTAATCATTTTTACATTTTGGAATGAATATTCAGTCTGAGCTCATCTTTTTAGAAGCTGGCCTTGGGGTCACAAGAGCAGGAGAGTTGTTCTGTACCCTCACCAGCTGCAACACTTGGGAGAGTAGGCCCTGCCCCTCAACAGAGCAGCACAAAAGAGCTGACCCTTTTAGTGCCGGCATGGGTGAGCCAGGCCAGAATATGTGAGCATGGGAGAGCTGCTACATTTCTCATCAGTCTTGTGGTGGCATGGGCGGGGGATAGAAGCCCTCCCCATTGCCCAGCAATGGCCAGGGCCAGTGACAGCTGGCTCTGGGGCCGCGAGAATGGGAGAGCACTTTCTGATCCCCACCAGCTGCAACACTTGGAAGAGAAGGCCCTGAACCTCGCTAGGGTAGCACAACAGATCCAACCCATTTAGCCCAAGTGTGGGTGAGCCACCCCTAAGATCGTAAGCAGGGGACAGCTGTCCCCATTTCCCATCTGGCAGGCCAACCCTATGGCTGGCCAGACCCAGGGTTATGAATTGGCCTGCCACAACATCCGCTTCATCTATGGTCCTCTGGAGCATGTGAAGGGACCTGACCCTCAGACCCAAAGCTGTAGGATCTCTGCAACACAGGACACCAGCAGGAAGTCTAGGAAGAGTCCTAGTGGGGGCGCAGCATTGAACACATAGTACCGACTGGGGGCCTCAAACCAGACCAACGACTCTTTGCAATGAATCCTTGCAAATAGAGATGTATGGACCAAGGTGCACACAGTGTGACTTATTGGGTCCCACTGCAGTTTTCATGATGAGATTTTTAATCCTTTCTATTATGGGGATTTATTAAGCCAACTCCACATAGTTAAAAAGGAGGTTTATTTTGGGGTAACTTATAGCCAGTAAAGGGGTTGGTTACTGGATCCAGTAGAGGTAAGGTACAGTCCAGTGGGGATATCTGGAGAACTCTGCTCAGCCTACCATCCAGTGTCCAGGATCACAAGGAACCAAGAGACCCAGCACATCCACATCTTGGGTCTTAAGGGCTCCGGTCTTGGCCCCACCCCAGGGGCAGGTCATAGGTAGGCGTGGCAGTTACTGTAAGCCTCACTAGGGGCAGTACTTCCAGGTCAAAACCCACCACACTTTTCCTTTTTTCATTTTTTTTCTTCATTTTTTTTCTCTTTGAATTTTGTTTTATTTATGGGGGTAATCATTCAGGGACAAAGAATGGATGTGAAGAGAAAGTGAGGAATGAATGGAATCAAGATACGTGATGTGAAAACACATAGAATAAATTGTATTAATAAAAAATAAGACTAATGACGAGTGACAATTCCTCTGACTGCCAAATGACTATAGATTAAAATTCATCAATGTCTATCAGTCAAGTGTTACCAATTTAGGAATATTGGAATTACAGAGATATAACATAAAAATGAAACAAAGAAAGGATTTACATTGAAGGAACATTTAAAGTTGTAATTATCCCTTGTTTTTCTTTTCATGAAAATCTTTTAATTAATTTTTAGCCAGGGTTAATCCTTCTCTGGTTCTAATTTAGGATGCTTTCACTCTCTTTCTCTCTCTCTGTCTCTTTCCCTTCCCCCTCTCTCCTTTATTTTATTTTTCTTTATTTCTTTCCTTCCTGTGCCATGTTAGGATTTAGTCCTTGGGTCTCGTGCTTCAATAAAACACCATCTGCTGTCGTCACACAACTATCCTGAGATAGCATGTTCTGGGGATCTATGTCTCTTGGTATTTCTTTTATCATTTTCTATATTTTTTTTTTTTAGGAAGAATTTGCTAATCCAAATTGTACCCTTTTAGGAAACTTTGTGATTTTAAGACTTTATCTTATTATGCTTCCCTTTCCTTTTATGTACTAAATTTAATGTACTGGAGATTGATCCCAAGTTTCTTTTTATTTTAGTTTTTTGAGACATGGTTTCCCTGTGTAGCCTTAGCTGTCCTAGAACTTGCTCTATAGACCAGGCTGGCCTAGAACTCATTGAGATCTGCTTTCTTCTGCCTCCCAAGTGCTGGATGTAAAGGCATGTGCCACCATGGCTGGACTGAACACAAGTTCTTATACACACTAGACAAGTGCTATACCACTGAGCTACAGGTCCAGCTTTCATTTTGTATTTTACTCTCTTCCTCACTCCTCCTACTTCTCTCTTCTTCCTCTGTTGCTCTCAGGGTCAAAAGTACAATAGAGAAGATACTGTCTCACCAATCAACTTGATCCTGTCAGAGCAAGCCAGAAAGTCTAGATCCTGTCAACCTGGACCCTAAGTCATTTGTGAACATGCTACACATCTGCAGCAAGCAAGCAAGGCTTTTATGTGCGCATATCCAATAGTCAGTGATGAGTTCAGCCAAGGAAAATGGCAGGGGTATGTAGAAACAGGGGATAGGACTTGAAGGGATCTGGGTAGCACGCTAAGCAGTGATGCAAATGTCTCCACCAAAATTCATGTTGAAATTTAATCTCCACTGTGAAACATTAACAGGGTTAAAGAAAAACCAGCTATGATATATGGAGATAGAATTTGGGGGATATATTTAAATAAGGCTATTTGGATGGAATCCTAATCCAATAGGATTATGATTTTACAAAAAGAGAAGAGACTTGAGCCAGGACATTCTGTCCTGTCAAGATAAGTCCTACACTATACCCAGGATGAACTCTGAAAAATTTTCACTTGTATAAAAGATCTCATACAGAAAACCAAATAAAGAGGGCAAAAAAATAAATTACCCATGTCACATAATAATCAAGACACTAAACATATAGAACAAAGAAAGAATATTAAAGGCACAAGGAAAAAATAGCAAATAACATATTAAAGGCAGAGTTATTAGAATAAAATCTGATCTTTCAATGGAGACTCTAAAATGTTATATTGGATAAGTGTTCTTCAGACTATAAGAGACTACAGATGCCAGAGTATATTATTATACCCAGCTCAACTTTCTATCACATTAGGTGAAGGAAGCTATTCCATGATAAAACCAAATTTAAGCAGCATCTATCTACAAATATATCCCTCCAGAAAGTAAAAAAGGAAAACATCAAACTGAAGAGGTTAATTGCACCCAAGAAAACTCAAGGAAAAAAAATCACATAATCAAACCAATTGAAGAGGAAAAAGAAAACTATGCCACACACCAAAATGATGGGAAACAGTTCATTGATAGCACTCATCATCAATGGTCTCAATTCCCCAATAAAAAGACACAGAATAACAGAATGATTCCAAAACAAGATTCATGCTTCTGCTGTATGCAAGAAACACACCTTAAATCAAGAATAGACATCACTACAGGATACAAGGAGGGCAGAAAGCAGAAAGTTTGTAAGTTTTCTTTTGTTTCTGTTGTTGTTAATATCCAGCTTACTATGTGGTGGTCAGATCCAATACAATAACCCACCAGAATGATCATCCACCGTAATCAAGTAGGCTTCATTCCAGAGAGGCAGGAATGGTTCAATATATGTAAATCGATAAATGTAAATCACCATATAACAAAGAAAGAAAGAAAAAAAAACACATGATCATCTCATTAGATACAGAAAAGGCCTATGACAAATCCAATACTCCTTCATGATAAAAGTCCTGGTGAGGGAACATGCCTCAACATAAAAAAGGAGTATACATAGCTGGGCGGTGGTGGCGCACGCCTTTAATCCCAGCACTTGGGAGGCAGAGCCAGGTGAATATCTGTGAGTTTGAGGCCAGCCTGGTCTACAGAGCAAGATCCAGGACAGTCACCAAAACTACACAGAGAAACCCTGTCTCAAAAAACCAAAAACAAAAAAGGAGTATACAGCAAGCCCATAACCAACATAAAATTATATGGAGAGAAACCCAAAGCAACTCCACTCTCTTCTTATCTATTCAATATAGTACTTAAAATCTTAGCTAGAGTGATACGACAATTGAAGGAGATGAAAGCAATACAAATTCAAAAGGAAGAAGTCAAAGTATCTTTATTTGCAGATGATATGATAGTAAACATAAGTGATCCCAAAAATTTTCACTGGGAAATTCCTGCAGCTGATAAACACTGTCAGCATGTAGAAATTATGAGAAGGAGAAGGAGGAAATACCCTAGCAGGATATAGTATATGAAAAAAAACTATTTTCAATAAAAGGGGAAAATAAGATTCAATCTTATTGTAATATTTGTGCAAAATTAAAAAAAAATAGCTAGATGTTATAGCACACACATGTAAAAAAAGAGTTCAATTCTAATAAACTACATAACAAGTTTTAGCCAAGCCCGGGTCACATGTGTCAAAACAAACAAAAACAGGAACAACCCTGAAGCTTAAAGAAATATTTAGTATTACTTTGTTTAATGTAGAACTGTAGATGATATCTAAGATGTAGAAGCAACCTCAGTGTCCATGAATAAAAGAATGGATGGGGCTGGTGAGCTGACTCATTGTTTAAAAGCACTTGCCAAGTAAGCCTGATTACTTTAATCCAATCCTGAAATAGAGAGGTGCCAATGCATTCAAGGCTATTCCCCATTCTTTTTTTTTTTTTTTTTTTTTGAGACAGAGTTTCTCTGTGTAGTTTTGGTGCCTGTCCTGGATCTCACTCTGTTGACCAGGTTGGCCTCAAACTCACAGAGATTCACCTGGCTCTGCCTCCCAAGTGCTGGGATTAAAGGCATGTACCACCACTGCCCTGTTCCCACTTTCTTTTCTATCAGGTTCGGTATATCTGGTTTTATGTTGAGGTCTTTGATCCACTTGAACTTGAGTTTTGTGCAGGGTGATAGATATGATTTATTTGTGTTCTTCTATATGCTGACATCAAGTTAGACTAGCACCATTCGTTAAAGATGCTTTATTTTTTCCATTGTATATTTTTGGCTTCTTTATCCAAAATCAGGTGTCCATAGGTATGTGGATTTACATCTGGGTCTTTGATTTGGCTTCACTGTTCAACTTGTCTGTTTTTATGCTGATACCATGAGGTTTTTATTGCTATTGTTCAGTAGTATAGCTTAAAATCAGGGATGGTGATACCTCCAGAAGTTCTTTTATTGTACCAGATTGTTTTAGCTATCCTGGGTTTTTTGTTTTTCCATTTGAAGTTGAGTATTGTTCTTTCAAGTCCTATAAAGAGTTGTGTTGGAATTTTGGTGGGAGTTGCATTTAATCTGTAGATTGCTTTTGGTAAGATGGCCATTTTTACTGTGTTACTTTTACAAATCCATGAGCATGGGAGATCTTTACATCTTTTGATATCTTCTTACATTTATGTCTTCAAGGACTAGAAGTTTTTGTCATACAAGTCTTTCACTTGCTTGGTTAGAATTGATACTTCATGTTATTTGTGGTGGGTAAAGGGTGTTGTTTCCCTGATTTCTTTCTCAGCTCCTTTGTTATTTGTGTATAGGAAGGCTAATGAAAAAAAAATTTTTTAGTTAATATTGTATCCAGCCTTTCTTCACTAAAGGTGTTTATCAGCTGTAGGAGTTTCCTGGTAAAACTGTTGGGGTTGCTTATATATACTATCACACCATCTACAAACAATAATACTTTGACTTCTTCCTTTCCAATTTGTATATCCTTGATCTTTTTAAGTTGTCTTATTGTTCTAGTTAAGACTTCAGGTTCTATATTGAATAGGTATGGAGCATAGTAGGGAGAGTTTCCGACAGATTTTTGTAGAAACAAAATCCTAGAGGCATACAGAGCACTTGCATATTTTCAAAGATTAAAGATACTTTAATAAAACTTTATTAGAGAAGAAAATGAATGTGGTGGAATGCTACTTGAAGTGTCCATAAAATTTTTAAATTTTTAATTGTTTTGGTAAATATTTTCTAATCATAGTTTTATTTAATTTTGTTACTTATTCATTTATTATTTCTAAGCAAAAATGGGTTGGAAATGTATCTTAGTAACCTAATTGTCTAACATGCAGGAAGCCTTGGTTACATCACAAGAACCACACAATGTGGTGATGCATGCTTATAATTCTAACCCTCAAGAGATGGAGGCAGGAAGATCAGAAATTCAGGTTTATGTTTGACTGCATAGTGAGTTTGAGGACAACCTGGGACACGTGAGATCCTGCATCAATAAAAAAATACATCATGGCAAAGCAGAATGTTCTTTTTTGCTGTTCTTTGCTGTAATTCTCCATCTTTAACAACTACTTGCTACGTTTATATTTTAAAATATTTTTGCAAGTGATAAAACTGCTGTTTATGCTGTTTCTTTCAAAGAACATATAACTGAGTGACAAAACCTGCCTAATAATGATAAAGTTCAACAGAATGAACCAGGTCCATGTGCTGTGGTGATGGGTTTATTGCTTTATCATGTTTCTTCTTCTGTGTCTGCCATGGGGTTTCCCAGACTCCAGACCTTGAATAACTTACTAGAATGCATTCAACACTGGCATTATAAGACACATAGAGCTTAGTATATAGCTTTATGTTATACTGAATAGGGATCTATGCATTTTTTTACTTCTTTGTTTGAAAAAGGCTATTGCACCATTAGCTGTAGTTCCTGGAGGAGATGCAGTCCCTGATTCTGAAACTCGGTACATGTTTCATTAGTAACTCTGCATTACATGCTTAACAAATATAGGTTAGAAATTTCCTGAAGCAGTCAATCATAGGATAAATTAGAAAGCTTAAAATATGAAGACATCAAATAAAAAATGGGTAAATGAAGAAGAGGATGGGGACAAAAGGAAGCAGGTAGATGTCCGTGAATAACACTTTGTTTACTCTCCCCTTTAAATATACATTTATAAATTATCTTACAAACTAGTGGATTTTCAAAAGGCTTCCTCCTCCTCTGTCCTAGTTTTTGCTAGCCAATCACCTGCACTCGTGTCTCCTCAATTCCTCATCTGCACTTAAACCTTAAATGCTAAGGACAGCCCTCCCACACCCTACCTTCTCATGTCACCTATAGTCTACAATTGATTCTAAGGAAATTTTCTTCTTGTCTTGAGAGAGTGTAGGCTCCCTCAGAGCCTTTGGCCACATTCCTTTATTTCCATTTCATGGGTGAACAATGGTGCTCCCAAAAGACATAGGTTTATAAGTGACAATCTCACTGCTCTGCAAAAGATACCTCCCTGTATGTGATTGGTCAATGAGGCCCTAGAGGCACCCTAAACAATGCAGGCTATTTCCTTTGCTCTCGATTGTTCACTATAACTGCGTGATAAGACCCTGTTGCTGAAGACAACACTCATTGTGTATCCACAGCACAGGGAACCAACCTTAAACTGACCAGGAAACTTTTTCCCTGTTAGTTCACTTGTGAGTACCAGAAGGTGTAGTTCAGGTTGCTTAGAGAAAAATAACATCCACGGTCTTATGTAGCACTTGACCCTATCTGAGACAATGCTGACTTCCTACTTCCTGGTAAAATGTACCTACTAGTAACAATAGTGATGTGGAGGATATGGGAATAACTAACCATTTTCTGATTGGGTAAGAGACTTGCTGGATAGGAGGGATTTCATGCCTGGCACTGTACATGTAGTCAAAAACCCATGAGTAGGAAGATCATAGAGTCTAAGAAGGAACCTACTCTTGTTTTATTAAGTGGTCATGCAGTTAAACTGCATTCTAAATTTGTTTTTTGATTATATTAATATATGTAGACTGCTCTCAACTTTTGTCAGAAAGGGTTATTTTTGTGTTGGGTGGTTAACGCAGAGACTCAAAATGGGTCAAAGGGCTAAGTATAAATAACTCTGGAGTGTCCAGCTATGGATGAGTCACCTATATCAAACTTCCAACATCCATAGCTCAAAACTTCACAAAAGAGGGCACAGAAAGAATGCAAGAGCCAGAGGACAGGAAGAAAATGGTGATATGTTGGCCTTTGGACAGGATGTAGCCGTAGTATTCATCAACTCACAGCAACTGGGATTCCCTGTACACTGCCTGCAAAAGATCAAGCCATCCCATATTCCAGAATGGACTGTGGAGGGACCTTCTGACTTCCCACCCCTATTTGAGGTTTTTCACTGTTTGATGACTGCCTGAGGAGGGATGGTCACTTTCCTTTGGATATGTAGCAACGTGTAGGTTGACAGTGTTCTAGTGGATGACCACATACCAGTGTGCATATTGACAGCACTAACTGAACTTATAAGGTGTGTGAGCTGCTGTTTTATTGCTGTGAAGAGACACTGTGACTAAGGCAACTTTTATAAAAAAAAGTGTTTAATTGGGAGATGGCTTATGGTTTCAGAGGGTGAGTCCATATCCATCATGTTGGGAAGGAGCAGGCAAGTAGGCTGGCAGACAGGCAGGCAGGCAGGTATAACATTGGAATAATAGTTGAGAGCCTATATCTGATCTGAAGCAGTAGGCAGAGAGAACATGAGACTGGGCCTGGTAGAGGCTTTGGATACTACCCTCAGTAACACACCTACTACCTCAAGAGCATGCCCTCTCCCAGAGGACCTCATCCTTCTCAAACAATTCCACCAAGCATTAAAATATTCATATTTAATATTTAATGGCCCTATGGGGGCCACTCTTATTCTGGCCACAATAGAAAGTTATTAATAACACATAAAAAATATGGACATGAAGCTGAGAGGCAGATGAAATAGGGATAATAGGGGGAATTGGAGGGAGGTGTTAAAACAAAAAGCATTTTCCCGGTTGATCATTTCTAAAAAGAATCCAGAAAGAATAACTATATTGCTGAACATGTTGGTATAGATTGCCAAAGCCAATTGAGTGGCTGCATTTTGTTCTTACAGCCTAGAACACAGCATTTTACAAGCTGCAATGTTTTCACATATTTTCTGTACTCCTAGCAGCATGCATAATAAATGCAATTATAAATTTTTAGCATGGGAGATTTAGGGAAATAATAAATAGAGCAACTAGAACACTATCAATGAACTGATTACTTGTTTTTCCATTTTCATGTGGTGTGTGTGTGTGTGTGTGTGTGTGTGTGTGTGTGTGTGTGCATGTGAGTGTCTGAGGTTAATGGGTTAATGTCTGGAATCATTCTCCATCCCTCTTCCACCTTAATCAACTCTGATCCTTACACTTGTTTGACAACCATGTTAAACACTGGGCTATCTCCCCAGTCTCAGACTATATTCTATCATTCTCATATTGTAATGTGTTTTTCCTATTTGCAATTTGGATTATTGTTGAACTATGGAAGAGAAAATTTAAATATTTCTAGAAAAATAGGAGAGTATTAGAGTTAAGCTTTAGTACTCGTTAGTTTTGACTTCTACACTTCCATCTAGAGGATGTTACCCCTAAAACTATTGAGTTTATGAAACCATAGCATATGGAGAACCAGTATAATCCTCTGGGTTCTCTGAATTTTGTACTGGTGTCTTATCAGAATTTGACCCCAACTTTAATATATTTCATTACGGTTAGTTTTATATTAATTAAGAGTAAATGTTCTTTGTGATACCATTACAAGGTAATTGCTATGTGAACGTGATAATTAAGTGATGTACTGAAGGAGCCAAAATATTATTTTTAAAAAATTGACTTACTTTGGCTCTAAATCTTAGAAGCACCCTGAATGTGAAAGTTTGAAGAGGAAAAATTAGTGTCAGCAAGTATTTCTAATGCATTTATTTATTTTCTTTAGAAATATTGGGTGGAAATGGGGATGGCAGCAGGATTTATTAACACAAACCGTCTTGTTTTGTGAGTCTTACTGACTGACCCTGTTTGAGCCACACATCATTTTGGGGGAAAGGTCAGGAGGGATTTAGATAATGTCTTTGATTTAGTTCTTATTAGGTTTTCAATTTAGTATACAAAATAATAGGTTCAATGATAGCATGTTCATTCGTACTTTATTTTTGTTGCTAATCTTCAACTTCCCCTCCCCCATATCATCTTCCTCTTTCCCAGTGACACCCTTTTTCTTTCGTATCACTTGAATTCTATCACAGTCTCCTTCACAGCTTAAGACCTCCTGTCCCCTCTAATGGTACCCTTTCTAGTTTGACTTCTAAAGTGCTATACACATTTTAACAAGAGGTCACAGCTAATCTTTAAAATAATACCAGTCTATTATCTGGATACAGATTAAGGCAGCTGAGGACTCAGCCCTCCCCAGGGTGATCCATTTTTTATTTTGTAAAAGAGTTTTTCTATAGGTTTTGCAGCGGCTAATGTTTACTTGAGAAAGATTTTAAGTCCCCATGTTAGACCTTTGTTGCAAGTGCTCTTTAGTGGCTCCACCCCCACCCCTGTCTCTGTTAAATAGCAGGAGCTGTCAGGGACCAGCAGTTCAATTGCTTGATTGACATCTGTCAGAGCCTTAGTCATAGCCCATGGGGAATGTAACCTAGCAACTTTACCCCCAAGTTGACAGAAATGGAAAGAAGACTGGGAATTGTCTCCAAGGCCCTGGAATTTGTTGAGATTGTGAGTGACATTGTTGCCACTTTTGAAATTCAATCAGAAAAGGTGGCCTCCACAATGGCAGACCTGACATTTCTATGAAATTATAAGACTGTCAATAGAGCAGTTATCTCCTTTAATGTCTGCAGAACTGCCATCGTGAAAGGGAAGCTCTGGGTGGTTAAATGCCTCCTGACTCTTCAGGAGTGATGACTGCCACTGAAGCTGCAGTTTCTGTATCAGAGCTAGTGACTTAAGAGCTGCCAATTCTGCTTTAGACCTGGCTACGCAAGATACTCTGTTGTAGTGTTGTTAGGAAACATCTCCAGCAGCCACAGACTCCCACAAAATCCTGCCCACAGACACTACAGATGCCAGAATTTATCCTTCAAATATCCTCAGTCTGACTGGGGAGGAGCATTTCTACAATCTGTAACATTTAGATCAGCCAGACAAGCATGGCTGTGCAAACTGGTATGGCTGAGAAAAAGGACTATGGCTAGCAGATAGGAAACTACGGTTACATGGAATTGGCTTTATAAGCAAACCTCTGGTCACTCTCATCCATCAGCACAAAAGTCTTCTGTCCTATGCACTGCTCACCTGGATTGCAACATAGACCTCACAGTCCCAGTAAAAGCTTTATTAAGGTGATTTCAAAGTACTACAGAGGGCTGGGTTTTTAATGGAAAAAAAGAAAAATACAAGACTGTGGAAAGTAAAACAGAATAGAGAACTGGAACTGTAAAATGCCTACAGATTCTGGTCACTGAAATACTGTCAGAGATCTAGTGAGACCTGCTAACTTTGATTAGTAAGGTACCGTGGAGGATGGCTAGGAATTGAGCTTTATCACTATCATGCAATTACCACCAGCAATCACACTGAAATGTTAACACTAAAAGCCAACAGTGTGGTGGCTAATCTTCATTGTCAACTTGACTGAATTTATAATCAATTGGGAGAATGGTATGGCATACCTCCATGCATGTCCAAGGACATTTCTACAGGGGATTAATTGGAGGAAGGAGACCAGGCCTGCATGTGAATGGCACCACCCCAAAGGCTGAAGGGCTGTGCAGAATAAAAAGGGGAAAGGAGAAAGCCAGCAGAGAGCTGATATACCCTCCTTTATGATTTCTGGCTATGATGACATGAACTATACTGCTTACTCTAGCTTCCCCACTATGACATATTGTGGTGATGTTGTATTTCCCAAAATATTGTGCACCCTAAAAAACTTATCTGGGGTCAGAGAACAGAACAGTCATAATATTAAACATAGAGGTTAGGCAGTGGTAGCATCCTCCTTTAATCTTAGCATTCCAGAGGCAGAGATCCTTCTGGATCTCTGTGAGTTCAAAGCCACAATGGAAACAGCCAGGCATGGTGACATGCCTTTAATCTCAGGAAGTGATGGCAGGAAGCAGAAAAGTAAATAAGGTGTGAAAACCAGGAACTAGACCTGGTTAAGCTTTTAGGCTTTTGAGCAGCAGTTCAGCTGACATCCATTTGGATGAGGACTCAGAAGCTTCCAGTCTGAGTAAACAGGATCAGCTGAGGAATTGGCGAGGTGAGGAAGCTGTGGCTTGTTCTGCTTCTCTGGTCTTCTAGCATTCACCCCAATAACTGGCACCCGGTTTGATTTTATTAATAAGACCCTTTAAGATTCATGCTACAATGTAGAGAGCCCTTTAAAACCATGAGCACAAATGAACCTTTCCTTTCTTTTGTTCAATTTGTTTCTTTGTTTGTGTTTCTTTCTTTCTTTCTTTCTTTCTTTCTTTCTTTCTTTCTTTCTTTCTTTCTTTTTTTTTTTTTTTCTTGTCAGGTCATATGAGGACTAGTGCAGTCAAGACTCAAGAGTTGCTAACAGTGAGGGAATTGCACTTTGCCTTCCTGTGATATCTGAAAGGATGGAGCCAAAGAAACATCAGCTTACTGTAAATACAACCAAGAAGGAAATTATTAAAATGTCAACCAGATAAAGAAATTCAGTCCTCAAGACAGGGAAGCAACAGTAAAAAGGCACTAGGAAATCTTGGTGAAAACACAATTCCTCAGAGAACTGGCAACAAATTCATCTCCAGCACTGGTCACTCTAAAGCCCATGCTATGAGGACTTGAGCTAATTAGATCCAAGTCTCAAAATGTAGAGTCAACTCACCTCATATCTGGCTACATTGTGACATGTGAATTTTAAAATATAGAATCATTTTATTTGCCTAACATCCTCATAGATTAGATTATAAGGCATCTCATTGGTTATTTATAAAGGGAACAGGTAGGAAAATGGAAGAGGCACTATATAAAAGAAATCATTTGTCTCAGGATCATTTAAAAGGTCAATGGTCCTTCCAGGACACATTTATATTATATTTTCTTTTGTTCTCATTCATAAATGCCAAATCCCCTACATCTCACCTGATTATATTCCAGAACAATACTAAAAGGAAGGTTATGTTCCACTCTTTATTTTAATATGGCTGTAACAAAATGTAAAATATAGAGAACTTATAAGTTAGATACTTGTAATAAAAAGTATTTATAGAGAAAATTTATTGTGAGTGATATACAATATTTTATATTTTAGACTTAACAATAGTGAAATAAAACACATATGGAGAAATGTACAGGATCAGACACATGCATTTTGATTAGTGGTTTACTGTCTGTCTATGTGTGTGTAGATATGCATGCACTTGTGTGAATGTGAATGTGGAAGCAGAGGTCAGCCATAGATGCCATTCTTCCAGGGTGATGGACTTCACTTTTGAAACAGGGTCTCTCACAAGCCTGGCGCTCCCTGAGTATAGCTAGGTTGTACTGCCAGTGAGCCTGGGTACCCTGCAGGTCTCTTCCCTGGCAGTATGTCTACACTTAGCATTTCTTTTTTAGTTACTACATTTTTATTATTTAAAACTATTTTTAAATTTAAGTATATTTTGATCATATTCTTAAACTCCCTCAAGTTCTTTCAGATCCTCTAAAAACCAAACAAAAAGAACAATGCAACAACAAAATCCCACAAAACCAAGAAAACAAAATACCATCCCCCCCCCGAAAAAAGCAAATAGACTATAACTGAATAAAAGCACCTATGAAAACTGTGGTGGTGTTCTTTTCTATCCACATCATAGCAGCTGCACCTGAACCTACCACTGCCTCGATTGCTGACAGTACCTCCACAGCTGCTGTTAAGGCTGAGGTCCAGAGGAGCATTTGCATCCCACCTCTGCTCTCTCAGCCATGCAGGGTGCAGGGAAGCAAATGCTTTTGTCTAAGTGTCTATCTTTTTTTTTATTTTACCGATAAAGACTCGGGATTCCGATATTGGTGTGAAGACCTGCTAGCTCAGAGAGGCAGAGAAAGCAGCCAGCTGACCTTCCTTCCCTGCTATCATCTCAGAAAGGGGTCTCTCTTCTCCACCATCTGAAACAAAAGCCTCTCACCAGATGTTCCTCCCTTCCACTCCCTGTGCCGCCCTCCCTCTGACCTCCCAACTGCCCCTCACTCTCTATAGTTATGTCCAGTCAGCTGGTTGCTTGCTCTGCCTCTTGACTTATGGTTGATTTTATTTAAATAATGCAATCTTGGGGTTCACAGTGTGATCAAATATCCTACAACATGTCCCTCTTTTTGTCTAAATAAAAAGGAAGGATTTTAACTCTGACACAGTCCAAGTATTTACAGCAATAAAGCTATTTTTGCCAAGTTTCCCACAATGTCCAGCTTAGTTGTATTTGACAGTCCTAGGATTAAGTATTTCTGAGTTCAAAGTTTTATAAAATGTTCATGTCAACCTCATAGGAACTCAGCAACTTGAATGTCCTGAGCAGTTCCTAATCTGAAGCTATCATTTTGGACATTTGAAAAAAAAATCACAAGTTATAACTCATGCTGGAGAGGATGTGAAGCAAGGGGAACAGCCATCCATTGCTGGTGGGAGTGCAAACATACAGTCACTTTGGAAATCAATATTGTGGTTCCTCAAAAAACTGGGATTTGATCTACCTCAGGAGCCAGCTATACCATTCTTGGGCACATACTCAAAGGATGCTCAATCATACCATATTCATTGCAGCTTTATTTATAATAGCAAGAAACTGGAAACAATCTAGATGTCCCTTGATTGAAAAATGGATAAAGAAAATGTGGTACATTTATTTACACAATGGAGTATTATTCAGCTGTTAAAAACAATGACATCATGATATTCACATGCAAATGGATCGAACTAGAAAAAAATCATCCTGAGTGAGGTAACTCAGACCCAGAAAGACAAATATGGTATGTACTCACTTATAAGTGAACATTGGCTATAAAGGATAACTATACAAAAATCCACAGTCTCAGAGATGCTAGGTAACAAGGAGGGCTCAAAGGGGGGATGTTCGATTCTCCCTGGGAAGGGGAAATAGAAGAGACTTTGTGGTTAACTGGGGTTGGTTGGGCATGGGAACCTGAGGAATCAGGTTGGGAGTGGTGGTGGAGGAGAAAAATACTGAAAAAGATGACTGAAAAGTGGGGGTCATTTCAGGGCTAGGTAGAACCCTGATGCAAGGGAAAACTCCCAGGAATCTAAAAAGGTGTCCCCAGCTAAGATTCTTAACAATAGGGGATACATAGCTTAAACAGGCTATCTCCTGTGACCAGGCAAGACTTCCTGTGGAAGGATTGGAACATTAACCCAGCCACATAACTTTGACCTACAGTCTTTCCTGCCTATTGGAGGTGCTGGGGTAAGGGTGGTGCAGAGATTGAGGGAGTGGCCAACCAACTACTGGTCCAGCTTGAGACGTAGGTCAAAAGAGTGAGCCTACCCCTGACACTACCTAGAGCACCAGGACCCAGAAGTTACATGGCCCAGGGTCTCAGGGTAGAACCAAACAGGACTAGAGAAAAAAAAATGTCAATGTATTGTTGCCCAAAGATATTCTGTTATACTCAGAGATTGGTGCCTATTCCAACTGTCATCAGAGAGGATTCACATATCAACTGATGGAAACAGATACAGACCCACAGCCAAACATTAGGTGGACCTCTGAGAATCCTGCTGAAGAAATGGAAAAAGGATTGTAGGAACCACAAGGGTCAAGGACATTAAAAGGAAACCCACAAAATTAATTAACCTGGGCTCATGGGAACTCACAGAGTCTGATGGAACAACCAGGGAGCCTCCATGGGACTGACCTAGGCCCTCTGCATATATGTGATATATAGCTTGGTCTTCTAGTGGGACTCCTAACATTGGGAGCAAAGGCTGTCTCTGACTCTTTGCCTGGCTTCTGGGACCCAATTCCTCATACTGGGTTGCCTTGTCCAGCCTTACTACAAGGGGAGGTGCTTAGTCTTATTGCAATTTGATAATGCCATGTTTTGTTGACATCCATGGGAGGCCTGTCCTTTACTGAAACAGAGGAGGAGTGGATGAAGGGGAACAGCCGGGAGGTGGGAGGGAGGGACTAGAAGGAGAGGAGAAGGGGGAAACTGTGATTAGTATGTAAAATAATTTTTTAAAAAAGAAAATAATATACTACTTGATATTCTTTCTTAATTGCTGCATGCAACTTGATTTATCCTAACCATTATAACTCTACAAAATATTGTTCAAGTATCTGTGGAATTTAACTATAATGTTGAGTGTGACTACAGACATCTCAAATTCCCGCTAAGGAATACATTTATTGCTTGGATGTGTGTGTTGGTTAGGCTTTGCCAATGTGACACAACCTAGAGGCACCTTGGAAGAGAACACCTCCATTGAGGAATTGCCTCCTAAGCTCACCTTTGGGCCTGTCTGGGGACATTTTCTTTTCTTTTCATTCTGGATTTTCTTTTTCTTTTTCTTTTTGTTGTTGTTGTTGTTGAGACAGGGTTTCTCTGTGTTGCCCTGGCTGTCCTCTCTGTAGACCAGGCTGGCCTCAAATTCACAGAGAGTAGAGAGAGGGAGATGCCAGAGAACCACCCAAGAAGCAAGATGCTAGAGGACAGGCAAAGCCATGAGCCACATGGCAATACACAGATGAACAGAAATGGGTTAATTTAAATGTAAGAGCTAGTTAGTGATAAGCCTGAGCCATCAGGTGAGCATTTATCAATAATATATGCCACTGAGTGGCTATTTGGGAACTGGTGGGCAGGATGGGGAAAATCTGTTTACAGTCGTTAACACGTTTGTTATGTATGAGTTAGCAAATGGTAGAGCTGCTGCTGAAATACACCATGGAGTAGCCAGTGACCTACACCCACTCATGTTCAGCAACACCGAGCCTTGACATTGGATTTAGTCTTTAAGCTTCTCAATCATGTTATTTTTTAATTTTGATTGTAATTTATTTATATTTTTCCCTTCCCTTTCCTCCCTCCAAACCCTCCCATATACTCCTTCCTGCTCTCATTCGAATTCATGGCCTTTTTTCTTAATTGATATTTCATGAATATATGTACTATAGCCAGGGCTGACTACCTGACACTAGACAATCTGTTGGTGTGCTTGTTCCTGGGGAGGGCCACCTCTCCCACTCCCAGCCTTACTCAGTTGCTTGCAGTTCTTTGTGCAGGGCTGAGGCCTCATGGACTTTTTCCTGTCCAGTTTGGCGTATTTATTGGCGTCATCATATTCATCTTATGTTTGAGCATTTTATTTTATGTGTATGAATTTTTGCCTTCATCTGTGTAGATATGCACCATGTGCTTGTATGATGCCTATCAAGACCAGAAGACAATAGATTTCCTGGAACTAGAGTTACAGACAGTTTGTGAGTCACTGTGGGTGCTAAGAACTGAGGACTTGGGTCCTCTGGAAGAGCTATCTCTTCATGCCCTGCTAAAGAATTTTTTAAAAAGTATCTGAATTAGAGATACCTAGGATTGTCCAAGAGGCTTTTTAATCAAGTGTACTTATGTATAACTTTATAGTTACTTAACAAACATTATTTATTAGTATAATAAATGTAGTATCATCAGTAATATCTTGGAAGAGTTTATACATTGGGATATTTAAATACATAAAAGCACAGCATTTGAAATGCAAAGTCTTGCTACTTATTTGAAAATTATGTGTTGAAATGAAATTAGCATCTACCTCTTGCAGAGTTTTGACTGTAACTCTTGTACAATTCAAAGTACTGACTGGTGTTGAGAATTCATTTTTCTCTTGTATGTGAATAGAAGCCATACAAAGGGCACACATGTATCCCATTTAAAATTTCCACCAAAGGTGTAAGCATCATTTTCTTTGATTTAATATATTAGCCATTGTTAGAACAAAATTTTCTTAAAGAAAACTGCTTTGAATATAAAGGACATCACTTGGGAAGAACGACTCTTGACTTTGTAAGTGCATAAGTGTAGGCCCTCAATGAATCTGTGATGGTGATCTGTTTTTTGTTTTTTTCATTTGTGTCTTTTCCAGAAACACATTAACTAAAGTCAGAGAGTGTCAACACTATCCATGAATCAACAGTGTTCCCCCGAGACTGGGATTAAGTTACTCAATTTTATGGAGCGTAGGAAGTTTTAAGCAAAATGTTTTGTTGTTGTTGCTGTTTCTGGTTTTTCTTTTTCAGTTAGCTATAGCACACTGTAAGTGATAGAATGCTTCCTAGCAAATTTCCCAAGAGCAAAAATTACTTATGAAGGGGAAAAAGTATATTAAATCCCATTTAATGTCTGAGCTTGTAGAAACTGTGCCAAATAGAGGTAAAGTCATTTCCAGATAAACTGACTGTCTAAAGGACAATCTCACACATTTAATGCAACTGGAGACACTTTGGAAAGAAGCGGTGAAAGCAGAGGGTGATTTTTTAAGCAGACATGCTGTCCTATAAACTTGGACTTATGGAAACTGCCCACTAGCATAGTTGAAGGCTGAGTGTTCTGTTTAATGTGTTTGAGTATGACTGTACATCTGGGAAATGAGTTATAAAATGGAAAGTGTTCCCCAGCTTGAGAATACAGACGGAGTTGTTCCAGCATTATTTCGGGTTGATGCCAACATTTAAAAATTCCTCTTAGTATAGTTAAAGTGAAGAGTTTTAGTTTCTCTGAAACAATAAGACAAAAATCATGTTGGTTTGCACACTTTGTTTGGTTTTAGATGAGAAAACATAGCAACAATTAATGTATTCAATTACCAGATAACTTGAAGTATCCTTTGTTGTTATTTGCTTGCAAATGTTACTTGCTATGTAGCTAAGCAAACAAGAAAAGTGTGTGGATTTTGCGTCACTGTTCATAAGACATGCATGAGTATCAATTAAACAAATGCCTGGTAAGTTACTTGCTCTAAATTTGTTGTTTGTGGACAAAAAGTAAGTATTACGATTTTAAAAATAATGTGATCTTCATTATTTGGAGGTGATATATTCATCTGTCAACATATTCAATTTAATTTTCTAAAATAGTACAAATTGTATCTGTCAGGAACACAAAAGGTATACATTATAAAGCCTGGAATTAAAAAAAAAATGCTTTGTAGTTCTTCTGATAGGAAAAATATCGACTTCCTTTATATCAATATCTGAACATAAAGTGAAGCCTTAGGAGGCTAGACCCTTTCTCTTCTGCTGTGGATATCGTTCTGTATAAATAAAACACTGATTGGCTGGTGGCCAGGCAGGAAGTAGGTGGGACAAGGAGAGCAGAATTCTGGGAGGTGGAAGGCTGAGTGAGAGAGACACTGCCAGCCGCCGCCAGGACAAGCAGCATGTGAAGATGCTGGTAAGCCACGAGCCATGTGGTTAGGTATAGATTTATGGAAATGGTTTAATTTAAGCTATAAGAACAGTTAGCAAGAAGCCTGCCACGGCCATACAGTTTGTAAGCAATATAAGTCTCTGTGTTTACTTGGTTGGGTCTGAGCGGCTGTGGGACTGACGGATGACAGAGATTTGTCCTGACTGTGGGCCATGCAGGAAAACTCTAGCTACACTCTTTCTAGTGTGGCTTTCTAGCTTGGAAAAAAGAAAGACATTTTCCCCTTGGTTCATTTATTTCCAACATTATCACTCCTTCTTCCCCCCTCTCCTTATCTTCTTATTTCTCCTTACCCCTTATCCTCTCCTCTCCATCCTTCTCCTTGTTTCTCTTTATTGTCTGTATAGCACAAGCTGGTCTTCAAGTCCCTGAGCTGGCCCTGTCTATGCCTCCTAATTGCTGGGATCATAGGCCTAAGTCAACATCTGGACACTTCTTTTTAATTTTTTTTTTTTTTTTTTTTTTTGAGATAGGGTTTCTCTGTGTAGTTTTGGTGCCTGTCCTGGATCTCCCACTGTAGATCAGCCTGGCCTCGAACTCACAGAGATCCACCTGGCTCTGCCTCCCAAGTGCTGGGATTAAAGGTGTGTGCCACCATGTCCAGCCCATCTTGACACTTCTATGTTTGTTTCTCTCCACTAATGCATTTCAATTACATTTTTAATAATAGTATTCTAATATTTGTATTGTGCAAAATTGTAAAATTTCTATTTCTTTGTACTTCATGTAACTTAGAAACTGGTGTTGTATCAGAGGATCAAAGAAGGCACCGGTACATCATTGGCATCAATGTTCATTTTTACTAGTTTTGGAGGAAATAACGTTGATTGCAAAATTGATATCTAACTTTAAACACCATGTAATTCAGTATTTCCATAAATAAAGTTAATTTGGAATTGTACTGTTGCTGAAAGAGTAATAACTCCTAACTTCAAGCCTATTAATGTGTTACAGCTTGATATATAATGAAAACATTTTAGTATATAATAGAATGATTTAAACTTATATATACACACTATTTCTATAAAGATATAAAAAATGTATAACAGAAAGTGAGGAGAATAAAATGCTTTTGTAGACTACAAGAAATAGTCTACTCTTTGGAAGTGAGGCCCGGTGGAAGGATGCTGGTCATTGAAGGTGTGTCCTAGTGGGGCGGAGTAAGACCCCGGTCCTTTCTCTTCCCCTTTTGCTTCTCAGCCACCATGGGCAGAAGACCTTCCTCAGCTCCATGTTCTCACAGGGATGTGACCGCCTCACCATGGGCCCCACAGTGATTGGATCATTGATCCTGGCCTGACACTCCAAAGCTAGAGCCCATGTGCAATTCCATTCCAGTTTATTTTGTTCCAGTGTCAGAAAGTTCACGGATGCAAGTGTAACTCCTTTGATATCAACCCAGATTATTGCATGTATCAGAATGTTCCTTTTTATGGTCACATGTCTTTTTTTTTTACTTCCAGAGAGTTCAACCCTCACCTAATAACACAATGGGCTGGGAATCAAACCTTCAACACATGTGCCCCAGGAGGAGCCATCGTTCAAACCATACCTAAAGATGTCAACCTCAAAAAGGAACATACAGTATGATTCCATTTCTAGAATATTCATGGAATAAAAAAGTTACGGTGATGTTAAACAGTTGTGTAACTGAGAGAAATTAGATATGGAAAGAAAGGGTGTTCGCACTCCACAAGGGACAAGAGGAGGGAGATTTTTAGTGGCAGGCTGTATCTGGATTATGGTGATGGTTACACAAACATATGTGTGTGTGTGATAAATTACGAGTAACTACATGCAAGCACACAGAGACTGTGGAGTGCATGTGTACAGGTAAAACCAGTGTCAATTTCCTGGTCTTGATATTGTATTATAGTTATTTAAAGTATAAATTGTTACCATTTGAGAAAACTGAGTTTAGGGTATTTGGGGTTTCCCTGTACATTTGTCAGGGAAAATTTGAAATAATTTCAAAACAAATAATTAAAACAAAATATTAAATTAAAAAAATTCTAAAAGTTTTATAAACATCCAGAACACAATTAAAACATAAATAGGACCATATAATGTAGTGCATTTTAAAATTACATCTGCTGACACATTTTTTTTTTAAATTAAACCAGGATTTTTAAATGAAGTTCTGGTTTGTGTTGAGAATTAAGTCTGGTGTATTATTCAATATGAAAATTAGCAGCGACTTAGTGTTTATAGTTTGGTTTATTTTTAAATTTTAGTTTTATGTTCATGTTTAGATGTTAAAATATCTTTGATTTTTACCCATCTCATTATCTGTTTTGTCAAATCACGTAACAATCTGTACACTTTTGTGTGTAGCTTTTGATGATGAGTGAGTGCTTCCTGCCTCCTGCATTGTGTTTACAGTACGTGCACGATCTGTGTCTACAGGGAGTGTAGGATTTGTGTCCCACAGTAGATAATCAGAATATTCCTGCTTAATGGAGTTTAGTCTATACTAGCTTCCTGTAAACAAAGATGGGAAAGGAACACTGTTTTTACACTGCAGTACTGTTAGAGTATAATGATTTAGCTTTATGAATTTAGCAGTTTTTTTTCAAGTTAATTCCTGTGTTGTAACACAAGTTTTAAATATCCTCTATGAATGAATGATAGCTCATTGTTACTTAGGGTAAAATTTTAATTTTGAATTCTCATTTCACTTTTCTTTCTTTATTTTTCTTTCAGTCACACACACGCACAAACACACACATACACATGCACACACACACACACACACATAGTAGTTTGGGTAAGTAGAAAAAAGTGTGCTACTCTATTGTTGATAAGCTGAAAGGTTACCAATAACATTTATCATAAATATCTCTGTAATTAAAAATTAATACAGGCAATCTGATTGGACAATATTGCTAAATGTTGTAGATATAAGACTAGGAGTTGCAACATTTTATTCATGCCTACATTTAATTTCAAAAAGACTTTCACTGTCTGCACCAGAATGTTTAGAAAAGGCTTGCCTGCTCCTACAGGTGGCCTCTGAGATGCTGCACAGTGCTGTTGAGAGACAGAGGTGATAGAGCATGAGGTCTGACCTTTTGAATGGGTAGCTACTTTTATGGATGCATAACTTCTCAGGCTATTGTGGGCAGTGGGGAATTTAAGAAGAAGGGCCCAGTTGAGAGGCCACTGGGGGCACTTCATTGAATAGTATAATATATTCTCAGCACCTTTGTTTTTCTGCTTTCTTTCTGGTGTGACATGAGAAATTTTACCTCATCACATGCTCCCTACGATGCTGTTTCACTTTACTGCAGGCTCGAAAACTATGGAGAATAGTGATCCTGAACTGAGACTTGGCACATAAGTCAACAGTAACATCTTCTTCTTTAGACTAAATTTTAAAGACCTTCTGTCATAGCAATGAGAAACTGGCTGGCACACCTGCAGTTAGACATGCCTAACCACTTTGAACTTCTAATTTTCTGCAGGGCCCTACAGATAAACAAACTCATTACACTATCACTATTGTACTTCTTTCCTCTTGAATATGGCAAATATTAGCATGCTCTTATCAAATATGTGAAGCCATGTCACTTTAGAATAGAGCTTACAATATCATAATTTTTCACAGTGGAAGTGAGATGTCCTCTTTTTCTTTACTAGTTGAACCTCTTATTTTTGAAAAGTGAATTAATCATTTGGTGTAAAGAAAAAATAGTTTAAGATACATTTTTTTTCTCTTGGTGCATAGATAAAAGTTCCTGAAAGATGTTTGACCTCTTGCCACTGTGATTCTTTATCTCCTTGCAATTTAATGGCTACCCCATGTTCCGGAAGATGAGAAGGATATATATACACACACACACGTGAATACTGTATACAAACTCAGGAAGGTGATGCAATTCAGAGGAAGAATAGTTGCTTTGATGCCTTTTCTAATAACTAGGGTGTTGCCTTTCTAATGTTAGGTTGAGAAATCCACCTGCAGCTGTTTGAAATGTACATCATATAATTACAGGCTACATAATGACAGTGTGAAAGTGTGCTATGAGTTATTATTTTGTATTTAGAAATGGAACATTCTCTATATATTTATAGAATAATATGTATACGTAACATGTATTATGTAAATAATAACATGTATTTTATACTAATTTTTCACTTCATTTTTTTTCCGTTCTTCTGCCAAACCCATACAAAGTAAAGACATAGAAGATAGTATTGCTTACATTTTTTCAGCTTTGAAAAACAAATTTTAAAAATGTAAAAGCCTGCAGCCAATTGATAACATTAGTTTTAATGTAGAAATTGAACTAATCCAGTCCAATGACAGTTGTTGAGTAGTATAGAGAGAACATGAATTTAAAAATGCAAATGTTAGTAGAATATATAGCATTATGACTGATTTTGGGTGCCTCTACTACTAGCAAAATTAAGGATAATTTGGAATCTTTGAAGGACAGTTAGGCTAAGGACAGTTAGGTTTAGATACCTACACCGAGACTAACTAAATCACATCAACACCGTTGGGTTTATTAAATTCAAACCTGAGGAATAAGAGGTAATGTTATAAAGTAAACAAAATATTTCTTCTTTAACTTCTTTTACAAGACAGAATACAACAGAAAAGTGTACTTTTAGAATATTTTTGTGAAATCAAAGTATCTCTGTACATGCTCATCATTTAATCTTACCTTCTTCTGGAATTTAGGTATTCTCAAGCAAATAGATTCTGTTGAATTTTTTGCTATTAAGAAGATGTTTAGAAGCTCAGGGAAGAACATGGGGTTGGGGCCTGCATCACCTACCTCTGTGCACACAGATCTGAAAGAACACATGAGTCAGGGTTCCCAAAAGCTGAGAAGCATGGAGAGGCTGTGGTGGGTCAGAGGAATGAATCCTGGAACTGTGGGGGATTTTATCAAATAGGGAAATAGTGAATGTTATGTTGATGAGGGAGCCAGCCGAGGCACACAAAACACTGAACTCTTGGAAGAAGGAGAATTCCCCAACATCCTACTTTTTTAAATTTGTAAACCAAAGAGAAAAATAAATTCTCAGGAGCCAAGACAGCAAAACTGGAAACAGGAAGCAGCTGCTGGGAGTTCCCAGCATGGGCCATTCCATATCACTATCTGTCACCTGGGCAGAAGGGAGCAGAATCTGAGAGAAACCCTTCCTGCAAACAACTCTGGCTTAAAGGAGCAGGCAGAGAAAAACTGCCATACCAGGCCTGGTCTCCAAATCCATATGCTCCTCTCCACCCTTAAGAGCTTGGGAGCCATGGAATCACAGAACTGCAAGAAAATTCCCTGTGAAGAGACCAGAATTTATACTTAGTGACTCAACAGAACCATATGAACGCCCTGTGTGAACTGGACTGAATTGACACTTAGTAAACTTATTCAGGCTAAGCCTCAGCAGAGACCAACAGACAGACATCATGAGCGTTGGTAAGTGAGACAAATCTAACAAAAACAAATAAGTAAATAAACAAATAAAAGTACTAGCAGGTCCACATGAGGGCCTCCAGCACTGAAACTGAAGAGGGAAAAGTGCCCAGCCTCCACACGTAGAAAGCTGAGCATGTGCACACATTGTGTGTCTGGAGGGAATGACTTAGAGCAGCTCTTCATAATGAGGCCTAAGACACGCGAAAAGAGGCCCCACTCTTGCTGACACCTCAGAGACTATACACAAGTTACTTGATTGGTCTCCATGGAGACACTGCTTATCCACCAAGCCAGTCTGACAGGTTTAATCCCAAGACACAGAACGGAAGTCTATCATCAGCTGTTTATAAGACATGTTAGTGAGGGAGGGAATCCAATATCTATGCCAGCAAGGAAGAAATAGTGGCTGATGCTATATTTTCACTTTTATATTACTTTGGCTTTTTGTTTTTATAAATCTTTGTACATAAATATTCCTACATACATGCTTCCTTTCAGTTTTTTATACTGCTTAGTGAGGTTTCTGATTGCTCCTCCTGTTTTTGCACCGTTTTCATATATTTTCTGTCTATTTCTCCTACTCCCAATCCATAAGCCTTCCCTTTTGTTCCTACCTCATTTTATCTTTGTCTCACCCCCCCACCGTATCCTTCATGTTTTACCTTTTCACTTTTTGCTTTAATAATCCTGAAACTTCCCCTACCCAAGTGTCCCAGCTCTCCACCTCTGTTTACCTTCCTTTTCTCTACTCTTGCTTATTTTACCCTCCATTTCTTTCTAATGACTCGTATCGTTCTGTACAATATATTGTCTTTATTCCATTCACACTTACAATGTTACTGGATTTCCAGTGATGATTTGTTTGGGGTATAAAGAGTGGCCGATGTACCCAACAGTTGTGGTTGCTTCTGCAGTTGAAATTGTTCTCTCAGATTGAACAGAAAGGTTGGTCCTATTGTGTCTAAAAGATACTACTAACCCATAGCAATTCTCCCCTAATCTCTGTGCACAAATTACCATACACTTTTAAACCTGAAATTTTTATTTTGTTCATGTCATCTCAGTTCCCTGCATAAAAAAACTGAGAGTATTGCTACTGAATTATGTCTCTAGTTCTTTGAGGACTGGACACTATGACAGCTCAGAGAACCTAGTAACACCTGACCATTTCAAATTGTCAGTAGAAAAAAATATGATGATTAAAAAATCCTAGCAATAATGTAACCACAGATGCTTAAGTACCAACAAAGAAAAGAAAAATGAAAAATCAAGGCAAAAGTTATCCAAAAATGATCAATACCACAATAAGTTTCAATGAAAGTAAATTAGATGACATTATAAATTAAAAAAAATATATAAGAAGGTTTACAGAAATAAAAGAACATAAAATATTGAACTACCCAAAAGACAATATAAACAAACAGCTAGATGAATAAGGAGATGAGTACAGGATCTGAAAGAAGAAATTGACAGAGAAATATTGAAAATATGCAAATTGAAGTTATAGAAATAAAAAGCTATTAGGTCACATAAAATTGTTAGATAACTTCACCAATGAAATGGATCAAGTAGATGGTAGATTATCAGATATTGAAGACAAGATAGATGAATCCGGACATTCAGACAACAATAAATATGTAATAAGATAGCACAAACATAGCATGTAAGATGTACGGGCCAGCACTAAAAAACAAATTCAAGAATCATGAGAATAAAGGAAGAATAACTCCAATTTCCAAAATCTATGGAGAAAGCTGATGGCTTGATATTGACACAGAAACAGATGAGTACATGAGCAGGATGCAATAGAAGACCCAGAACTAAACTGCACAAACTATAGTCACCTCATTTTTTGACAGTTATACAGTTATACAATTGCAATCAATCAATCAACAGCAACAAAAACAGATGAAAGACTTTGACATAAGACCTAAAATTCTGAAAGTATTAGGGGAAAACATACGGAAAGCACTCCAAGGTCTAGGTATCAACAAGGACATTCTGAAAATTATTACTTTCACTCATGAAATAAAACCAAATGGAATTTCATGAATTAAAAAGATTCTGCATACCAAAGGAATATAATTCAGTACAGAGAAAACATGCAGAATGGGAGAAAAATCTTCCCTAATCATACATCACACAGAAGATTGGTATATAGAATATATAAAGAACTAAGTTGGACTAGCCAATCAACAAATGGGCCAGTAAAATTAACAGAAGATGAAGTCCAGAGTGGCTCAAAGAGAAGAGTGATGGGCTCCATAAGAAGTTTAGATTGCTATAGAATTAAGGACTGATGCCTCTGCACACCTCACATTGAATGAGAAAATTGTATTACATCTATAAAAATAAAGTCTTTAAAAAATATTTAAACCAAAGTGTATTAAATAAAAACATGGATAAATTCACTGTACAGGAAAGCATCCAAATATTGCTTCATTTTATCAAATCAAAGTATATATAAAACCATAACAGAATAATGCATGGGGTATAAATTTCTTATATTCTGACTATGAAGTTGATCTTTATCATACATTTGTAAGCTAGTGCTACATTTATCAAATCATGATAGAGAAGTAAGTCAGACAGGCAGTCTGGGCAGAGTCTACTGAAAGTTCTTGCCCACATGCTTTGAAATGTTGCATTGTTAATAGGAACATTTACATGACAGATTCTGGAAAGGGTATAGAGTGAAATAAATTTTACCCAAGCCTAAATGAAGTAAGTAAATGTAACTTTAATAAAAAATTTAAATCACAGCAATTTATAGATTTTGGCCAACGATGTTCTTTCTTAAAAAAAAAAAAAGTATGCTAACTTATGGTTCCATGTGTGCAGTCCATTTGATTGCTCTCAAGTTATTTGAAAAGTCTCAAGTCAACATTGAATGCATTTAAACACATGTGTTGCTGCTAAAGTCTTTTGGGAAAACAACTCTAGTAATTTACCTTGTGGTCATGAGGAGCAAAGGCAGCTTAAATCTCACTCTTGAGGAGATATATTAAAAAGGCAAGAAAACTGAAAGTCCTTGGATTCTGGATCCAGCAAATAGCAGGAAATGACTAGTTCAAGGCATGTGGGCAGATGAAATATTCCACTATAATTCTTAGATCGAATCAAGAAATACTGCACAGAATACAGGGCATGCTGTTCATTTAAAACTGCTCTAACCACCAGTATTGCAGTACATTGTTTCTACAAGTAATGCTTTCCTATTAAGTCATTAAAAACAAGTGCCTTCCATTTTTTCTATGCATATTGGAACCGTCATTCAAATGTCATACTTCTTTAAATCATGTAAGAAAAATCAAATATACATATTTTGGTTTTTCAAACTTAAATGATAGAAATGTAACTTTAAAAATTGCTACTTTTCTATACAAGGCTACTTCTTAAATCATAGATGGACGGTAGATAATTTAAAAATTGTTAAGGACCTTGTAGCTTAGTATAACCTATCAAATTCATTGATTATGTGTGTTTGTTTTGTTTTTCGAGACACAGTTTCTCTGTGTATCCCTCCCTGTCCTGGAACCCTCTCTGTAGACCCTGCTGGCCTCAAACTTAGAGATTTACCTGCATCTGCTTCCTAAGTGTTGACATTATAGGTGTGTGCCACTGCCACCTGGCTGTCTTCAGCGATTTTAAAGGAGGTAATTGTTTAAAATTAGGTAAGGGATTTAAGTAAGGCCATGTATATGGTGTCTTAATTAGCAATTTCTTTCAGATGCCATAATTATGGAGATGCATCTAGAAATACACACATTTTCTTTCTCTCTTCCACTCTCTTTGATTTCCTGCATGCAAGGGCATCTGAGGTAATTTTACAGTTATATAAGCAGTATTTTCTTTTATATAAACTTGCTTTTCAGGTGATGGTTGGATAAAAAAAGGAAAATATATAGAAACATTTTTAAATTGAGTTCATCTTCCCACTGTCCTGTCCAAGAACCAGTGCTGGTATCTTGCTAATTGCTACATAGGCAAATAGAGTAATAAGGCTTCATTTTTTTTGTTCTTAGTGCAAAGACATTTAAAGAAAGATGAGGGTAGTCCTTTAAATGTCTTTTTAGATGGAAGCATGCAGAGTATCAAAGGAAAACAAAGCTGCTATTTTTGCTGGATGATTTTGGTTTAGTTAGACGGCTATGGATGGACAGTGGTAACAGGTAGAATAATAGGGATTCATGATTCATTACCATTAGAGTCTAAGAGATGGTCTGTAGTCCTTGGCCTGCTTGGGCCAGTTTTTCTTATTCTGCCTGGACCTAGAATGTGTCCAACAGTTCTTTTTCTTTTTCCTTTCTGTTTTTTTCATTTGTTTGTTTGTAAGGGGTTTGGGTTGTTGCTGTTGTTTTGATTTTGATTGTTTCTTGCTTTTTGTTTTGTTATACTTTTTTCAAGACAGGGTTTCTCTGTGCAGTTCTCTCTGACATGGAACTGGCCCTGTCTACCAGGCTGGCCTTGAACTCAGAGGTTTGATTTCCTTTGTCCCCCAAGTGTTGGACTGAAAAGCTGTGTACTGCCATGCCTGGCTATGTTTAACAGTTCTTAAGTTTTGCCTGCTCTCTACTCCAGTCCAGCTTTGGCTACACCTCTTTAGTTTACAGCCTCTAGAATATTTCTAAGGACAAGAATTCTCTTCTAGGTGTCTTTCATCCCAACTTCCCAGGGGGCAGGAACAGATTTTTGCTCTACCATTCTCTTTATGGCCTACCTCTTCCCCATCCCCTGTTTCTGTATTTTCTCTGTAGCTTCTCCTAGCTCTACAGACTGTACTTGTGAAATATGAGACAATTTTCTCTTCCTGCACTCAAAAGATTGATTCCTCTCTAGGCCACATGGAAGATGTTCATTGTCTGTGAACTGGAAATGAAAATGTGAAGGGAAGTTTATCAATATTTCATATGGAAGTGGAAAGATACTTAATGAATTAACATTAACTGGCCTATAAGTGTGTAGATAGATCTTTTCTCCCTCCAGACCAAAGCTTCAGGAGATTTTAGAGCCCCTGCTTTTTGCCCAGAAGGCATTCACATTTTCTTACAGGCATTTTGCAGCAAGGAATATGTAGACACCGAGGAGTAAGTTTTATCTTGAAAGAGATGGCATCTCTTGCTCTTAGATTTATGAGTCAGCTTACGGAAATGGAAATAACCCAAGGGCTTGTGGCATGTTTTTAGAAAAACAGTGCTGCTAAGTCTCTATGTATTTTTGTAATTTGGATAAAGAGATTAAAACTTCTACTTGCCTATTGTACTCTCATAGACACATCAATACAGAGCTTGTCAAAAGCCGGTGTGAGTAATGGACAGTGCAAAAGGGATTACTATACAGAGGAGACATATGTGAGAACTGAGGAGTTGACATAACCATGGCCTCCCAAACAATTCCCTTGACGTTTCTAAGAAAAACCAGTCAGAACATGCACAAACACATGGCATCATAGTTTTGTGAAAACAAAATAATAAAAATTATAAAAAGTAGGCAGATATGCAGAGCTAGCATTTATACACAATACATTTTTTAAAAAAGCATAGGAAAATACTTATAGAGCTGTCTATATAAATTTCAAAATCTGAAAAAAAGTGATTATGGCTATCTTGTCTTACTTTAAAATCTAAATGATGGAAATAGTTGCTAAAATATGAAAGGATATGTTATAATTCAATAAAGTATGGCATGTAAAATTTGGATATTTTCAAATTAATTAAGTTCTAAACCTTGCAAGAAGTAGGACTCCTTATCCTTTATATATAATAGAAGCAATTTAACTCTATTTAGTTTAGTTGCCATTTTAAGAAACATCTAGAAAAGACGTGGTTTGCTTTTCTTCTTCCAATTTTTTTCTGTCCTTCCTTCTATTTCTTTCTTACCAAATAATTAAGAAGGAATACCAAAGCAAACACTAAAATAAGACATTGGCAAGTAAGAAAGGGATTCAGCAGACATTAGAACAGTGGTGTGCTAGTTAGGAAATACTCTAGCACAGCATTGACATAGCACTTGACAATTCTTGTGGTGTAAACACCCCACATATGGTGGGGTTCAGTCTACTAAGAATTCGACGACCTCTCTCTTTCTCAATAAACAAACAAGAAGGGAAGTACAGATGATCTGAGAGGAGTTGGGGGAGGGAAAGAATATATCCAGCACATACATTGCATGGGAAAAAATGTAGACAAAACAAAACAAAAGGTGTTTATCAACTATCTTGCAAAGTCTTAACTTACTGTTAAGTAAGTTGTTTGTAAGCTGTTGATCATATCATCAATGCATCCTTCTCAAACATGTTACATCACTGTAATGAGAATTATTTTTCATTTATTCCAGCTTTTGACTCCAACCATTATCATTTTATCAAAATTTATTCCCGACATGGTCTGGTATTTAATGTGATGTAGTGTGTGCTAGCAACTGAAAACACTTCTCTTGCTCATAAAAGAATGCAGGCTCAAAGCTTCTATTCACTTAGTTGGCTAAGTTATTTTCATTAAACAAATATGTATTTGATCTTTTGTAAAATCATAAACACCATCTGTGTGTATTCCACAACATTGTCATGTGAATCAAAGGGAATCACAGCTGACTTCACTAACATTTTTACCTGACACATACATGGTAAGAAATTTTCAGTCCAGAGAAATCCTCAACTTTATTTTTTCGACCCTTAAATGGAGCTTTCCATGAGGACTGCCAGTCAGCTCTGTCCCACTGGTCAGCTTTGTCCTGCCAGCCAGCTTTCAAATAACCACACAGACACTTATTAATTACCAATACTTTGTAGCTGGAGGGCTTCTCTCCAGGTTCCCCAAGCCCCGCAGCCCCACAATCTACTTATAAAATAATCACTCAGACGCTTATATCACTTATAAACTGTATGGCCGTGGCAGGCTTCTCGCTAACTGTTCTTTTATCTTAAATTAACCCATTTCTATAAATCTATACCTTGCCACGTGGCTGGTGGCTTCCCGGCGTCTTTACATGCTCTTCTCCTGGCGGTGGCTGCAGTGTCTCTCTCCCAGCCTTCCGCCTCCCAGAATTCTCCTCTCTCCTTGTCCCACCTACCTCCTGCCTGGTCATTGGCCATCAGTGTTTTATTTACATAGAGTGATATCCACAGCACTTCCCCTTTCTTCTTTTTTTAAAAAGGAAGGTTTTAACTTTAACATGGTAAAATTACATATAACAAAACAATTACCGAGCAAGAATTATAGTTACAATATTAAAGAAGATGTCCTATCTATCTTATATTTGTGAGTTTAAGGTTTTATAGCTAACTTATCTTTTATCATAACTGAGGAAAATACGACTATCTAGCCTTCAACCACATCAAAGACCTGAGAAAGAACATAATGGTACCTGAGAAATGGTAGACGGATGCAAGCAACTTCGGGAATCTTGCAAGAGTAGACCAAGACAGCTGGCAGCCTGGACAGTCACCTGATGTTTCTCAGCATTGTTGGTGCATTCAAATTGGCTACAGGCCTAGAGTATCTGACAGACCATTTTCAGAAGCAGGATTTCTGAAAGACCATCTTACCCTGTCTTGGCAGAGTACAGTGGTCGCTTTCCTTGTGTCCCGCTTGTCCAGAAAGGACAGCATTGCATTTGTACTGTCAGCCGTCAAGGCAAGGGCAGTTCTTTGCCCAGTAGGCCATTTTGTGCCAAAAAGACAAACTTCCAAATGGAAATGTCTTAGAAGCCCAACATTCTCTCGGGATCAATTGGTGCAGCCAGGAGCAATTGTGTCTCACGTCAACAGAATTCTAAGTTATTTAAATGCCATATTCTCTAGGTCTATGAAGTGTTTGAAGATTACCTATCTATCTGAAATATATCTATGTATACCTAGAAGACTTAACTAACATGGCTACAAATATGATTATCATAGATGACTGATTATTAATCTATTTTTAATCATCCATTACAATTTTAAATGAGTTAAACATAATACCTCAAACAAGAATAGAAATATATATATACAGTATAACAAAATTAACTTCAAGTTTGTATTAATAAACTAAAATTTTTACCAATGTAAAACATTTTAAACATAAACTAAAATCTATACCAATGTAAAACATTTTAAACAAGTTGTTCTTTAAAAGTAGGTTCATTAATCTACCCTTTTATCTTATCATCTCCATATCCTCCTATATATCTATATTATATCCCCTTTTCTTTTTTAGAAAGAGATCACATTTATAATCAACCTGTTTTAAATAAAAATATTGGTTTTTGTCTGTCCCACACCAGAGGGCTCTTCTGATTTGGGACACAAGAATCTTTTAACCATTTTTTTTTTTTTAAAGCAATATGTCTGGGTTTAGAGGGGGAGTGAGCCAATTCCACCTCTAAAGCCAGCTTGGTATATTTGGGAATTTGGGCGTAGCATCTCTTACTACTTCCTGCTGGAGGGGGGCGCTGTATCTTATGGGGATACAAAGAAAATTTTAGACCTATGGGGTAGTCCGTGAGGCTGTATTGTGTGAACCAGTTGCCTTGAAACCGGTCTGGATGTTGGATCATCTGGGCCATGGTGTCATCGGAGACCTTTCAGGGGGTCTTGGCTGGTGAAACCTGATGTATCTTAATCTGGAACAAGTCCACAGCCTCTGGCTTTCTGTGGAGACAAAAGCAGAACTTCTTTTCCAAAGTAACATATCCTTATATCCAAATTTTGAAGTCAAGGTACTTTTAAAATATACATTTTGGCATAACTCAACAGCTTTTGTAATCAAATGTTTTTCTTCAGTTACGAATATCAAAGACAACATAATCCAGATTCTCTGTGTGGTAGCCATCGTTACGTGGCTTATTTTTTATATTACCTTGAGCCTTGAGCCTATTGCTTTAAACTGTACCATTGTAAGCCTGAAACGGCGCTGTGGCTGCTGGCTCCGCCCATTTCAGCTTCCCAACATGGCAGTGGTACGTTTTCCGCCAGCTCTGGGAGTCATCAAGTCTCAGAAATAGTGGGTCTAAGCTTTTATCAAAGCAGCATGTAGCCTAGAAACCTCTTTTTTTTTTTTTTTTAAATACTAGTAAAGACTAAATCTACCACACAGCTTAATTTGCCGCTGGCAGATGCCTCATTTCCGCCATACTGCCGGTCAAACGCACCCGCCAGGAACCCGCCAGTGTTCAAACCTGCGTTTTGCGGCGTCTAGCTGCTCATATGAGACAAGAAGCAGGAACCTGGTTTTGGCTCTGTTTAGAATTGGTTATTAAATATTCTCAGGTTTAAGGTGGAAACTCGAGCCGTTGGGCGCCATTTGTAGCTGGAGGGCTTCTCTCCAGGTTCCCCAAGCCCCGCAGCCCCACAATCTACTTATAAAATAATCACTCAGACGCTTATATCACTTATAAACTGTATGGCCGTGGCAGGCTTCTCGCTAACTGTTCTTTTATCTTAAATTAACCCATTTCTATAAATCTATACCTTGCCACGTGGCTGGTGGCTTCCCGGCGTCTTTACATGCTCTTCTCCTGGCGGTGGCTGCAGTGTCTCTCTCCCAGCCTTCTGCCTCCCAGAATTCTCCTCTCTCCTTGTCCCACCTACCTCCTGCCTGGTCATTGGCCATCAGTGTTTTATTTACATAGAGTGATATCCACAGCAATACTTAGCCTATAGCTTAGACTTGTTATTAAACTAGCTCTTACATCTTAAATTAACCCTATTTCTTTTCTATGCTTTGGCTGGTGACTCTGCCTATCCTTGTTCTTCTTCCTAGCATTCTCTTTGTTTGGCTTTCCCACTTAATCTAACCTCTTCTGCCTAGCTATTAGTCAGTCAGCACTATATTGAACCAATCAGAAGGCACCCTGGCAAAGACTCATCTTCTCAGTGTACAGAAGGATTATTCCACAGCACTATTCCTTGTGTTAAAGAAGGTGACACATCTAGTCACATCAAAACTATTCTTGTTTTCAATTGTATGTAGAAGAAATAAGTCCTTGTTATGTCAGATGATATCATGAAACATAACAGATGATGTCACAGTGATAGGAAAGTCAGTAAGTACATTCATTGTTATGCATTTTTCCTACAAATCCAAGAACTTGGTAGATTTTCTGTAAAAGTTACATTTGCTTTCCAAAATTTATTCAAATAGTGCAGTAAAAATTATGACATAGATCTGCCTTAATAGATCTAGAACAAACTCAGCTTGCTAAGTATGATTTCAAGGGAAAAAAAACAAAAGGTTTGTTTTCAGGTGAACAATAATACATTGTGATGATAAATTGAATTTTAGGCAACTTGATGAAACTAGGAGTAAATAAGAACAGTGAAGAGTGCTTATTTATTTAAAATTCTATCTTATTTCCTTCAGGTTTTTACTGCAAAATTCATTTAGTTATTTATAGTCTTCAATTTTATTATACATTTAAATATTTTTGTGGTGTTAGAAAAATGGGGATACTATCCATTTTTTCTTTAAGGTTTGGTTTTCTTGTGAAAGGTAATAATTGTGTGTTTGTCTTTGGTTTTGGGGTATTTATATGATCATCTAAACTTGCAGTCATTTGGTATGGTGAGACTTTGGAGATGATGTGCTGTCTTTCTTTTGGAATGTAATTGAGAATTAATGGTCAAATTTAATGTATATAGTTGTCTAAATAATTATTGGAAGTTAGCTCTCTTTCCAATAAAATATTCCCTACTCTGTGAAAAAAAGCACTCATCCTTAAAAGATTAGGTAAATGATGTGTATGCATTGTATAAGTTTGTGATTTTGTTTACTTTTTACTAGCAATAGTCCAACAGCTTCAACAGCCAATGTGTGAGAAAGTGTTGGACTCCTGTTTTTAATCAAATGGCTTATCACTTCATCATCATCCATCCTTGTTGTTCATCATCATCATTGTCGTCATTAAATATTCAGAGATTTGCATCACTTACATGGAATTATTACATAAAATGTATCACTAAACATACATAATGTGAGTTTGATATGTGTGTTTCTTTTGTGCTTGTACTCAAGGGAATCAGAACCAGCCATGCACTGGGATCACACTTGTGAACAAGATTATCAACTGTGTGATTTATCACTCACTGTAATGTGTGTTTTACCTTTGGAAAGATGCATCTTTAATGACACTTTGAAATTTTGCTTTTTCTAAGTCTTTCTTACTCCTGTCTCTAATAATAAAATCTAGAAATTTAATGGACTAAACCACCATGCATTTAGTATGAAAACTGGTCATATTTATGTACAAGTACTTAACTTCAATGACAGTAGTGCTGCTTCCAACACTAAAAAGAAAAAGATAACCAATATTTGATATCTTGTTAATAACAATGAAACAACAGGTAGAGAATTTCTTCAGTACAGTACCTTCAAATATGAGATAATTTTTGACTTTCACAGACAAGTTCTTTTGCTTTTTTGGTAGAGTTGGGTCTTTTTTGTTTAAAACACATTTTCACTTTTTTTCCCTAAATACATTGACATTGCTTTGGCTGTTCCTAGATTTGAAAGTATGTTTGAGTTATGATTTGCTGTTGAATATTTTAATTGTACCTCTGTGCTTGTCTGTGTCACTAAGAAGAACCTTTTTTTAATTTTTTTATGTTTTTTTTTAATTTTATTTATTTTATTTTACAATACCATTCAGTTCTACATATCAGCCACAGGTTTCCCTATTCTCCCCCTCCAACCCCCTTCCCTTATCCCCAGCCTACCCCCTATTCCCACCTCTTCCAGGGCAAATCCTCCCCCAAGGACTGCAATCAACCTGGTAGACTCAGTCCAGGCAGGTCCAGTCCCTTCCTCCCAGACTGAGCCAAGTGTCCCTGCATAAGCTCCAGGTTTCAAACAGTCAACTCATGCAATGAGCACAGGACTTAGTCCCACTGCCTACTTGCCTCCCAAACTGATCAAGCCAATCAATTGTCACACCTATTCAGAGGGCCTGATCCAGCTGGGGACCCCTCAGCCTTTGGTTCCTAGTTCATGTGTTTCCATTCATTTGGCTACTTTTTTTTCAATAATTGAGTAAAACTGAAATTTATTATAAGCCACAGTCATCCTAGGGACCTCCATGCTATATATATAGCCTCCATGGTTCTATGATTTGTGGTCTGATTGTTCTTTATTTTATATCTAGAATCCACTTATGAGTGAGTACATACCATGACCATCTTTCTGGGTTTGGGTTACCTCACTCAGGATGACTTTTTCTAGTTCCATCAATTTGCCTGCAAATTTCATGCTTTCATTGTTTTTCTCTGCTGAGTAGTACTCCATTGTGTATATGTACCCCATTTTTTTCATCCATTCTTCTGTTGACGGGCATCTAGGTTGTTTCCAGGTTCTGGCTATTACAAATAGTGCTGCTATGAACATAGCTGAGCATGTATCTTTATGGTATGAATCAGCATTCCTTGGGTATATGCCCAAGAGTGGGATGGCTGGGTCTTGAGGTAGTTCGATTCCTAATTTTCTGAGAAACCGCCATACTGATTTCCACAGTGGTTGTACAAGTTTACATTCCCACCAACAGTGGTGGAGGAGTGTTCTCTTTGCTCCACATCCTCTCCAACATTGACTGTTATTGGTGTTTTTGATCGTAGCCATTCTGACAGGTGTAAGGTGGTATCTCAGAGTCATTTTGATTTGCATTTCTCTGATGATTAAGGATGTTGAGCATTTCTTTAAATGTCTTTCAGCCATTTGTATTTCTTGTTTTGTGAATTCTCTGTTTAGCTCTTTAGCCCAATTTTAATTGGACTGTTCAGTATTTTGATGTCTAGTTTCTTGAGTTCTTTATATACTGTGGAGATCAATCCTCTGTCAGATGTGGGGTTGTTAAAGATCTTTTCCCATTCTGTTGGCTGTCTTTTTGTCTTATTGACTGTGTCTTTTGCCCTGCAAAAGCTTCTCAGTTTCGAGAGGTCCCATTTATTAATTGTTGTGCTCAGGGTCTGTGCTGTTGGTGTTTTATTTAGGAAATGGTCTCCGGTGCCAATGCGTTCAAGAGTGCTTCTACTTTCTTTTCTATTAAGTTTAGTGTAACTGGATTTATGTTCAGGTCTTTGATCCACTTGGACTTGAGTTTTGTGCATGGTGACAGATATGGATCTATTTGTAATCTTTTACATATTGAGATCCAGTTATGCCAGCACCATTTGTTGAAGATACTTTCTTTTTTCCATTGTATAGTTTTGGCTCCTTTGTCAAAAACCAGGTGTTCATATGTGCATGGATTAATGTCAGGGTCTTAAATTCGATTCCATTGGTCTGTATGTCGGTTTTTATACCAGTACCAAGCTGTTTTTATTACTATAGCTCTATAGTAGAGTTTGAGGTCAGAGATGGTGATGCCTCCAAAGGTTACTTTATTGTATAGGATTCTTTTAGCTATCGTGGGTCTTTTGTTTTTCCATATGAAGTTGAGTATTTTTCTTTCCAAGTCTGTGAAGAATTGTGTTGGGGTTTTGATGGGGATTGCATTGAATCTGTAGATTGCTTTTGGTAAGATTGCCATTTTTACTATGTTAATCCTACCTATCCATGAGCATGGGAGATCCTTCCATTTTCTGATATCTTCTTCAATTTCTTTCTTTAGAGATTTAAAGTTCTTGTCAAAAAGGTCCTTCACTTGTTTAGTTAGTGTTATCCCAAGGTATTTTATATTATTTGTGGCTATTGTAAAGGGTGATGTTTCTCTGACTTCTTTCTCAGCCCTTTTATCATTTGTGTATAGGAGGTCTACTGATTTTTTTGAGTTGATCTTGTATCCTGCCACTTTACTGAAGGAGTTTATCAGCTGTAGGAGTTCCCTGGTAGAGTTTTTGGGGTCACTTATGTATACTATCGTATCATCTGCAAATAACAGAAGTTTGACTTCTTCCTTGCCAATTTGTATCCCTTTGATCTCCTTTTGTTGTCTTATTGCTCTAGCTAGAACTTCTAGTACTATATTGAATAAATATGGGGAGAGTGGACAGCCTTGTCTTGTGCCTGAATTTAGTGGTATCGATTTGAGCTTCTCTCCGTTTAATTTGATGTTTGCTGTTGGCTTGCTATAAATTGCTTTTATTATGTTTAGAAATGTTCCTTGTATTCCTGATCTTTCTAAGACCTTTATCATGAAGGGGTGTTGGATTTTGTCAAAGGCTTTTTCAGCATCTAAGGAGATGATCATGTGTTTTTTTTCTTTCAGTTTGTTTATATGGTGTATTACATTGACTGCCTGTCATATGTTGAACCATCCTTGCATCCCTGGGATGAATCCTACTTGGTTGTGATGGATAATTGTTTTGATGTATTCATGGATTTGATTTGCCAATATTTTGTTGAGTATTTTTGCATCAATGTTCATGAGGGAGATTGGTCAGTAGTTCTATTTCTTTGTTGCATCTTTGTGTGGTTTGGGTATCAGGGTAATTGTAGCCTCATAAAAAGAGTTTGGTAGTATTCCTTCTGTTTCTATTGTGTGGAACACTTTGACAAGTATTGGTATTAGTTCTTCTTTGAAAGTCTGGTAGAATTCTGCACTGAAACCATCTGGTCCTGGGCTTTTTTTGTTTGGGAGACTTTTGATGACTGTTTCTATTTCTTTAGGGGTTATTGGTTTATTTAAATGGTTTATCTGGTCTTGATTTAATTTTGGTATGTGATATTTATCCAGAAAATTGGCCATTTCTTCCTGGTTTTCCATTTTTGTGGAGTACAGGTTTTTGAAGTATGATCTGATGATTCTCTGGATTTCCTCGTTGTCTGTTGTTATGTCTCCCTTTTCATTTCTGATTTTGTTAATTTGGGTGCTCTCTCTTTGCCTTTTGGTTAATTTGGCTAGGGGTTTGTCTATCTTGTTGATTTTTTCAAAGAACCAACTCTTTGTTTCATTTATTTTTTGTATTGTCCTCTTGTTTTCTATTTTGTTGATTTCAGCCCTCAATTTGATTATTTCCTGGCATCTATTTCTCCTGGGTGAGTTTGTTTCTTTTTGTTCTAGAGCTTTCAGTTGTGCTGTTAATTCATTGGTATGGGATTGCTCCACCTTCTTTATGTGTGCATTTAGAGCTATGAATTTTCCTCTTAGAACTGCTTTCATAGTGTCCCATAAGTTTGGGTATGTTGTACTTTCATTTTCATTGAATTCTAGGAAATCTTTAATTTCTTTCTTTATTTCTTCCTTGACCCATTGATGTTTCAGGTGGGCAATTTTTAGTTTCCATGAGTTTGTGAGTTTTCTATAATTTTTGTTGTTGTTGAGGTCTAACTTTAAGGCATGGTGGTCTGATAAGATGCAGGAGGTTATTCCAATTTTTTTTGTATCTGTTGAGATTTGTTTTGTGTCCAAGCATGTGGTCAATTTTTGAGAAGGTTCCATGGGGTGCTGAGAAGAAGGTATATTCTTTTGTGTTAGGATGGGATGTTCTGTAGATATCTATTAAGTCCATTTGAGACAACATCTGTTAGGTCTTTTATTTCTTTGTTAAGTTTCAGTCTGGTAGATCTGTCTTTTGTTGAGAGTGGTATGTTAAAATCTCCCACTACTAATTTGTGGGGTTTGATGTGCGTTTTAAATTTTAGTAGTGTTTCTTTTATGAATGTGGGTACTTTTGTATTTGGAGCATAAATGTTTAGAATCGAGACTTCATCTTGGTGGATTTTTCCCGTGATAAATATGTAATGTCCATCCTGATCTCTTTTGATTGATTTTAGTTTGAAGTCTATTTTATTAGATATTAGGATAGCTACATCAGCTTGTTTCTTAGGTCCATTTGCTTGGAAAGCCTTTTCCCAGCCCTTTACTTGGAGGTAGTGTCTGTCTTTGAAGTTAAGGTGTGTTTCTTGTATGCAGCAGATGGATGGATCCTGTTTTCTTATCCATTCTGTTAGCCTGTGTCTTTTTATAGGTGAGTTGAGACCATTGATATTGATGGATATTAATGACCAGTGATTGTTAATTCCTGTTATTTTTTGTGGTTGTGTTGTGTTGTCCTTCTTTGGTGTATGTTGGTGTGGGATTATCTATTGCTTGATTTTTCATGGATGTGTTTAGCTTCTTTGGGTTGGATTTTCCCTTCTAGTGCTTTCTGTAGGCCTGGGTTTGTGGACAGGTATTGATTAAATCTGGTTTTATCCTGGAATATTTTGTTTACTCCACCTATGGTGATTGAGAGTTTCGCTGGGTATAGTAGTCTGGGTTGGCATCTGTGGTCTCTTAGTGTCTGCATAAGATTTGTCCATGATCTTCTAGCTTTCATGGTCTCTATTGAGTAGTCTGGTGTTATTCTGATGGGTTTGCCTTTATATGTTACTTGGTCTTTTTCCTTTGCAGCTCTTAAAATTTTTTTCTTTGTTCTGTGTGTTTAGTGTTTTGATTATTATGTGGCGAGGGGATTTTTTTTTTTTTTGATCCAGCCTATTCGGTGTTCTGTAAGCTTCTTGTATCTTCATAGGTATTTCTTTCTTTAGGTTAGGAAAGTTTTCTTCTATGATTTTGTTGAATATATTTTCTGTGCCTTTGAGTTGGTATTCTTCTCCTTCTTCTATCCCTATTATTCTTAGGTTTGGTCTTTTCATGGTGTCCCAAATTTCCTGGACATTTTGGGTCATGACTTTGTTGGCTTTAGTGTTTTCTTTTCTTTTCTTTTCTTTTTTTTTTTTTGTTTGTTTTTCGAGACAGGGTTTCCCTGTGTAGCTTTGTGCCTTTCCTGGAACTCACTTGGTAGCCCAGGCTGGCATCAAACTCACAGAGATCTGCCTGCCTCCGCCTCCCGAGTGCTGGGATTAAAGGCATGTGCCACCACCACCTGGCCAAGTGTTTTCTTTGACTGACGAATCTATTTTCTCTATTGTGTCTTCAGTGTCAGAGATTCTCTGTTCCATCTCTTGCAATCAGTTGGTTATGCTTGTTTCTGTAGTTCCTGTTCGTTTAGTCAGGATTTCTATTTCCAGCATTCCCTCAGCATGTGTTTTCTTTATTGTCTCGAATTCATTTTTCAGATCTTGGAATGCTTCTTTCATCTGTTTAACTGCTTTTTCTTGGCTTTCTTTGATTTCTTCCCATTTTTTGTTCGTTTTCTCTTCCATTTCTTTAAGGGAGTTTTTTATTTCCTCTTTAATGGAGTTTTTCATTACCTCTTTAAGGGAATTTTTTATTTCCTCTTTAAGGAAATGTTTTAGTTCTTCTTTAAGGGCCTCTATCATCTTCTTAAAGTCGTTTTTTAGGGTTAATTTCTTCTGTTTCTTCTGTCTTGGTATGTTCAGGTCTTGCAGGTGTAGAATCACTAGGTTCTGATGTTGCCATATAGGTCTTTATGTTGTTGCCTGTATTTTTGCACTGGCGTCTACTCATTTCTTCCTCTGCTCAGTGCAGGTGGTGTCTATGTCTGAGAGTGCCTCCCTTGTTCTAATTTTTAGTCTTGGTTCAGTAGGAGTTCTTGGTTAAATTGGTGCTATTGGGCTGTTTCTTCAGGGGCAGCTGATTTCAATCGGTGAATTATATACTTATGATTCTGGTGATCTGGTTTGGTGGCTGGGTAGCGCCTTCTTCTGTGTTCCCACATCATGTTTTATTCATTCGTCAACTCCTCAGCTGATCTTGTTTTTTCAGACTTCAAACTGTAGGCATCTGAATCCTCTCCCAGATGGATTTCAGCTGAGTGGGGTAGTCTCACCAACACCTCCAAGTTGTTGGGTTTTGCAGGATCAGCATCTGGGCCCTGGGTTGTCCTCAGACGGAGTGTTCAGATTCGTTCTGGTTCCGTCCCATGGAGATAGCTTCTTCCCCCAGTGTAGGGGTTAGAGGCATCCCTGCCTCTGCTTGTTGCCGCTGCCGGGCCCATCTACCTCTGCAGGCTGCCACTGGGCCTGTATGTCCCTGTTGGCTGCCTCCGCTGGGCCTATATGTCTCTCCCGGCTGCCGCCGGGCCTGTATGACCCTGTGGGCCGCAGCTGCCGGGCCTGTCTACCTCTGTGGGCCGCCGCAGGGGCTGTATGTCCCTGTCCGATGCCACCACTGGGCCTGTATGTCTCTGCTGGCTGCCGCTGCCGGCCTACCTGCCTCTGCTTGTCACTGCTGCTGGGCCCGTTTACCTCTGCAGGCCGCCGCCGGGCCTGTATGACCCTGTCGGCCGCACCTGCTGGGCCGTCTATCTCTGTGGGCCGCCGCTGTTGGGCCTGTATGTCTCTGCCAGCTGCCACTGGGCCTGTATGTCTCTATCCCAAGAACCTTTTTCATACTCTAAGATTAAAGTGCTGCTGTGCTTTTTCTCACAGTCTCTCAGGTTGATTTCTTTTAAAATTGATTTTCTTATATTCTTCCATTCTAGAACAAATAGGTCTTGGAAAAGAAGCACATGACCCCAAAGAATTTTTTTTACAGTACAATTAAGTATACAAAGGGGAAGGCAGCTATATATTATTTAGATAATAACAAAAATGCCCAGGCTCACTGGTAATTTCAGATGATCTTAAGAAATGACTTGGCTAGAGTCTTCTTGGTTCTGATTTTCTACCCGCTATATAATGAACTAATTGCCCCGAAGCAGGGAGAATGTCAGTCCTGGGACCTTTGCCAGGCTCTGAGCCTCACTCTCCCAATGTGTACTGCCAGTCTAATAGTCCTTAACAGCATCTTAGACAACAACGGCCAGCAACTGCGAACATCAGGACTGTGGTGAGGGCTACAAAGGGCCAATTGATAAGAGCATACTTCAGGGTGCTGAGAATTGCTAAGACCATAGCAGGTTCAGTCTGTGAATTTATAAAGGCTTAGTAGAGATTGTGAATAAGGGTGGTGGTGAGGGGTGGAGGGAGGATCAACAGTCTCCACACTGCTATCTAATATTCTATTTCAAATTGAGATCTTCCTGCCAAATATTTTTATGGGTCTTTAAAATAAAGTCTAAGGCAATGTCATCTTTGTCTACTCCATTTTTTTAAATCCTACAGGTCTTTATCTATATAACATGGCTTCTGATTCTGTATCTTTATAGGATTTTTGTGTGAGAATGTGTGTGTCTCTGCGTCTGTTTCAGTTTCTTGTGTGTTTTCCTTTGGCTCTTTTTTTTTTTCTGTTTGTTTTATCCTAGTAAGGTCCGTTTGCTTTTATTTTACTTTACAATTTTCTTTTGTTCTTTCTTCACATTTTTTAGCTGCTGTTTGTTTTCTAATGAGTAAGAACAAAAAAGCATGTGGACTTGGGTGACCGAGAAGGTAGAGAGGATCTAGAAGGGGAAGGGAAACCACAATCAGAATATAGTGTATACAAATATTTATTTTCAATGAGAAAGACATGAAGTTGGGCATCGTGGCACATGCCTTTAATCCTAGCACTCGGGAGGCAGAGGCAGCCTGGTCTACAAAGCAAGTTCTAGGATAGCCAGGGCTTTTACATAAAGAAACCCTTTCTTGAAAAACAAAAACAAAATAAATAAACTAAAGAAGAGTTTAAACGTTAAAAAAGGAAAATTAGAGATTTAAAGGAAACCATAAATGTGAAGAAATAAATGAAACAACTTAGTGTTCTATTTCAATTCCATTTTTGCTTTACTTTTTTAAAAAATGTACTTGTTGTTTTTCATTCCTAAGTCATTGTAGAAGATCTTCAAGATGTGTAACATGCTGCTTAACAAATAATTAAGTGTATCTTGTCAGAGGACTGAGATTTCTGGTTTTTTAGTTTCTTTTGGGTCAGAGAGCAGCTGAACAGCAGCTTCAAAGACACCAGGTGATTTAGTGGACAGAATAGATCTGTTCTTGGCACCTGTGACTTAAAATGTCCTCTTAGCGGTATTCACTTAGTTGTTCTTCCTATATGTCCTAATGAACTTTAAAATTCCCTCCTCTGGAGTGATTTCATGGCCATCACTGATACTCTTACACTCATGATATCACCCAGTTGGTGCAAATTCCTCCAAAGAGCACAGCAGAAGGGTGGTGTGTTATGGGGTGACCAACTAACATAAATTATGTATTACAGTTACACTCCATAGCCACACTTCAATCAAAAGTAGAAAAATTTCCACATTTTTTTGTCATTACAGTAAAAAAAAAAGCTTCAGAATCAAATGTACCTGGGTTTATATTATATGCCATGTTACAGCAGGGGTATTGAAAATTGGAAAGGTGATTGTCTGCATTAAACTGTGGAATTAAACAATATACTTAAACAATGATCATATAATAAAAAGAAGACAATTTAGTGTCTTATTACTAATCATGCATGATAATTACAGTTTAAAAATAAATACTTAATGTTAAAAATTATTTATTCAAAGTGGATCGATGTTTGACTATTATTCTATGGTTGAATAAAAAATATTCCTGTTTCAAGTGAACTACAACTTTAATTCACTGTTCTAGAAGATTTAGCAATATCTCCAACCTCAGAGATCCCTTAGTATATGTAAAACCAAGTACACATGTTTAAAAAGTTAGTCTTCAGAGTTATCATTTCTGAGTATTTACTAAATTATAGGAAGTAAGCTACAGTTCCCTTTAAATGCCGGCTGTTACTTCAGTCCAGCCGGTTAAGTGCTCTGAAGCGGAGGTTGTGCTATTTGGCATCAACTATTCTGTTCTTTTGATAAGTACCTAAACAGGATGTCCTTGCAAATTAAATGAGAAATAGCTCTGGCAGGTTTCCTCTCTGGGGAATAGCATTAGGATTGGCAGATGGCTTAAGTGGAAGTACACAGGAATGCACTTTAGCCAGGACAAGAAAAACGTTCCAGTAGATATTACGGAGGTTAATTCATGAAGGGCCATCTCACTTCCTTCTGCACTGAAATGCTTTAATGGCCTCAGGCTGAAAAGACCTAATTTATTTTATCCAAGCTGTTCCAATCAATCCTCAATGAGGTCTTAAATATTTAAATATAACCAGTGTAATAAAACCTAATTTCTTATCCCAGAAATTTATTTTTAGATATTGAAGAAGGAAGAGACACCCATGTTTTCTAAATCCTGAACACTGTTATTCTGCACATAATTTAGATTCCTTATCTTTTTTATTTTATAGCATCTTATTTAGACACACAAAGTTATATTGATATAGTAGAAGATATAGTAGATGTTTCATTATACTCCATGATTAAGTGTTATTAGCCTTATGAAAAAAAGTGTATGTACTCTGTAGTAATATCAAAGCAGTAATTTGGAATACTCCAGTTAATGTCCCATTTAAAACCTAATGTTTAAAACAATTACATAAAAGTTAATTGGAAATTATAAAAATACTTAAATTTTCATATGTCATGAATTTAACATCTAGATTTGTTCACTCATATAATCCAAACTAGATCACACAGCTTTGTTTCAACATGAACCTTCTGTTCATGGCTGTCCTGATAACACACAGAGACAGGCTCTGCCTCTGCACAATTCACGTGTAGGTAGAGAGAGATTCTCACTTGTCCTCAGGAGGGTGATGGATAGAGACGTGTGTGCCCTCATCTATTCTCCCTTCTTCTTCTCTGTTCATCCCTTATTTCATTTCTAATTTCAGGGTTTGTGGACCACTTTTGTTCTCTGTGTCTCTGTCGTTCTCTCTGTCTGTCTCTGTCTGTCTATCCATATTTCTGTCTCATTTAGACTTTTCCCCAAAGCACAAGCAGACCTGGGACTTGGCCTTTCAACTGTGCTTCTCTTGTCTTAGGTTGTCTGATCGTAACTCTTCACATTTTTTTCTTCTCTTTCTACCTTCAGGTGAAGCTGTTGTATCTCCTCCCTCTGTTGTTTTGGGTCCTCCTTTCTGTTCACTTTCTTTCCTCTATTTCTGTCTGTTGCTTTAACCTAATAACTAGTTTTCTCTGTTTAATTTATTTTCATTCCCAAACTTAGTATCTAATATTTAAAAACACACAATATCATTTGTCAACTTGACAAAATCACTTGGGAAGAGAGTCTCAGTAAGAATGTTGATCAGAGTATCCTTTGGGAATGTCTGTGAGGGATTTTCTTGATTACATTAATCAAGAAGGAGAGATTCAGCCACGGTTGAGTTTCCTAGGCAAAGGACTCTAAACTGTGTGAGTGGGAGAAAGTCAGCTTAGCACAATCACACAGGCATTGCTTGTATTCTGCTTCTTGACTGTGGATGTAATATCACCAAGTGTCTCAGGCTCTTGCTGCTGTGATATCCTCACAATGAGAGACTGCATCCTGGAACTGAACTCAGATAAAACCTTTCTCCTCTGAGTTGCCTTTGTCAGGGTATTTTGTCACAGACTCGGGACAGAAAGCTAAGACACCATTCTTGTTCCTTTAACTACCTTAACATGACTGGTGGTTAAAGGCTGATTGGTTTTATTTTGCTATGACTATGTGTTGCCTGCAGGAAATGATAAAGGAAATCATCGATAAAGGAAAAAAAAAAACACAAAATGATGGAAAAGTCATTTGAACCAAATGGAATGAGAAAAAAAGGCAGTTATAGTTGTACAAAATATCTGACTAATGAGACTTCTAGCTGAGGCCAGAAGAGATAAGAATATCAGTTAATATTGATTAAGGGAACTACTCATCAGGAGGATATTAAATGCTGAACATGAATTAACTAAATAGGCATACCTAATTTCAAAAAATAAAAATGCTACTAGTTAGAAAGACACCAACTAACCTCAACACAGTAATACTGGATGCTTTCAGTACCCAGCTGTCACTTAGAGCAGTATATTAAAATGAAAACAGAATGTATCTGATCCTTTGACTAAAATGAAACTGTTTCCAAGAGGGATATTTATAGTTACAGGTGCCTATACTTAAAACTAAGAGATCTCACATAAATACTTTAGTGTGGCATCACAAAGTTCAATAAAAATAAGAACATGCTAATGCACAAATCAGTAGGAGGAATAAAATAATAAAACACAGGGTTGAAACTGGTAAAATGGAAAAACAAACAATTAAAAAACAAACAGAATGCAAGATATGCAAAGAGTTAGTGGAACAAAGTGTTCTTTGAAAAGTTAAACATGCTTGACAAACCTTTAGCCAAATTAAGGAAAGAAATATTAACAAAATTAACATATAAAGGGAAATGCCATAACAGATACTAAAGCATACCTGGAAAACCTACATTTGAAAAATTAAAAAAAACTAGAAAAAAGGATAATTTTCTAAAATATATAATATAATAAGATTAATGTAGGAGGTCATAAATGAATAATTTTTAACAATAAGTTAGATTGAAGCAATAATAAAATGTCTTTTAAATAATAAAAAGTCCAGTATCATAAAGATAAACTGTTGTATTCTACTAATTCTTTAAAAAAGAACTATGTTCCAAACATTATTTTGAATAGTGGAAAGAGAAGGAATATTACAAAAGTCATATTCTACAGTCAGGAATACTTTGATAAATAAACTAGTTAAAGATACAACAAAACCAGAAAAAAAATATAGGTCAATCACTTTGCTGTACATGGATGCAAAAGTTTTTAATAAGGCATTTGCAATCTGAGATAAACAATATAGTAACAAAGTCATTCACCATGACCAAGTGTCCTTCATCTCAAAGTTGCAGGATGGCCCAATACGTACATATCAATGAATGTAATACTTCACATAGATAGATTCATGAGTACAAAAACCACGATAATGCCAATATATGTAAAAAATGCTTTTTTTTTTTTTACAAAGTACAAGATATTATGATAAAAGTCCTCAGAGAACTAGGATTAGAAGCATTGTACATCATTATAATAAAGGTCATATATGGCAAATATATAATCTACAGTATAATCAATTGTGAAAGCTCCACTAAGTTCAGCAAGGAGACAAGGTGTCAACTTTCTCTGCTCATATTCAGTGTCATCCTCAGGTGTTTACTGTGCCAATAAGAAAAAAAGTAATATGAATACAAATAACAAAAGGAAAGTCAAATTATCTCCATAAGCTGATATAATCCTAAACATAAAACCTCAAGTGCTCCATTAGAAACCTGTTCAGATCGGAAAATCACTTTCAGTAAAGTAGCAGGTAAGGTATCAGCATATAAAATCAATAGTTCTGCCATGTAACAATAATGAACATGTCAAGAGTGAAATAAAGAAGACAACCTCATTCATCATAACTTTGAATAATATCTAAGGATAAATTTTAGCAAGGAAATGAGATACCTCTACAATGAAAACATTTAAACACTGAAGAAAGAAATTAAAAGAGGTACCAGAAAATGAAGAGACAGACCCCCTTCACTGCTTGCTTAAGGATTGGCAAAATTAATATTGTGAAAATGACTATACTATTCAAACTGAATCACTGAATGAAACAATTCACATCAAAGCTACAAAAGCAATCTTTAAAAAAACAAAAAAAGAATCCAAAAGCCATATTAAAGCACAAAAGCCAAGGCTAATCAAAGCAATTTGATCAGAAACAACAAGGTTAAAATTTAAAGTTATACTACAGAGCCATAGTCACAAAAACATTACAGCAGCAACACAAAGCAGACAGATCGATGAGAGTAGAAAAAGGGCCCAGAAATAAACCAACACAGATCCAGTAACTGCATTTTTCCTAACATGTTAAAAACACACTGGAGAAAAGACAATGACTTCAACAAATGGTGCTGGAGAATCAATATCTACATTTAGAAGAATGAAGACTCAAATACACAAAATATAAAAGTATACAATATACAAAAGTATAGGATGCATTTAACACATAATCTAAGTCATGAGCTAGAACTTTTAGAGGAAAATAGGGAGACAATTCTTTAGAGATACAAACACAGTCAAGACCTTTCTGAGAAAGACTCCAAGACTCAGGAAATAAAATCTCAATTGACACATGAATTTAAAAAGCTTTTGAACAGCAAAGGAGAGAATCAACTCTACAAATTTGCTGCCTATAGACTGCTACACATCTCCTAGAGGGTTAATGTATCAAATATATAAAGAACTGAAAAACACAATTGCAGAAAGCCCAACAATAACAAGTGATTTAATGAGATAATCAAAGTTTTCAAAAGATGTTTTCTAACTGGCCAGCAAGCATCTGGAAAAATGTTCAACAACATCCATAGTTATCAGGCAAATTAAAATTAAAACTACACTGAAAGTTATTTCATGTCAGTGAGAAAGGTTATTATAAACAAAGCAAGTAGCAACACATGTTGGCAAAGATATTGAAGGGTTGTAAATCTATTGATGTTGGGAATGGTGGTTGGACATAAATTAGTCCAGGGACTTAAGAAATCTTTACTGAAGTTCCTTTAAAAAACTCACATTGAGCAAGTATATGACCATCTATACAATGCCTTAGCACATACCTGAGGGACTCTGTTCATATATAGCAAATATACTTGCATATCTTTGAGATCAGCCTTGGTATCCATCAACAGACAAATAGATAAAGAAAATGTACTTTACATATACAACCAGGTTTTATTCATCCATAAGGAAGAACAAAATTATGTAATTTTTTAAAAAAATGAATGTAACCTGAGATCATGACAGTCCTATTGTCTCAGGCAATGAAGGGCTTGGGGTTTAAAACCAACCTACTGGATACTGATGACTTCATGCTAGTTTCTAATCTTTCCAGTTTTAGTCTTTTATGAAATACTTTTTATAGCTCCAAATTTTTACTAATATCTTGTTTCTTGTCATTTAATTTAATGGAGCCATAATTAAACTTATTTGAACATTCCTTTTTGAATATTAATATGTATGAATTCTCCAGTATCTATTTCTTTGGTTATATATTTTTTTAAAGATTTATTTATTGATGTATTGATTTATTTATTATGTATACAGCATGTATGACTGCAGGCCAGAAGAGGGCACCAGATCTCATTACAGATGGTTGTGAGCCACCATGTGGTTGCTGGGAGTTGAACAGGATCTCTGGAAGAGCAGGCAGTGCTCTTAACCTCTGAGCCATCTCTCCAGCCCTCTTTGGTTATATTTTTATTGTTTCTATATTTGGCCTGCCTGCCTAACTGAGTGGAGGACTTACTGATAAAGAAATTGGGATGGAAAACTTTTGGGAAGTTTGCTCCTGTCTATAAGGTCCCTAAGAAACTTGTCAGTCAGGCTGTAAAACCTAGAGACTTACACTTACACTTTCTCTACATACTATATTCTCAATTATGGTTTTCCCTTCCACTAATCCTCTCAGCTCCTCCCAACTACTTTTCCATCTGGGTCTACTCCCTTTCTTTATCTGTTTTGGAAACAAATTAAAAGACTTCTATGGTATAAAAATAAAATGAAATACAGTAAGATAAAACAAAAACGAACACATAGGAATTAAACCAATAGAAGGAAAAGAGTCCAAGAGAGGGGCATAAGAAATGAAACCTACTCATTTGTACACTCACGAATGCCATAAAAACCCAGAACTGTGAACCATGATATATACACAAAGGACCTGTAATATAAAAAGAGAGAAGAAATATGTATCTATTATATTAAAAACAAAAATAATAAAATTAAATTAAACATCAATAAGAAAAACCATGACATGACATTATAAGACAAGAAACTTCCAAAGATTTCCCTGGGTTTATTTTCTGTTGGGCGTGAAGCCTGCCCTTGAGAGTAGTTTGTTTCTCCCATGAGACTTTCTTATAGGAAACTAAAATTTCATTTGCAAGTAGTTGTCAATGGGAGATAACTTCTGGGTCAGGGATGGGGCATGTGTCTACTTCTCCTTTCAGCTCTAGGACTCCATCTTATGCAGACTTGTGCAGATCCTGTGCATGCTCCTCAGTCTTTGAGTTTTTATTTGTATCAATCATGTTGATTTAAAGGGCTTTGTTTTCTCAGTATCTTCTATGTCCTCACACTCTTACACTCTGTCTCCTCTTCTACAGGGTTTCCTGAAAGCTGAGGGAATAAATTTGATGGAGACATTCCATTTAGGACTGAGTGTTGCACTCTCTCTCTCTCTCTCTCTCTCTCTCTCTCTCTCTCTCTCTGTATAACGTTTGACTGTGAGTCTCTGTATTTGTTCACAGGTGTTGGACTCATTTTACTTCCTCCTCCTCCTCTTCTTCCTCCCCTTCTCCTCCTCTTCCTCCTCCTCCTTCATCTTCTTCTCTAACAGTAGTATTTGGCTTTACCCTAGATCCCTGGGCTATCTAATCTTTGTTCCTTGACCACTCAAGAAATGTCAGGTATGTGTTCAGTCTTGTGGACTGGGCCGTAAGGCAAATAAGACATTGGTTGGTTACTCCCACAAGCTCGGTGCCACTGATGCCCTGGCATATCTTGCAGGTAGGGCAGTGTTGTAGATAAAAAAGGTTTGTAGCTGGATTGGTGTGTACATTTCTCCTTTGGTAGTGTGCAGAGTACTATCCTGTGCCAAAGACTCTGGAATATAAGGGTGAAGGCTTTATGCAGTCACCAGATCCACTTCTCCATGTTCCATGAGTTCTGCAGGCATTGTCTTCAACAATGGTGCCTTGCTGGCAGATGGTGGCGAGCAACCTGCAGCTGTGGCAATAGCCTGGGTTGTTTGGAGATTCCTGTGGGGCCCCTTTGGCCAATACAATTAGATGTAATCCAGTCCCAGGACTGGGCACTTCATTTGGTGAAAAGAGATGGCCATTTTGGGGCTCTGCCTCCCCATTATTTGAATATTTTAGTTAAATCTCCTTCATATATGCATATGTTTTAAGAAGTTTCTATTAAGTTTCTATATCACCCTCAAATGGCACTTAAATTTAGCTGTACCCCCCATACTCCTTCCCCTGTCTCTCTCCCTTTTTCGTCCCTCTCTGTACTTGATCCTCCCTTTCTACCCCACATATATCCATGGCTATCTATCCTATTTCCCTTTTCTAGGAAAATCTCTCTGCTCTCACCTCAGTCCCTTACTCTATACCTAACCTCTGTTCTTCTATGGATTGTTGTAGCTTGGTTATCATTCACTTAATGTCTAATATCCACATATAAGCATATACATACTATATTTCTCTTTCTTGCCGTTTTTTGAATTCTATAATTTGCAACACTTTCCCAGTGTCTGTTCAAACAAAAAATTAATACTTTATTCCATTTTGAAAACTTAAAATATTTTTTTCATGTTCAAAGTGGATATTTACAGATGACACTATGCAACCAGTTTGTGCTTACATATTTCGCTTCATGGTTTAGCCATAAGTGTAAATTTCACATACATACATGGAGGTGTTTTGGAAAGTGCAGTTACCTGTGTAAGAATGACATTTGTATTTTCCATTTTAAAAGTCTCTGGAGCAAGGTAAAACCAGAGTTTGAAGACTACTGTTAGATTATTTTTCTTGTATATTGAAAGGCCTTTTGTTTTTATTTTTAAAATCCCAATTGCTAAACACACTGGCTGACTTAAAAAGAGCCTTGATGGATATATGTTGAGTAAATTTTGATATAACAAATTACTATAAGAGGGTGTAGACTCCCTAAAACATTGCTGTCTTGCAGAATGAACAGCAGAGGAGGAAAAAAAGAAACCAAAACCAGTAAACACTTTTTAATAGACTGAGAGGCCACAGCTCTGCTCTAACATCTCTTTCTCTCCAAGGGATACAGATGTTTTTCTCCCACAGGGAGGAAAGAAGTGAAAGATGAAATTGAAGAGATAATAGTGTGTCTTGTCAGCAGCTCCCGAACAACAGGAGAAGGGAGTCACTCTTAGCAAAGAGGTTTTAGAGATAATGCAGCTTTACACTCGTATCCTCACACAGGAAGCAGAAGGCTGGCCTACAAAGAATCAATAGTCTGCTATTTGCAATATAGTTGGAGAGAGGAAGTGGGGAGATTGGGTATTACACCATTCCCAAGAGAACTATACATTTAACAATAGTAATTATGTAGATTTGTTTCCCTAAGTAAAATCCTGCAAATTATTTCTTATAAAAGACTAGAAAATAAGCAGACTCTTCAATTCTTATGACAAAATAGTACATACATGTGACACACGACACTCCCCCTGACATTTCCTTCTTTCACACCCCACCCCCTTCCTTAGACTTTCCTGACATCTTTCTTTCTTGTTTTTGTCTTTTGTGTTCTGTCCTTTTGTGTGCCCCCTTTTCATTTGTTCATATTTCTGTTTTTTTTTTTTTTTTTCCGTTTGTTTTAAAACTCTTGTTCGAACCATCAGTGGAGTTCTTCCCAAGGTCATGGCTTGCAGCATCTGGTACTCTTGATGAAAGTAGGATCAGCAAGAATTATATCTATGGGAGGAAGACTCAGAATTCCCTGAGCCCTGTGAGGGAGCAGACGCTCCTTCCATCTGGTTGTGAACAACCTCCCCAGGGGCCAGTCCACAGGAAAGAGCTGCAGGCTAGATTCCTGGCAGTCCACTGTCCCTCTCTTTGGGGCCAAGCTCCCTCCCACCTGGGTGATGAAGAGATTTTTCATTTACAATTGGATAAGACACAAACTTGGATACATATTGTTTTCAAAAGCAGAAGTGGAGTGGGGACGCTGACAGCTGGAGAAGAGGAAACGTGAGCACTGGGCCTGCCGCTGTGCTCTTCAGCGTTCCAAAAGAAAAATGGCAGTACTGAAGTGAAATTGGTTTCAGATTCCCAAAAGACATTAGTCCTGGAATGTCTAACTTTTTCAGCATTTAAAACATACAATATATTACTGATTTTCAAATATATTATATCTCAATAGGGGGTAAAACTTTCAAATCACCCGTTTTCTCAGAAGCTTTAGAGGCAGATGCTTTATGTTGCCTTTTATGATACGTTTGGCTGCTGGGATTGACAAGCTTTCTCCCGTCTCCTGGTCTATTTCCTTTTATACGATGCTCGTGAATAAGCTCCTAGTAATCGCACTTCCCCTTTTAAATCACCAGACTTCTTTGAACTTCGTCGATGGACTTGACTATTTTGATGGCGAGTCTGCGGAAGTCCTAACATAGTGCATGTTTGTGGGAATTAAGGTAATACAGAAAAAGTCCGACCGTCAAAATGTCTGCCCTTGGAAAGTTAATTGGCAAAATGAGAGCACTGAAAAATCTTTAATGGTGAGATTTTTAAATCAGTGGTGGGACTTTTCTGAAATTGAGAATATTTTCACACAAGAAAGACTAATGTATTGGCAATGTTGAAGCTTGCCTAAACCTTTGGGACTGGAAAATGCAGAAGATTTATATCACCCTACTGTTCTTTCTTTCCACCAGGTGTGCTGTCCTCTGAAATTGTGACACAATGTTTTCATCTACATAGTTCCACTCCCTCCAGAACTGCACAGTAGAGTTAGAGAAAAAAAATTCAGGAAAGAATAGAGGGAATAGGCGATGAGCTTAATCAAGACACACTATGCACATGTATGAAATTCTCAAACAATTTAAAATGCTCATATTTTAAATAAGTTATGGTTTTATGTTGGGCCACATCCACAGTTCATGGCTTCCTGGGTACACACAGACTGTGAGTGTGAGGCTGGACAGCCCTAAAGATCACCCTGTCTGACACTCTTAGGTAGGACCCACTTACCCTTCCTGTGAGTGCCAAGATGTCTCCATTCTAGCTCATAAGGCTTTTATTTTATGAAGCTTCAAGCTTTCATTCTCCTGCTTAGGAAGTTTCTCCCTAATGAACAATCTCCCTTTCAGAGTGGCCTGAGTGAAATCGTCTCAACAGCCTTGTATGTTTGGTTTTTCCCAGTTTTGAATTTACATCATCTCTTGAGGCAACTGTTAGTTATCAAGGGAAAATGAATGCCATGCAGACTTCTGACTTTCTGAACCTGAATTTTGAGCATAAAGAGAGTAAACTTTCTAAAAGTGGTGGATATTTCTAATATGTATGCATATATGTATATACATTCATATGTATGCAACATACACATATAGAAACTGTATGTAATTATATGCTACAAAGGGATACTATCAGATTTTAAGTTTGTAACTGAATTTTATTCATGCTGTGTTGAATGTAGTCAAGACTTAACAGTGATGGGAACACTTGCCAGGTATATTTCTTACTAACAACATAGCTGAGTGACCTCACCAAACCCTACAAGCTCTCCCCTCCTTTCCCTGTGTTTCTATTATTTTCTTATCTCCTTCTTTATAGCATTATCATGAAGACTCAGATAAATGACTACCATTTAAATTTCATGACAACACCAGCTGTTATTACATTAATTTTATTAAAAGTCTAAAATCCATCATCTCAATCTCTAGTCAGTAATGGCAGGTGATAGCAGCCAGATTTTTACTGTAGTGCTGCAAGTCTAAAGGCCTTTTAGAGCACCACAGCATGGCGTACAGACAAACCTACTCTATGCTATTCACTTGTTGAATAATCGAGTATGTGCTACTATAGAACATTTCCCAATTTATTCTTTCCTGACGATAAATTTGTTTTGTAATCATAACTACTCTTTGCTCAGAGCAATATAATAGTGATTAAAGAAAAAAAAAACACAAGCCCAGATCCAAGTGGATTTTGGTAGCATTTAACACACACTTCCCATGTGCTTGCTTCAGCAGCACATATACTTAAAATGTATGGTTCATCAGGTAAGCAAATGATTGTACATACTAATTTATTTCAGCAGCCGAGATCATGGCAGCCGTATGTGAACAATCGGATCCTCCCTTTCTTTTAGCTTATGGAATTCTCTAGGTTAGAAATAGTCTCCTTTTATGCATTCATTATTGAGAATGAAAGCAATTCACTGCAAACCAGGACTTGCATACATCTAGAAACTAAATTAAAGACTTAAGTCGGGTTTATTGATTCAACAAAGCTATCAAAGTAGCATGAGAAGGAATGTGATTTGATTGTGTGTTCTAAGTGTTGCTAACAAGGTTAGAGAAGAAAATGTCCCAGAACCAAGTAGAAAATGACTTGCTAGAAAGGATCGTAACATTCAGGTTGAAAGTAAGCTGCTACACACACTTCCCTGCTGACTTCAAGTCTATGTGTAGTGTAAATTAGTTCTTGAATTCAAAGGTGAATCAAGGCCAGATGGGTCTACAAATTCTACTGCTTTTAAACATAGTCAACAAAATGTTGTGATCAGTCATTCAGTTCAGAATGGAAATTTCAATCCATTTTTGGAACTAAATTATGAGTGAACATTTGTGAATTTTATCTTTTTATTAGATAATACCCTTCATGGCTACCCATTGAGGTAAACTTTCCACAGCATTAAGACTCCCTTTTGGTGATAACCTATCTTTTAAGGTATTTTTAGAGTGAGAACAAACCTTGTTAGCCCTGGATATGAGTAGAGGTGACATTTGTAAAAAGGTGTAAGATAGTGGATACCTAAGACACAATGTGATGTAGGGACTAGGCATCCATAACTATCAATAAGATAAAAATAAAACAAAAGGAGATGATGTACAAATATGCATACAAATATTTTCTTACCTAACACAATACTGTTTTTCTAATTTTTCCTTTGCTGACTAATATATAAAAAATCCAAAGTTTATTAGAATATTAAGAAAATCCTATACATATTTCATATTTTGTAGACCTTGTATTGTGTAAGTGCTCCACTTTATGCTTCTCATTATTATCTTGCCTATCAAAAATCTGTCTTAAGTTATTCCTGTAGGAAATATTTATATCAAGGAATACATTTAGAAAATGCTAATGTGAGTTATATTTTTAGAAAAGATTATTTTATATGCTACTTACAGGATAGAGTAACTTTTCATCTTACTTTTAATTTTTCTGTTTTCTAGGTTTTCTCTAGTAAAGAATACCAATGTACAGAAAGAAATTTAATGACAGGATATCAATCCAATGCCAAAACATTTCTAATATATTTTTGTTATGTATCATTTTTATTATTTATCTAATATTCTGAGTGATAAATTCTCTGAAACTAAATGAAATACACTTTCACTTTCTTAATAGAGTCTAAACTAACATATTGGGGATACAAACATTCGCTTGTTAACAACACAAGGCAAAAGGAATTAAAAAGTCAGTCAGTATAACTCTAAGTCGGTAAGAAAGGAGTAAATAAAACACCTTTCTACAGCAAATGTATGAGGAAACACTGTTTGTAAATTCCTTCCTGTTATCAATCAAAAATTGAGGATTTTTTTAAACAAGCAAGTCATTTTCAGTGAAGCTGGGATTCTGAACTAAATGCACTCTCTGAGGTTTGTTGCGTTTATCAGAACTGATTTCAAACTTTCACCCACAAAGCTAGACAATGTGTCTTCACTGGGATTTACCTGTTAAATCACGATCAAGCTGGAATAAAGGGCAAAACCTTGAAGTGCTAACCCATCATCGCTGTAGATGGTTCTTTACGCATGTAGGAAAGTGCTAGGGTTGATACAGAAAGTTTAAAAGTCATTCAGGAAAGGAGAGATCAAAGCAGTGGGGAGACAAGAGCAGCCCTCAGGACTCTGCATTTGCCAGTGAGGTATCCTTATACTAACTTTGGTAGTTTCTTTTTTATCCCCACGTATTAATTTATATGATTTCTATACAATGCAACTCAATATTTTATAGTAAAAATATGTCATAAAAATTGACCTTTACTATTCTTTAAGAATTATATTGGGAGGCAATTTGCTCAAGTTCTATTTCCTGACTGAAGAGTAGCATCTACTATTTTGATAGCTTTTGTAGTAGTGATTTTCCCAGACTGCTCATTTCAAATTCGCCGGGTGTTAATTACAGAGCGACCACTAGAGGGCACTCAAAACACACGCTCCTGAGAAAGCTTTCTGGCTTATTGCTTGTCTGTTCAGTTATAACTACAAGTAGAAAAAGGGAAAACACTTTTCACCAGTAAAAATTCGTCAGAAGCTTAATTTTCTAGCTAACAGGTAACTTTACTTGAAATAAGTAATACGAGAAAACATTTTTACTGTATTAATACAAGCAAAAGTAAATTCATTTAAAAATTTCAAATTGGAGAATTTACATCTCTATGTAAATCTTCTTCAGTGTGATAGCCACAGTGACAGAATAGGATAGGAATTTAGATTTAGAATAATGATGACAGAGAAAACTTATACCTACTTTTGCCACCTTTTACCTTATACGTTTTATGTTAGTCCCTTTAATTCAGTCAAATATGAAGAAGAAAAATAAACTTACACAGATAAATATTTTTAACTTTCTTTTTATTTATTCTTTTTATCTTTCACATCATGCATCTCGAGCTCACTCATTTTCTGTCCCTGCAGCCGCCCCCAGATAAAATATAAGAGAAAAAATTTAAAAAAAATAAAATAAAAAGGGGGGCGGGATCTTATCATGGAAGCTGCAGTGTGACACAGTGAGTCACGCAGCAAACCTTTTTACTCATATATCTTTTATTGGCAAGTGTTCACTGCAAAAAGTCACTGGTCTGGTTTGAGGCCTCTGATTACTGCTATACTATCAATGCTAGGCGCTCACTGGGACTCCTCTTGGATATGCTGCTGTTGCCCTGTGTTGTGGAAATCCTGCCAACTCTCCCCTATCCTCACCACCAGGGGGAGCTCTCCTGCATTGCTCTGGCTAGTTCACCCCTGGCAGCTTTCATGTCCTCAGGGTCAGATCTCCCACACATTCACCTTCAGGGCCAGCTCTACTCTGTTGCCCAGGTGATGTGCAGGGACCACTCTAGAGGGCTGCAGCAGATGAGGGGCAGGGCTGGCTCTCCTGCTCTTAGGACTCCAGGGACAACTCTCCCACCTGCCTCAGGGGTCGATGGAAATGGGGGGAGGGAGGAGAGAAGATGAGAGGACGAATGGGACAGATGGGACCAGAAATGGGACACAGACATCTCTCTCCTGACCGTGCTTCCAAAGGACAGGTGGGTAATAAAAACAGCTCTCCCATGCTCACGACTTCGGGGCTGGCTCACCCACACCTCCGCCAACAGGACTGGCTCTACTGTGCTGCCTAGGTGAGGTGCCGGGACTACTCTTCTGAGTTTTGCAGCTGGTGGCAGGCAGAGGCAGCTCCCCCGCCCCGCTGACCCCAGGGTTAGTTCTCCCACCTGCCTCAGGTGTTTATGGTGGGGGCCGGTGGGGAGGCCATCTCGCATCTCATCCCCATCCATGCTGCCACATGACAGATGGGTAAGAGGAAAAGTTCTTCCATGCTCACAGCTTCGGGGCTGGCTCACCCACACCTCCACCAATGGGGTTGGCTCTATTGCAGACAAAATATTTTACACTGACTTGCTGATATTGTTACACTGTCTGGATGGATTATTTGAGGTCCAAAATATAGAAGGCTTTTGAAGTGACCATTAGTCAGATGTAGTGTTGCTTTGTGTTTGAGGGAAGTTGGCACCTCTGCAGATTTACGTGAACTAAGGCGGAATTGTTTTAATAGAAAACTTGTTCCTATATGAAGTGTAGTTTTGTTTTAAACGATCTCTTGTAGGATACTAATACGTGTATGGCAGTTCATGTGCCATTTGAGTTTCTTCAAATTTATCAGCAGCAGCTAGTCGATAACACTTTGAATGGTAAAGCAGAATATCAGATGGGGGAAAAATCAAAGCAATGCTCTGCATATTTAAAAACAAGACAAGCTGGCCATTTTACCATTCTTCTTCAATAGAACACTAGAAATCGTAGTTGTTGGAGTCAGGTAATTGAGAGGAATTAAAGTGATGACAATAGTGAAAACAGAAATCAAAATATCCCTGTTTACAGATTCCATGACCATAGACAGCAAATGCCTTAATAAACCCAGCAAAAGACTCTGAGTACTGATGAAAGACTTCAACAAATTAACACGGTGCTAAATCAACATGCAGGACCTTACTGTGTACTCACTGAAAAAGAAATCAAGTCATTAAAAATGCTCTTGATATGATAACAGCCAAGGAATACTGAGGAACAAATACAACCAATAAGAAGATAGACCCTCCCTTCCCCTGCAATGAAAATCTTAAACCATCAAGGAAAAAACTGAAGAGGGTATTAGAGGCTGGAAGAAACAATCGTGTGGAAATCACCATGCTAACAGTAATGACCTATAGAGTCAATGAAATCTTCGCCCAAATCCAACAAGATTCTTCTAGAACTAGTAAAGCCCAGCCTGAAATTCATGAGGGTGCACAAAAGGCCACAAATAGCCAAAACAAGTTTGGATTACAAAGCACAGTGCTGGAGGCATCAGCATGGCTGCCTTCAAAACATGCTATGCAGAGAGAGAGAGAGAGAGAGAGAGAGAGAGAGAGAGAGAGAGAGAGAGACAGAGAGACAGAGAGAGACAGAGAGAGAAACAAAAATAGCCTGATACTGGCATGAAAACAGAAATGAAACACAGTCCAGTGGAATAGAAGACAGAACCCAGAAATAACACTACACACAGACATCTATTTGACTCTGGACACAGCTGTCAAAAGCATATGTTGGAAGTAGAACTGCCTTTCTCCATCCACAAGGAACTGGGTGAGCACCTGCAGACCACTGAAAACAGATCCGTATCACTCAGCCTGTGCAGTTCAACATGCAGTGGATCAAAGACCTTAACTCGAGGCTAGAAACTTCCAACTACTCCAGGAAAGCACAGAGGGAAGTCTTCAAAATATTGTCATTGGCAATGACTTCCTGAATAGCTATCTGAAGGCTCTGGGGGAAAAGTTAAGATTAGTGAATGGGATTAGGTCACAGGAAAAAACCCTGCAGAACAAAGGGAACAAGAAGAGGGAACGAAACAACCTACACAATGGCCAACTGTGCCAGCTGCTTATACGACAGGCACAACACATGGGAATTAAAACAAATCACACCCAAAGAACGAGCAATCCAATCAACAAATGATCAACACGTAGACGCTGTTCAACAGAGAGCGCATGTAGCTCATTGGCAGAGTGCTGACCCTGCCTGTGGCATGTCCAGGCTTTGATTTTTACGTGAAAAACAAAACAAAGTGAAGCCCCCAAATGCTCAATGTCTTTAGCCATCAGTGAAATGCACATTGAACTTCTCTGAGATTTCATCTCACCCCGGCCTAAAGTGGCTATTATAAAAAAAGAGAAGACCAAAGCATAACACATGCTATTGAGGATGCATGCAGAAAGGAGTCCTGTGTACTGTTGCTGGGAATATAAATGAGTCGAGCGGCAAAAATAAGTATGCAGTTTCTAAAAAGCAAGGAAGCAAAAAAAAAAAACAATAACAACAACACAAACAAACAAACAAACAAAAAAAAAAAACACCAAGGAGCTATCATATAAAAACGCAGCTTACTATAGAGAACCTAATATACCCATGTTTATATCAGCTTTTCCACACAGTCAAGGAGAGCTGTCAGCCTAGGTATTTGCCAGCAGTTATAAATAAAAAATTAAGGTATACACAGAGTGGAGCTATAGAAAGAATGAAAACATGTCATAGTCAGGAAAATGAAGAGTTGGAGCTTATCTTATAAAATCAAATTAGTGAGACACAGAGAAATAAATGTCACATGGTTTCTCTCATATGTAGAAGCACACACACACACACACACACACACACACACACACACACACACACTCCACAATTCACCTGAAAACAGAAGATGTTCCATACAGGAAAGAATGAGAAAGAAGTGATAGAAAAGAGAATGAATAGTAGGGGAGGTGGTTCATGCTTTCATCATGTACAGAAATGTTATACATGTTAACTCATCCACTTAATATGATTGAATAATGAAACTGGAGACCCCACCAAGACAAAAGCCAAGCAAACGAGGAGAAAACTAAAGGTTCTATACTACTATGTCTGGAGGAAGTGGGAAAATTTCCAAGTCATAGCCTTTACCTCTAGTAAGTTTTACACTAATTAGATATGTTTACTCATGAGGACATTTGATTAACATGATTCTCTGTTGCATCATCCAAGAGAAATGTCAGAACACCAGACTTCTCTGTGACTGTGAGGACTCTGAAAAAAAAAAATTTGTGTGACATAAAGCATTACTTTTTCCACTATATTCATGAGAAAACCACCACAACTCAGAGTTCAAGTTTCTTTAAAGTAGTGAGCATAACGTTTTCAAACACTTGCTGTATGTCAGCTTAGTCTGATGGCTAGTCATGTTCCTCAACCTTATCTGGGGCTACAGAACCCTACAGTGATTCACTGAAGGCCTCCTTGCTGCTTTGCTGGTCAATCTGAGAACAGCTACACCTGTGCCACATCTCCACGACCAGCTCTGTTTACTTCAGAGCAGTGGTTCTCAACCTTCCTAACGCTGAGACCCATTATTACAGTTCTGCATGTTGTAGTGACCCCAACCATAAAATGATTTCTATTGCTACTTCATAACTGTAACTGTAATTATGCTCCAGTTATAAATTGTAATGTAAATATCTGTGTTTTCTGATGATCTTAGGCAGTCCCTCTGAAAGGTCCTTCGATCCCCAAATGGGTCAAAACCCACAGGCTGAGAAGCACTGCTTTAGAAAGTTAACGAGTTTCTGTTAAATGAAAGCAACAACTGTTTGGAAGATAAATACATTGGCTAGTTGACATGACTTTTGGTCCGATTTCTTCGAGGCCTGGCTCGGAGGGGACCTCTTCCATGAAACAGGTCTGATGGTTCCAGGTGGGAGAGCTGAGTCCCCTGAATAAAAACATCAGATGCTTTGAAATTCTGTTAATATAGTCTCCCTATTTGGAGTAAGAACTTTTTAATTTCAGATTCAAAGAACAGTCTAATAGTTTTATTAGAATGGTTTTATTTTTGAGACCTATCTGCAAATTCAATGAAAAGTTGTGGTTAAATAAGTAAAAATCTAACCTGAGAACTCTTTGAGCAAAGCTTTGTATTTTATAGATTCTCTAATGCGTGACATGATAGACAATTCCTCTAGAAAAGCAACCACAACAGAGACCCTAATTTGCAGAAAAGTCACCAGGTCTGACCCGAGTCGTCAGGGCAGCCTTCTTCAGAGAAATGTCTTTTAAACAAAGTCCTTAGTGGAAAGCAGAGGACCATGGAATGGTCAAGTCAGTGGAAGGGCTCCAAGAGAGGAGAGAACAAAAGGTGCTTCAGGTTCGGAAAGGAAGTCTATGGGTGCAGAAAAACAGAGGAGGAGGGACTAGAGGAACTAAGAATAGAGAAGTTGATGAGTCCAGATTCTGTAGAAAAGGACAAGTCATGGTGAGAAACCGTTTTAATGTAATAGGGATAAACAGTATTGGAGAGAAATAGCATGACTCAGTGTCAGTTTGAAGACATTATTCTGACTGCTAATAGACTGCTGAGTCTCCGGGTAAGAGACTGCTGGATTCCATGTGTTTGGCAATTAACAGTTCAAGCCTGTATGTGAGATAGTATGAGAAATGGAAAATAAAGGCTAGGATCAACCCAGACCTCCTTATTTGACAGCAATACCATTCGCTTGACAGGAACAGTGACAGGAGAAGACACTGAGTGTGTAAACTGATGACCAGCTGTTCTGGTACACTGGAATACCCCCATCTTCCATCCAGTTGCTACTTGATATACAAGTTCTTGAAACTTGCTTATAATTTATCAGTTTTTATAAAATACAAATATATGCATATGTGCCCATTATAGAGAATATTCATAACAGGATTAGTAGCAAGTTTGTATACTGACAATTCTAATACTCTTTAGAAGCCATGTTAGAATTAAAAACTAACTAATAAGGGAAATATAATGCTTAAATACTCCTGTAGTTTAAATAAAAAAAAAAAAGATCTTTCATAGTTCCATGTATTTGAACACTTGGTCTCCAGTGGTGGCACTGTTTGGAAAGATTATGGAATTTTAGGACACAAAATTTTTCTGGAGGAAGCATAGCATGAAAGCTTAATTTGGGAATTTGTTGCCTCACCCCACTTTCTGCTCACTCTTTCTGCTTCCTGTGTGCCACTGGGATGTGATCTCTTAGCTTCCGGTTCCTGCTGCCATGCTCTTCCTGCCACTATGAACATCTAGTGGTTTGGAACCGTAACCCTAAGCCAAAACAAACTCCTAAGATGCTTTGTCAAGATGTTCTATCACAGCAACAGAAAAGTAACTGAAACAGACCCCACAGGGACTTCAGTGATTATCCAAACTAAAGATAGTTTACTGATGTAAAACAACTGGTAACTCTTTTCAACAACAGAGTTAGCCTAATTGATTTAATGAAAATGGTGATGATGTTGAATAGAGCGTCTCAGCTTACAGGAAAAAAAAAAAAGGAAAAAGCAAGCAAGCAGACAAAACATTAAGAGTGTTAAGATTAAAACAACCAAATGTATTCACATAGATGTGGGGAGTACAAGGGCAGGAACACATCATAAATTCCAGAATTTTACAAATTCTAAGAAATATGTAACAATTTTTTTATTTCATGGATTTTTTCCTTCTTTTTACATATGTTTTCATTTACATATCAATCACTGTTGCCCCTGCCTCCGCTTCTCCCACTCCCCCTACCTCCTTCCATCACACCCCCATCTACTCCTTATAGTGGTAAGGCTTCCCTTGGGTATTTAACACAGGCTGGCAAAAACATGAAACACTTGATGAATTTGCGTGTCATCCTTGTGCAGGGGCCATGCTAATCTTTTCTGTGTTGTTCCAATTTTAGTCTATGTGCTGCCAAGGGAGCACCAGGGCAGAGTTTCTGGTCATAACATGAAATAAAAGTGGAGAAACAGAAAGAACATTGTAATAACTTTTGTTGCAAAGACAAATTGTGTCATTACATGTTTCTATTTTTGTATCAAGAGATAGATCATCAGAAATCAACATGGAAAGCTCACTGAATAGATCATAGAAAATGCAATTACTGGAATTTAATAAATTAATTTTAAAATCTTGAAGAAAAGAGTACCAATTCAATAAACAAGATATGTGTAAAAAACTGCAATTTGTCAAGAGTGGCACCCAACTGAAAACATCCACCATTCAGGGAAGGACATCTGAGTGATTGATCAAAATACCAGATCTATTTCTCAGGTGTCCTTTAATCAAAATAGATAAATAAATAAGTAAATAAGTAAAAGGGAAGAAAAGAAAAACAGGACAGAATTAGAATTGGCATTAACATGCGGTAGAATGGGTTGAACTGAGTTGAAATGAGCTACTTTGAATTGAGCTGCACTGAATAAAATTGAATTGAGGGATTTGTCCTGATTGTGAATAGCTAGCTCTGTGGGAGAGTGGCTGAATAACTAGCCAGGAGCTTTATACTAAAGCCAACTATGTGAGATTGCTCCAGAGTGAGTGGAAAAAGAAAATGAACGTTTGCTTCTAATAGGAATTTTGTATTTGATTATTGGAAGAAAAAGCTATACAGATGGGAGAAAAAATTGACACAAAGAATTTCGAATAATAAAACCAAAGGAAATAGCCCAAAAGTTTTCAAGAAATAAGAAAATACCATGCCTGTTGAAAAAGTTACTAATTTGACTTATTGTTTGTATTTTATATTATTACCAAATCTAATTCCAAAGGTATATTATTCATTTTTTACAATATTTGAGTATGATGCACAAATTCATATCCAGTTCAGATGAGCCACTAATGGCTGAGTTGTTCACTTATGGCATTGAGCATTGATAATGATGATGTTGATTGAGCATTTGATAATGATGATGTTGAAGTTGTCCATGTTGCCTGTCAGTTCCTCAGACTGTGTATTTATTATCTTGTCAAACATAAAAAAATGAGAACTAGGAAATACTGTCCTTTAGCTGTTTCATGGGTATCAACCAGGACAAAGCATCATCCATCTTAGAGAACCATCACAAATAAAAACTATCAAAGAATGAAAAACTGTATTTGACAAATAGTCTTCATTCCAATGATTCCTCAAACTCGATGATTATCTGCTTTTTCTGGTTTTAGAGGTATGGTATTTTACGGAAATCAACTCTGTTTCTTGAGGTTGTGGAATCTGAAAGCTGAATCACCTAATTAGACAGTCTTAGACAACTTTATGATGGCACAGGCTGTGTCATCCTGAGGTCTCTGACAGTATGCTTCTTGTCCCAACTTTGCATTGGTTGCTTAAAATCAATATGATGGAACTATTGAGACCTCCAACCCACAAATGTTACCAACTCCATCACCACCATGTATCCTTGAGGGCAATATAATCCTGCAACCAAAAAACAGTATTTTCATGCTTCCATTTTCTTCCAGGATTGTAGAAAAATACGCATGTCAAAAATGCCCCCTTCACAGTTGGGATAGAGTAAATTACAGCAGGTTCTTGTGGCATAGTATATTCATTGCTTTTTTTTTTTTTTTTAGTTTGTTTATTATCTTTATGCTGTCTCCTTTTCTCTGTAAACTCTAGCACAGTGTCTGCATGAGCTTTGTTTTCTTTTTGCTTCTCTGTGCTTTATTTCACAGTTTGTTTTACTTTTTGACAAGGTCATAGTAAATTATCCTTTGTCCAGTTGATGGTGTCTGATTAAAGATAAATTTTCATTACGTAATCAAATCTGTCTTCAAACTTGTGATCCTCTTGTCGCAGTGTTCAGAGTGTTTTAGATACATGTATGTGATATGTGCAGTTTACCCATTTGTTATATTTGCCAATTCTATTCATTTCTTGTAGATACTGTCTCTTAAGGTATTAAAATTGGTAATATGATATATCTATGAAATTAATTCATAAATCACAGTTTAAAATATGTAGGCTAGTACTCAGAAAACTTGGAAACAGGGTGCTTTTGACATAGTTTTTCAGACATGGCTTTATATAAATGGAAGACTATTGAGCATAGAGTGTTTATCCTTGACTCTGTTTTCATTGGTACTGTAGTGTTACAGTACTCACAGTCAGAAAATAAGTGACAGCATTCCTACTCTTTTAATGACTTGTACAGTTGTGCAGCATATTCATCACTTCAACAACAAGACAAATGACAGCAAAACAAGGTTCTCTAACTAGGAGTCATGATACTTGATGCTGTGTTATTTCTGTGTGCTGTTCATCTGCTGTTAATGAATAAAGTATAGAGACAATCCAGAAATTACAGGGCCATTATCACAACTCAAGGGGAAATTTACATTAAATGCTGCATGCCGAGTGTGTTCAATTCTTTTAGTGTGGTGCTAAGAGAAAGGGGAACAAGAGGCTATCAAGGAAACAAAGAAGGTTGAATTCATATGTCTAGACATGGGAAACACCCTGGTACATCATACAGGACCATGTGGAAAAGCCACCGAATGGTCAGGAGACAGAAGAATGGGCTGGAAGAGGAGCAGTTGGGGGTGTCTAAGTGAGAGCCTTTACAGGGGTTTCTGAAGGAATACCAAAGCAGCGATACACAAGTAGTTTAAGATTCCCTAGCCTATAATTTGATGGGCTCTTCACCAATAGGAATGACCTTTAGTTGTCTGACATTGGCCTTGGGATGATAAAGCACAGAAGTACTGTCTCCTGTTGCATACAGTTCAGAGGAGGCAAGGGTCTAGAATTTTTGTTTATGTATTAAAGGCATGCTCCTAGATGAGATTCTTGTTGTCCCTGGGGCGGAACTAACTCTTCTTAGCCATAAAGGCTTATTCAAGATATATATTTGCTGTGCATTGTGTTACTAAACTACAGAAGATAAACATGTAATACACAAATTATGTAGTGCTAATCAAGCAAGAAAAGGCAAAATGACAGTCATGAAATTCACTTTGACAGTGTAGAAAGCACCCGCCTTCTCTAAAATATTTTCATAATGAAAAATGAATTGAATTTTAAATACTAGATAGAGCTGAATTGGCTTACATTAACGATGACAAGTACATCATATTTTATTCACCATTTACTAAAAATTAAGATAAAATTTCTACTAAAAATTTATAAAATATTATATATTTTTAAAATTAACTGTTTTTATATGCTTCAACAAGTAAGTTAAAAAAAAAAGCAGGGTATATAAGGATGTGAAATGTTTGGAAATTACCTGGGTAACAATACCTCTCTTACCACCATTAAAAAAAAATCCCAATCAGTGCTATAATCCTATCACACAAAGAGGATGCTAAAAGTTGATCATAATCATAGTACAAAATAAGAATTCTAAGGCCATTTCACTTATGAATATAAACACACTATATTGGGGAAAATAGTGGAAAGCATATTCTGACCGTTACATGACATTTTCTCCTGATCAAGACTGGTTTGTCACAAATATGATGATATTATGGACTGATAGCTTCTGTCTTCCTCAAGTTTAATGTTGAAATATTAGGCACCAGGGTGACGGTATTAGGAGACAGGTCACATGTGAGGTTATGATCAGCAAAGTTGAGATCCTCTCAAATTGGTCAGCATCCTTATGAAATAGGCCCCAAAGAACTGTTTTCTCCTTTCTTCTATCTGTAAACCAGAGACCTGAAGACATCAAATCCAGCAGCATTGCAATCTTCAGAGTCCAGAGCTGAGACAGAGAGAGAAAAGTTTACTGATTAATCAGTTCATTTCATAGCATTCTTCTTATGACATCCTAAACCACTATGACAAGTTTTTCCATGATTGATGGCTTCTTAGAGGAATTTATTGAAAGAAAAAGTTCTTTATAATAAAGTAAAGAAAGTGTTTTTGTAAAACTCGACACTTTAGTCACCTCATTTATAATAAAGCAGTGTTCTTTTTAAATTAAAGGTGGTATTTACTTACATCAGCTTATACGGACCCTTGTTTTCCCCAAACCCCTCCAAAGGCCCTGTGCTCAGACTTCTCTTATATTCTCTGTTACCTTGTTAACTGAGAGGCACCAGTGCCTCTCATGGCCCCAGAGCACCTCTGCTTCCCTTCCCTTTTTTAAGGAATTTCCTTTGCCTTGCATGTGAAATTGTGCATTTCACAGGGCTGCAAATCACCTATCAGTCTATATCCCATCCCTTTGAGAGACCTGACTTGCTTGGGCTCATATGCAAGGGCTACACTTGTACTTCTGCACTGTAGGATTCTACTATTTGTCACTGATGATATGTGAAAGGTATCTGAATGTCGCCAGCACTGCCACCTGGACCAGCTCCAGTAGATCTAGCTATCTTTAGACAAATGCACCAAGGATAGTCATCAAGCAAACTCATGCAATGCACAAGACTTAAGTTCTGAACCCACGGCTGAAGTCTATGCACTTGGTATTTTTTGTCGGCCTCTACATTGAATATAGATATAACATAAGTTAGAGAACTCTGTGACTTACTATAATCACAGGAGTATTGGAGAAATTATTTTGGCCACTCCACGTAGTTAAAAGGATATTTATTTAATGGCGTAACTCACAAATTAAGTAATGGGTAGGTCGCAGGGTCTGGGGAAGATGTAACGCAGTCCAGCGGTGTTCTCCAGAGCTCTGCACAGTCAATCTGCACCGGTCAGTGTCCCGGCACCGAGAGAGCGCCCAAAGAGAGTGCTGACCCATCCAGCTCTCGGGTCCCCCAGCGCCTCCCCTCGCCCCGCCTCGTAGGCGTGACAGTTGACAGAGTCTCAATGGGGGTTGGAACTTCCAGAACCAAGCTGGAATGGCTACCCACTACACAGGAGAGTAAAATTTCTGTTCATAAATGTTCAGTTGACTCTAGAAAACCAAGAAGGGACAGGGTTCATGAAGCTGCAAGACAAATCCTAGCCCATCCTGTACTTCGCAAGAGCTTCTGAATAGTGAATGAAGTCAGAGCACTGTTGCAGGATATTTGATAGTGCTGTGAAACTCTGAGACTGTGTTAATAAAATTAATTGTGGATCAGAGAGTGGAGCCAGTGACTAGTTGACAAGAATTAGCCATAGAGAGAACAGATAACCTAGGAGTATGGATAGGGAGGTCCATAGGAAGGACTGGGACTTAGACATTTATGGTCTTTGTAGTTTGGGATAAATGTAGAGATGCTTCTCTTGCTGGGTCTCTGGCCAAAAGGGAAGGTCAGCTGGTTGCCTCTTGGCTTCTCTGATCTAGCAAGTTTTCTCCCCAATATCTGACTCTCTCGATTTTTTGGTAAATATAGTAACTTAGATAAAAACAACATTTGGCATCCAATGCATGACACAAGATCATGCTACAGCTTCTGAAACTGCCACGTCTACCTGCAGCCTCAGCCACCGCTCAGATGGCTTCTTCCACCAAGATCCCTCTGCATCCACATACCAGCTCTGAGTGTCTCACAACCATGCCACCACGGATGTCACGGCAGATTTGGTAAGACACCTGGGAAGTCCAAAGGAAAAAATCCACATTAGGACTGGGAAATATCATAATGCAGGGAGTTTGGAATCTGTATAGTGCTACACTAGGCAGATGGAAACTGGAAAAAATAAACGAAGGGTAACCGATTTAGCTGGGAGTGACATAATGCTGATCACAATTATTATCAGTTTGGTAGTATTAGTGCCTCTAGCCCTGTTTCATTGTTCTATGGCTCTAGCTTCATCTTCCCATCATGTTCGCCATTGTAACTGAGGACCAGCTTCCAATATTGCTGTTGTCAATTCTTTCCAATCTTGGGAGAAAATTCTGTTCTGGATTGCCCATGAATTTAACATCTACTTCACATAGGGTGAATGCATGCATTATGAAACGACCACTTCCTTAGATCTCCTCAGTCTAACATTTCTATAGGATTCTGTTTAACTTCTTCATAACCTCTGGGGTTCCTATCATCTGCTGGAAGTTTTTGTACGGTAACTGGATAAACTAAGGTTGTTTCTCTAACATCCTTCGGCCACCCCTCTTTAGTTTCATCATGCAGTGGTACTGTAGGTTCTTGTCTAAATTCCTCTTTTGTGACAGTATTTTTTTTATTTTTCATTTATAAATTTTTCTAAGGCTTGTATCTTATCAATCCACTTTTCATATTTGGCACAACAAACCACTGTGGCTATTAAGGATAAAATAAGAATTACCAGACTGATAGTAATTATTATCGACATTATCTCAATCTCAGTTAAGTCATTTGCCTTTTCATTTTCTGCTTCTACTTTCAAGCCTTCTGGAGTAGCATTATGCAGCGTCCTAATTGTTAGCATTTAGGCATCTGTACTGGCCTGCCTGTAGTGTCCTGATGGGACACACCTCAGCTGCAGCCACTAAGAGAACCCCCTGTGTGCATTTGCTAAGTTTCCTATAAAAGGTGGGCCTTGTACACCTCCCATCTCTTTGTCTTTCTCTTCCTTTACTCTTGACCCCAGGGACCAGTCTCAGTCCCTTCTCTCCCCTCCCCTCAATAAACCTCCCACGTGAGACTGTTGGATGGTTTGACTCCGTCACACCACTTTTAAAATATAACACTAATGCCCTGTATTATGATATTTCCCATCCTTAACATGGGAAGGATTTTTTTCTTTTAACATTACTTAATTCTCTCCTTAAGGACTTCCTGGATATCTTATCATATCTGACAGCTTCTTAATTTGTCTGCAACTGGCATGATTTCTCTGTCCATGTAGTTGTGCCACATATTAGAGTACTAAATGTTGTTTTTAAAAAAATCTCAATCATTCAATTTTATTAATAAAACTCAGGAGCCAGGTGCTGTTATAAAAGCCTGCTGGCTGAGAGAGACAGAGAAAGCACCCAGCTGAACTTCCTCCTTTGCCAACATCTCAGAAGCCTTCCCATTCTCCTCTGCTGTCTCCAACAACACTACTCAAACTGAATGTCCCTTTCTTCTACTTCCTGTGTATCTTTCTATTCATCCTCCTGACTCCCTCTTACATGCTGCTTAAAAAAAAATAATATAATGCTCACTTCTTGTCAACTGGTTGCTTGCTCTGCCTCTTAACCTATGGTTGACTTTATTTAATCCTGTTCATTTTATTCAAGCAGAACTATCTTGGATTAAGGGTGTGTGCTAGGGATGAGCCACACCACAAGTAGAAACAGGCTTTTCCAGTTAAATAACACCATCTTGGGGTTCACAGTGTGATCAAATGTGCTGCAACAAATAAGTCAAGTTATTTTATTAAAAATAAATCTAAACAGGTAAAGACAATGTTAGTTCAAAAGTCAAATATAAAGGAATACATGTCTTTGAATTCAGTAGCTCATGGTAAAGTATAAGCAATGCGCTCATGTTTCTGATGCCGTTTATTCTTGGGTGTGATTGCATAGTTTTGTAGGATATAAGAAACTGAAACAGAAACATTGTTCACTGGCTGTCAAAATCTGGGAATGAAAGGCATTTTTTTTTTCTCCCAGAGGAACTAGTTTTGTTCTCCCTAATGGCGTAGTGTGCTAAAATATTGCCCTTATTTTGCTGCTATATTTGCATAAGAAAAATGATAATCTTGTTTGGATAAGAGATTAATGAAGAGCTATGCAGAAAAAATTGAATAAGCCATTACTGAAACAGAGTTTACTCAAAATTATTTAAAGCATGAGTCTTTATTACTATGTCATTTGTGTGCTATTTCAGTATTCATTTGAATGTTTTCTTAAACTTTCTCAATCTTTTTTCCCCTCTAAGTGTAGTATTTATCCACAAGATGCTGTTTTGGTTAGGTTTGTTGAGACAAAATACCTGACAGGAACTGATTTAAGGAAAAAAGAGTTTATTCTAGCATACAGTTTGAGGGGATACAGTCCCTCCTGTTGGAGAAGGCATGGTGGCACTTGCTGAACGCCCACTGTTCACATCGCATCAGTGTCTGGAAAGAAAGAGTGATCAGGAAGTGGTGCTGGGCTAGGAAACCTTAAGGTCCACCTCCTGTGACTTCCTTCTATTAGGTTCCATTTCCTAAAGGTATCACAACCTTCTAAAACAGGCCACAGCTAGGGATCAAATGTGTAAATGAGGGACATTTAGGAACTACAACAGAGGTCACAAAACTTAGATTTAAATCCAAGTTTTAAGGTGACTTGTACGATTTTTAAATGCTACTATCTAGAAAAATGTAAAGCTCAATTATTTCTGTATATGCATTATTTAAAAAGTAATTTCTTAAAAAACTCCTTGGCTAATATGCCATTATTATATCCCCAGTCATGTTTAGATCAGTCTAAAGATGTAGTTGGATTTTTTACCTGGGCAATCAGCTCACAACAACATGGAGATTTATTAATTATGAGAGCTTGGCCTTAGCTTAGGTTTGTTTTTAACTAGCTCTTCTAACTTAAATCATCCCATTTCTATTATTCCATATTATGTCGCATTACCCATCCTCCTTCCTCCATGTCTCCTTGCATTTCTCTCATATACCTAGGTTCCTCTTCCTACTTCCACTCCCACCTATATCTGCCTCATTATTGGCTGTTGGAGTTTTGGTTAGATGACCTTTGGTTCTTGGATGGGGCATGATTCTACCCAGCTGTGGGCCAAGTGTAGTGGGTAGCCATTCCAGCTTTGGTCTGGAAGTTCCAACCCCCACTGAGGCTTTAGTAACTGTCACGCCTACAAGGCGGGGCCAAGAGATCTGAATGCGCCACCTTCTCTTAGTTCCTGGACCCTGGACGCTAGAGGTAGACTGAGCAGAGTTCTCCAGAGAACACTGCTGGACTGTGCTACACCTTCCCCAGACCCTGTGACCTACCTATCCCTTCATTTGTAAGTTATGCCACTAATAAACCTCTCTTTTAACTACGTAGAGTGGCCTTAATAATTTCACCAATAGGAAAGTTTTGAACACATTTAAGGTAGGCTAGGTTAAGTATGATCTGTTCTAGGTTAGATATATTAACTCATTTTTAGTTTATGCTGTTTTCAGATTATCAGAATATAACTCCATCACAACATAAGAATCATTTGTATTTCCTCTAAGAGATCATTATTATTTAAGAAAGAAAACATATTAGTCTACTGCATTTTGTCTTATGATTTATTGAGTTCCACCATATTAAACTTTCAGAAAGTCCCTGAAGTGAACAATGATGGCAACCCTTGTTTCATACACCATTTAAAGAGAAACACTTTGTTTACAAGGATTTCTGAATGAAACAACAAATTTCTGTGTCTTATTTAAAGGTGTTATTACTGGAAAAATGATCGAAACATGTAAATGGGGCATAATGGGGCTTAATGGGCCCTAATAGTAGGACATGGAAGACAAGAGTACTGAGAGCAATGTGGACTACGGAGGCCCTAGCTCAAGAGCTTTCAGAGAGGAATGATATTAAGACCTGGTCTAGAATTCTTTCTTGTGTTATTTTGTTAAAGAATGTGGCTGCTTTTTGTTCTTTTTGGTGGTTTGAACAGGAATGACTCTCATAAGCTCATATTTGAACACTTGGTCTTTAGGTAGTGGTGCTACTTGCCAGGGATGAGAATGTATGGCCTTGTTGGGGTCAGTGTGGCCTTATTGGAGGAAGTGTGTCACTGATGGTGGTCAAATGCTCAGGCCAGGGCCAGTGACTGTCTTCTTGCTGACTGCAGATGCAGATGTAGAGCTCTTAGCTCTGTCTCCAGCTCCATGTCTGCTATCATGCCCTCACTCTTCCTGACATGAGCACAATGGACCAAACCTCTAAAACATCAAGCCCAAATTAAATGCTTTCCTTTATAAGAGTTGCTGTAACCATGGTGTCTCTTCACAGCAATAGAACATTGACTAAGTCCCTTGTCCTAAGAATCTGCCTGAGGCTAAATTGAAAAATTTTCAACTAATTTCTTTAGCAGAAGACATCGAAAGACAAGCTAATACTGACTCTATCACATGGTTGTTAGTTACTATATAGATATATAATGGAAAAGTACAGAACTTAGGTAGAAGCAGGGCAAAAAGAATTATAAGATATACAGTATGAGGGAAAACATCAACAGGAATGGAGCCAAAATTTTTACTGAATGAAATAAGGAAAAATCTAAAAAAGGGAGTGGTGACTTCAGTGTGAGACCTCACTCAGCAAATCCTGCAATTTGTGTAAAAAGAAAAGGGCTAAGGAAGGACCTATTATTAAGGAGTAACAACAAATGAAAGTTCATACAAATGTAACTGAAGGAAAGGGCCAGGCTCTATCTTAATCAAGGACAGGAACTTGGTTGCTCAGGGCACATGTAATTGGCTTTAGAGTCAAGAAGATTGCAGGAGAAAAGTGCTTGTGGAATCTTCCACCAAAGTTGAAGAAAATTATTGGGTCAGGAGTCTGGCAGGGGAGTCCCTGCATGGAGGCCCAGAGAAGGTCATTGTGTGAAGCTGTGAAAGTGAAGACTGAATTGTGTTGGAGACCCTGAGATGTATGTTGGCTAGCAACTCCAAAGAGGGCTTCTCATTCCTGGTGTAGGAGTTTTGATTAGATGGCCTTTGGCTCTTGGATGGGCCATTGTCAGTCTTGGTGGGAAAATTTCATTTAAAAATTATATACATATTTATACACCAACTTCCATGTATTATAGGATTTTTAGTTAGATGCTTAATACTATGATTCCTTATGACTTCTTCAGAAAACATACATACAAGTAACACTATACAGACTGAGTCGATTGTACATATATATATCACATATATATATATATATATATATATATATATGATTAATGTTAAAAGATCATGAATTTTAAAGGTGGCAAGGAGGAAGATTGAGAGGAAAGAATGAGAATGTGAAATGATGTATTTATCCTGTAATCTTAAAAGTAAAAGAAATAGTTAGACATATGTCAGTAATGTTTAAAATGTTATGCAAATAATATACAAAGTATATTTGTTTCCTTGGGTGTTAATTCCTTCGGATAGTTTCTGGGTATTATTTCATTTGTGAATAATTGACTTCATTGTGCATTCATTTCACTGTGAAACTAAACACACAAGTTACCTTTCATTACACACTCAGCACGAAATGGTGTATGTGCTTTGGTTAACAGTCAGACATCTTCCTTCCAAAATGGGAGGCTTAGGGAAATTAAAGAAAATACTGGTCTTGGCAATTTTGAATTCTAAACAGGCAGAAACTGAGAGTTCTTCAGTTAGGTTTGAAGGTGTCGACACATCTTAGGAAAATGGAGATTTTTCTCTGTTCTCTTCTGTGACTGCTGCCTTACAAACGATGCAGTAAGACGGCAAGTTTGTACTAGACCCCATTTCAGAGCTCGTGATTCCACCCACGTTCTCTTTCCAAGAACAGCAGCACACATTTGCAGCTGAGCACTTTTGTCTATCTGCTTCTTGTCAGCAACTTGGGGGAACTTACGGCCTCCTTTTCTTTTGTCCCCCCTCTGTTTCTTTCAAATTAAACAGATAGTCATTCTGGTAATGCCCTTGTTAAGTTCTCCCTAGGGTATGATGAGATGCACTCCATCGATAACATCTGTACTCACTAGTCTTTTGTCCTTACTGGATGATAACCCCACTCCTCAGTGTCCTGTTGAGTTCCTCCCCACATTATGATTACCAGCCTCTCGACATCCCGTGGTGTGTAGTCAGGTTCTTGGAGGTGTTCTCAGAGTGAACTAAATGCTGATGTTTGTGTCACTGTTTTATAGCTGATGTTTTCCCAAATGCATAGAACACCTCTAAAGAATCTCCTGACTTCTGTCTTTGACTATTTGGAAATGCTAAGAATTAAAAAATTATCTGACCGTGGGTTCCTTATAAGTCATATTAGTTACTGTACCCTCACATTTTACTTGAGGTAAAACTTAAACAATAGGCCGGGCGGTGGTAGTGCATGCCTTTAATTCCAGCACTTGGGAGGTAGAGGCAGGCAGATCTCTGTGAGTTCAAGGCCAGCCTGGACTACAGAGTGAATTCCAGGAAAGGTGAAAAAAAAAAAAAAAAAAAAAACCCAACCAACCAAACAACCAAAAACAAACAAACAAACAAACAAACAAACAAACAAACCCGTAAACAATAGAAACTGAAAATTTAATAATTTTCTTGGAAATTAACTTAGATATATGACTGTAATCATTATTTTGAACCATTTTGCCATTTGATACTTTAAATATTTAGTTGTGGTGTCTTACTGACAGATATTTAAGACTAATCATTTACCATTGTCATAGATTATAAAATTTTTCAACTATGTTCTCCCTCTCTAAAAATTATGCTGAATATGTCTCCTTGTGCCAAAGGAAGTATAAATAATGTCTCCCTTAACAGATATAATTCAGATCTTAAATAAAAAACAAAAACAAAAAACCTCTTCTGAATGTACCAGGCTCTGCTGACTCCCCATGGGAGGCCTTAACCTTCTTGTAGGAGGGACTAGGAGGTGACTTGGGGGGGGGATGGGAGAGGTGGGAGGAGGGAAGGGGGGATCTGTGATTGGTATGTAAAATGAATAAAAAATCTTCTTAATAAAAATTAAAAACACTGAAGATTGCACTCATTGCCATAGGTTTTCATTTTGCTGCCTATAGAAAAAAATATATTTTATTCCATTCACAAGCAGCGGAATCTTTTTCTTCCTAAGAAGTCTTTAAAAAAAAAAGCAATGTCTTTTTATAAATTTCCAGTGTTTTCCATCTACTGTGCTGTGTGTGTGTGTGTGTGTGTGTGTGTATGTGGATGTTTATGCATGTTGTGAATACTCATAGGAAGAGATGTGGAGATGTGAGTAAGTGGGTGGTTAGTCTGTACCAGATGAAAGAATCCTAGAATATTCCTTTTTAGTACGACTCCAAGAAAGGTCAAGGATCTTCAGAATTTTCCACATAAAATTCTGGGAGCTCCCTCCCTCCATGTTAAGGCAAAGGTGCTCTCATACAGACCTGGTCTTGTACACAGCATTTACCCCTGCTTAGGGTATGTAGCAGCTTGTCTCCCTGGGGATTGGCAACACCTCTCCAACTCTTCTGAACTTTGCACAACAGTTTTGGAAACTCAAGTTTGGGGTTACCCCCTCCCCCTTCACACACGTACACATACTTTTCTCTGTCTAAAAGTGCTTGGAGAATGCTTAGGTCAGGATCTGCATTGATGGTGTCATCCTAGTTATTACAGACATGAACTCGTCTATGGAAATAATCTGATCTTCAGATTTCTAACTGAGATGGATAATAATGAACAGCATAACGACATGGTTTCAGAATGTGTGAATATTCTCATTTATCACACATTCCCAATAAAGATATTTCACTGCCCCGATCTACTGCGGCGTCACACCCGGCTTTACCACCACCACGACCACTAACAGGTCACAAACCTATCCTCATTCGCCCTTCGCTGAGGTCAATATGAACAAAGCTCCTTCAGAATTTCTTAATATCTGCAAATGGCTTTTGCTATGCTATAAATGTATCTCATGAAATCCCTACTTTAAACACTGACTAAGGAGTAGGTCTTTTAGGGGATGCCAAGGGCAGTTCCACCATCAATGGGATCAACACTTTTATCCAAGGGCTGCCTACAAGCGCTGAATAGAGCAGGGTGGGTCTTTCCGTCCCTCTGTCTTTCCCAGTGTGTTGATACATGTTTGTGTTTGCCGTTTTGGAAGCAGAGACCAGGCTCTAAGAGGCTGCCTCTATAGGCACAATGCAGCTAAACTTCCCAGCTTCTCCACTGTTTATAAATTACTCGGTTTAAGGAATTTTTATGCAGTGATGTCAATAGATGAAGCCCCTTTCATGCAAGGCCATCTGCTTTCCTCATAATGCTGTGACCCTTCCACATTAAAAATGAGAACAAACACAACAGTTCGCAACAGTGTCACTAAATAGTTTAATAAAACGGTTAGTGTTTGACATCAGTCGGTGCTAAAAAAAAAAAAAAATGTATTGACTGCTACCATGAGCTGGGTGGGGCTCCGTATTTTCACTTCTTAGTCTCCGCTGGTCTCCTTGGCACTCGTGGCGAAAGTTGCACTAACTCAGCAGCTGTTCACTTGAGAACGTGAAAAACCGAAAACCATCAGGATGAGTCCCTCGGCATCCTAGTCACAGACATTTAGGCTGATTATACTTAACCAACATCTCAAGCAGGACCAAACACAGCACGAGTGTGTTCTCTACTGTGCTGCGCGGCACCTCAGGCTTAAGGATCTCCCCCAGGTTAGTATTTCTGACCTGTCAGTCATAAGTCCGCTAAATATTATGTAAAATGCTGTCACATTTGGGATCCGCAAAACTAGAATGGAATGTGTATGCAAGCAAACCCACAATTATAAAGGAAACAAAAGCATTCTGATTTTTACACAGCAATCCTTTCTGATACTGCCACGCGGTAATTTCGAAGTAGTGTTTTAACTGAAGAGAAGAGCGCCCTCTAGTGTTTTAATTGAAGCTGAGCAATTACATACGCAATTCACATCTCAGTTGAACTTGATTATCTTAGATTCTCACCTGAAGTATATTTTATGTATGTAGGCGGTAGATTGGTAAATCAGGGAAATGTATTTGCATGAAATTTGCAGAAAACATGCTACTTTATTGGATTTTTTTGGTGATGTTAAGCAAATGGAAAGAGTGGATAAAAGATTGGACTAAACTGATTTTTTGTCTGTAATACGACATATAACTTTTGACTCTTTATCTTGGAGGTCGGTCTCCAGCTTGAGGAGGCCACATATGCTTCAACAACGTTAAAACTATGGGGATATGAACATTTCCTTCACAGAGTAAACTGCAGGAAGAATCAGAGGAATTTAAAGAGGACGGTCTCTTTTCTATGCCCTCCACAGCATCTGGGCAACATAATTGGTCCCAGGAAGATGACTTTTCAGGTGACTCTAGCCTCCCAGGATGCCCTGTTGTGGAATTAACAGTGTTTCTACTCCCTACTTGCTGCCCCTTAACTGTATCAATCACTTTGTCTTCCATGTTCCTTCCTGCAACCCTCATAGTCCACCAAGTTAAAAGGCTGGTATGATATTCAGTACCTCCAAAACATGATTGTGTTATGTTTGGGGATGGCTCTTTGTAAAGTTAGGTAAGAAGTGTGGGATGCCTGTAAGTACTGCTGAGTTCTTTTTTTTTTTTTTTTTCAAGACAGGGTTTCTCTGTGTAGCTTTGCGCCTTTCCTGGAACTAGCTCTGTAGACCAGGCTGGCCTCGAACTCACAGAGATCCGCCTGACTCTGCCTCCCAAGTGCTGAGATTAAAGGCACGTGCCACCACCGCCTGGCTACTGCTGAGTTCTTATGAGGAGAGGAAATGTGTGTGCAGACAGAGGGACAAGACGGCCACATACAAATAAACAGAGAGTCCTGGAAAGAGATCAGCCCTGCCCTGCTGACATCTTGGTCCTGCACTCCCAGTTTCCAGAATTGTGAGGAAACATTTCTGTGCTTTAACACATCTATCATGTTTTAATTTGTTATGAAAGTCTTAGAAAACTCATATATTTCAAAGTTCTCTTTTTGTCTTCTGTGTAGAAAATTGAAATTCATTTTTTTCAAAGTATTATTTCCAAATTAGTTTTGAGAAATAATAAAGGACATTTTAAACATTGGATGACAACCAAAGACACAGATGATAGAAGATGCCACACCCCATACCACATGAGTTCTAAAAATACAGCTCAGCACACAGGCATTATAGGGGTATTGAAGTTATAGAGATCAATCCTCATGTCGAGAGAGGTAGTTGCAACTAAAGTGAACTAGATATGGAGTGCAATTTGTACTGACCTAGCAGGAAGCCTGTTCTGGACTGTTCTTGACATACTCAGTGTCTCTCCACAAAGAAAACCGGTTTTTCTACCCAGTGGCTATCAATTGTGAATAACTTATTAGCCAAGGGTTCAGCCACACCATCTTTTTCATGGGTTCTTGGGATCTGAACTCAGGCCTTCATGTTAATGCCACAATTATCTTACCCATTGAACCGTCTCTTCAGCCTATTATGACTTTTTAATATTCATGTATTATCATCACCGAATGTGATGCTTAGTCTCCGTTACCAATGTGACTGGATTTTGAGACACTTAAGAGACACCCCTCTGGGGAGTATGTGACGGCGGCACTCTCAGGGCCTCATACCCGAGGAAAGAACGCTTGCCCTGAATGTGTTCATTGGCTGGGGTCCTGGCCTGAAAAAAAGGGAGAAGCAAGTTGAGTACTGGAGTTCTTCAACCCAGGGATAGCGGGCATGCTCCTGCTGCTGTGCCTTCACCACTTATTTGCCACACCTTTAAACTGTGAGATAAAGACAACCCTTACTTCTTTATGCTGTTTATGTTGGGTGTTATGTCACAGTAATAAGACTAAGTCAGTAATCTAAGGAAATTACATTATATACTGTACTTTATAAAATAGTTTACTGGAAGATGAATTTATAGTTATTTCCTTATAGCATTTTTGATAGAAACTCCATATCCTACTCTAGATATAATTGATCACTCAACTTCATTGCTGCTCTATTTACAATAGCCAAGAAATGGAAACAGTGTAGATGTCCGGTAACTGATGAATGGATAATGAAAATGTACATTTAGATGATGAAATGTTATTCAGCTAGTAACAAAAATAAAATTTGCGGGTAAAGGTTGTACAGACACGTGCCTGGGGCCACTTTCCTGGGTGGGGAGAAGCAACCACAGCCAGCCCTGCAGTAGCCATTATAGTGAGCAAATATATGGTGGGTATGTGTGTGAGAGAGAGGCAGCATGGTCTATGTCCTGTGGAGGGAAGCAGATCTGAAGAGGCAAAGCAGATAAGGAATAGGCTGATATGGGTGCCTTGTTTGCCACCTGGGGCCAAGTTGACATCCAGGCCAGAGCTGTGGCCTAGAACTGCATTAGTGTCTGTGGCCCTGCTGCTGCCAGTGTCTGCATGGATGTCCGTGGCACCTGTTACCACCAAAAGCTATGCAGATGTCTGGGGTCTGGGCTGACACCTGGGACCATGGTGATGTCCGGGCTTGAGCATGGCAGGGGCCATGTCTGGGTCTGTGGCCCTGCCTTAACCAGGGTCTGTATTGATGTCCATGGCTCTTGTTACCATCAAAGGCTGTTAAAATGCTCTGGGTGTAGGCTGCTACCTGGGACCATGTTGGAGTCCAGGCACTAAGTTTCTGGGTCCATGCCGATCTGAGAGACCTGTGCTACCATGACCAGGGTCATGGTGACATCTGGGCCCAACCTGCTAATGGCCATGTCTGAGTTCATGGTCCTGCTGCAGCTCTGAGATCTACGTTGATGTCTGTTGTCCGTGTCAACCATATGTTGAACCATGTACTGAAGTACAAGGGCCATCCTGATCTAGTCCCACTTCTCACTAGCCCTGGGATAGTCACCTCCCCTCCCCCAGTCACCCGAGAGCTGACTCCACCTCTTACAGGGCCTGGTATAGCAGACCCTGATGACGCAGTAAGGAGAGATGCCTCTACCCCTCATAGGAGCGCTGTCCCTCCGTTAGGGAAAATTGTCCCCAAACCTCGCCTGAGGTGGATGGTCCCAGTAGCATGGACTGAGCAACTCAGCACCACCCAGGCATCTATCCAGAGCTTTGAGTGGGTCCTCTCTAACCTCTACCCCATCTATGACCTACTGGAGCACTTGAAGGGACTGGTCCTGCGGAACCATAACTTCAGGAGAGCCAAGAAGAGTTTTGGTGAGTGTCTGATATTGATGCTGAATCAGAAGCCAGGGGCCTTGAACCTGACCAACAATTCACTACACAATGAACTTTTGCAATTAAAACTGTCCTGACAAAAGGGTATACTGTGTGATACACAGCAGCTCCCAGTGCTCCTAAGATGAATGAGGAGGCAATGGAGAGGTAGGAAAGATGGAGGAGTGAAGATTTTGCTTGTCTATTTTTGCATTTTTGCTTTTAATTTTTTTGTTTTTAAATTAATATTGTTATTTGTAATTTTTATTTTTATTATTTCTTCTTAATTTTGCCTTTGGGGGAGCTAAAATGGTGGGGGATGGATATGGAGGGACTTAGAAATGAGTGGGATTGGGGTGCATGATGAGCAATTTACAAAGAATCAACAGAATTACGTTAAAAATAAAAATAAAATAAAAATCGAAGTTTGCTGATAAATAGATGGATCTGGAAACAATCATTTTGAGTGAGGTATCCTAGACCCAGAAACACAAATGTTATGTGTTTTCTCTTACCTGTGGATGCTAAAATTGAATCTTCAGGTATGTGCATTTCATTTAGAATACCCATAAAAGTCAGAGAATTACTAAAGGAATGTGGGGAGAGACTGAAGAGAGAGGAGGTAGAATATTCTGGTACTCGGAGTTCAAAAGGAATAATGGAACCGGAGGAGTTTAACTGGGGTCAGATAGTGGAGGGTAGGGTGGATGAGAGAATAAGAAAGGGATGAATAACACCAAAGACATTTTGAAAAAGACATATGAAAATCTAGTACTGTATTAGCTCCATATAGATTATTCACATACATAAGAAAGATTTAAAATGATGTTACTCTGTAATGGCAAAAATGTTCCTACTAGATACTAGAGGCTCACAAATAAAAAAACCCAGTGCAAGGTATTGGAGTCTTCTTTTGGAGTCATTGGCCAGTTAGTCACAGGCCACCTCCAAACATGACAGACTACTACCAATACTCCTGGCTCCTCCAAACATGACAGACTACTACCAATACTCCTGGCTACCCCACAGAACTTGATGATAAGACCCAAGTACTGACAATCATGTATGCTCCAGTTATCAAAATCAAGGCTAGCAAAATTAAACTTGTTATGAATCTGGATATTTTATACTCACTGGCTAGCTTTCATAGTGCTAGGAAGTGCAATGCAAGCTACTGGAAAGGAAAGTCATCAATGGTACCCAACTACTAACCCTCTGATCTACAATAATGACTGGCCTGGAAAGATGCCTACTGGTGCAATGGGAGCATGAGCATCATTGGAATAACTATGTTATAAATTAGATTGCATGTAAGTCCCACTTCACAGGATGAAATCTATATCTGGAACATTTATAAGCTAAGAACCTGTGGCTATACAGAGTCTAGATCTTAGGAAGAACATATTACTATTATGCTGCTCAGTGGACATAGTATTAAACTGATTCCTAATGACTATTTATTGTTATGTCCATTAAATCAATGCATCTCCTGCCCCTCATCTGAGAAGTTTCTAATTGTATGAGATCTTAACTAACCCACAACTGTCAGAGGAATAAAAAAAGACATTACAGAATGCTAAGCCCTAGTAAGAACATAGATATCGAAACTACTCCTTCCAAGACTCGAGGATCATTGCAGAAAAGGAAGTGGAAAGACTATAAGAGGCACAAGTTGGGGATGATTATGCAGAAACATCATCTTCTGGACACAGCAGGGCATTTGCACATAGAAGTTCACAGGAGTTATGACAGCATGTACAAAACCTGGGAGAGGCCAAGCCAGAGAAATCCCAGCAAAGAGAAAGCAATTGGGCACACTATCCCACATCAGTCCACGGAGCGCTGATGATAGTCAGCTGCTGGGAGAGGGAGAGACAACGTTCTAAGAGTATGTAGCTCTTGGTAAGCTAATCATTCTGCAGAAGACCATACATCAAAGAATATTTGGGGAGCAAAAATTGTTTTTGAAGGATTAAAAAAAGACACAAACTTTGGTGGATAAAAAGGGGGTGGACTGGGAAAGATATGGGTGACTATGATAAAAATATACAAAATATATAAACGAATTCCAACTTCATGAATAAGAATAATTTTTGTTTTAGCACTGAAAAAAAAAAGGAAATACTTCAACCTGACAGAATACTAGGATTAACTGATTTTGAGATAAGGTCAAGTTGTGTTGTTTAGGTTGGCCTTAATATCCTATACTCAGAGTTCTTCCTGTTACAGTCACAAGAGAACATGGAACTACAGCTGTGTGACTGATCTAGATTCTAATGATTTTTTATATTGCTTATCATAAATAAAATATTTATGTTATATTTTTCTTGTGGAGATTTATTGAGATTAGAAAAACTGAAAGGAATAAAAACATTTCTTTTTTTTTTTTTTTTTTACTTGCAAAAGTCTTTCAGGTTAATCGGGATACTACAAAGAAGTCATAGCAACTTTTGAAGACCAAAAAGGTCCTGAATGAAGGTAGTGTGGAATGACAGAAGAGGGGACATGTAGTCATATAAGGATGTACTGAAGTCATTCTTATGTCAGGAGGCAATGACATAGATAAGGTTATTAAGGAAGAATTGATAAACTTACCAGTAACTTTTTGTTGTATGTGATGAAACACCCTGACCAAAAGAAACGTATGGAAGAAGCTATTTTGGCTATAATAAGTCCATATGGTGGAAAAAGGAAGCATGGCATCCAGAGGGGAAGTCCACATGGTGTGGGGAAACAGCCAGACAGGAAGACCACATGTGGAAAAAGGAAGCATGGCATCCAGAGGGGAAGTCCACATGGTGCGGGGAAACAGCCAGATGGGAAGACCACATGGTGGGGGAAAGATGCATGGGAGCCAGAGTGGAAGTATATATGGTGGATCATCATGGCAGTCAGAGGGAAGTCCATATGGTGGGAGAAGCATGGCAGCCAGAGGGAAGGTCCACATGGCAGGGGAAGTGCTGTGGGAAGTCTTTCTGTATGCTGTGAATATGTGCGGCTCCCATTGGATAATAAATAAAGCTGGATTGGCCTATGGCAGTGCAGGATAAGATTAGGCGGTACCTTCAAAGAAGGGTGGAAGCAGGAGAGATACGAACCTGCCACTTGAGGAGCAACAAGATGTCAGCAGACCAGTAATGCCATGACCATGTGGCAACACATAGATGAACAGAAATGAGTTGAGTTAAGTTATAAGAGCAAGTTAGCAAGAAGCTTGGTCTGTAGGCCAAAGAGTTTGTAATTGATATAAGCCTCTATGTGTTTACTTGGGACTGAGCGGCTGTGGGACACAGGAAAACTTTTTACTACAGAGAAGCATGGCAGCCAGAGGGGAAGTCCATACGGTGGGGGAGCATGGCAGAGGGCAATTGAGCAGGACGTGTAGACGTTTAGAGATCACATCATTAGTCTCAAGCACACAGCAGAGAGTGAACTGAAGTGGGCAAAGCTATATGGTTTAAAGCCGGCCCCCAGCTATGTACTTCCCCTGGCAAGTCTCCATCTCCTAAGGGTTCCATACATTCTCCAAACAGGGCCACCTGCTAGGGTCACAAGTGGTCACATACATGGACTTGCTGGGAACATGTGTCATGCAAACTAACTATAGGTTCATTATATTTTTAAATTTTATGAAAAATGATCTTACAAATAAAATTGAATGAAGGAGGTAAAAATGAATATAAGAATTAGAAAAATAAATGTAAAGTTTTGTGTCTAATGTGTGACTAAACATTCCATAATTATTAGACTGATAAGACTTATAAAATAGAGTATTAACAAAACCCAGAAATCCAAAGTTTTGCTTTGAATACATGGAGTTTAAAATACAGAATTGCTACTTAAGGAGTTCAGTCAGGATAGTCTCAGACATATTTGCTACTTTATTATGAGTCAGAGCAAGCTGCAGAAATTCACAGGTTGTCAGTGGGCAGATGTTACACCCAGCCAAGTTTTCATATAAGGAAGGAATGTAAATGAAGGAGCAATTTTGGATGAAGCCTGAACTTCCTAGTTCCCCTACCATCTAGAATTCAGAAAGAGGAGGAAACAACATCAAAGGGGAACAAGACATGTGCAGCATCTCAGAAAGAAACAGAGAATAGAGTGTCAGAAACAGTGAGTAAATTATTCGAAAGTGGCCCTGTGTTAAATAATGACTCAAACCTCAGTAGACTAATTGTGAATTGTATGCAAATTCTCAAATGAAGCTTTCAGATCAACACTGAAAACAAACTCAGATACCACCATTTCTTATTAGTTTTACATCCTTTTCCTGTGTCTTGCAATCAGTTCTACCATCTATATGATCCTGATACAGCATGCTAGCCTCTACGATAAATGAATTTTAACTATCAACTTATCTACTTTTGGTACCCAATTTTTCAAGACCAGTCTAGATGTTCCTCTGAAAGTATTTTTAGAAAGTATTTTTAAAGCATTTGTAATCAATATATTTTGAAGAAATTATATTATCTATCACAATTTTTGTGGACTTTATCCATCAGGTGGATGCTCACAGAGCAAAGACTGGGTTATAGAAAATGAATTACATGTTTCACTTATTTAATTTCCATTGTTTATATCCCTTGTGATATGCTAGTAGATGCTGGAAGAGTAGGTACTCAACCTACCCTAGCTGTTAAGAATGAAAATGAAGATGTGTAATAGTAGTCTTTGTTTTCTGATATAGACAGATATGCATTTTTGAGGGATACACACACACACACACACACACACACACACACACACACATATATATATATATAACACAGAAATTAATAAAAAGAAATTTAGCAAGATATATTGCTGAATATAGTAAGCTGAAGAATGGCTCCTTCCTTCCAAGTTGTTCACATTCTAATCTCCAGAACTCATGAGTATGTTATTCTAAATGTTAAGAGGTACTTTACAGATATGAGGGAGTTAATTACCTTGCAATCTGGGTGGGTTAAATCTAATTACAAAATTAGAAGTGGAAGTAGAAAACTACTGGCATCAGAAAGGAGGTGCAATCGCTGATGATGTGTTAGAAAAACTAAAGTGGAAGAATTTGAAAACAAAGGAAAGGGGGAAAGAAATGTGGATGACCTTTAAAATTTTGAATTCTGACCTACAAGGGTGCAAGCTAATACATTCCTGTTGGATTTTATAGATTTATTGAGTCAAAACTGTTTTGTAAAAACTGTATACATTATATATATTTATTCTCATGTAATGTTATATATATATATATATATATATATTTTAATTTGGACATTTATATACATCCATGATACTGTCTTTGTGACCAAGGTTGCAAAAGCTCAATTTAAAATATTTACTTGTGAGGTATGTGCGTATGTGTGTGTGTGTGTGTGTGTGTTCATGTATTTCTTGGTATGAACAAAGACATGAGTTCTAGCATCTCAACAAATGTTTAAGTAGTCATTATCGTACTGCTAACTATTGGCATTATACAGCAGTCCATCAGATCTTCCGAACTCATTCATTTTGCATAACAGAACTTTTATATACCCTCAGAATCTTCCATTCACTGCTGCAACATCAGGCCTAGAATACTTTGCTATTTTTGGCTGCCTTACTTTTTGGCAACTTGTTAGAACAACATAGAAAACTTGGTGTGCATGACAAATATGGAGGGCAATTAGTTCCTACATCACTGCAGATGCTCTAATGCTGTTTTCAAAGGGTGTAGTACTTGCTTGTAATGTATGCATGGCCCATGTAAACATTAAATCTGAATTTGGTTGAATCCATGGCCAAAGACTCTGGATATGTAAGGATGACTACAAAAATTAATTTTTAAAGTTCTTAATGGAAGAATCAGCAATCTGTATGCATGGAACAAATCTTTAACCAGAAATAGAAGTGGAGGTGAGAATTTACATTTTATGTGAGCCATTTTATGTTTTAAGGACATTGGCTTTGTCAACCAGTTTTGCAATGCCAACATGACAATGAATTAGCTTCACAGCACTACAGGTAATGTTTTTAAAGAAATATTTATTTTTATTATTTTTCAAAATTATATGTGTATCTGTACCACAGAGTACAGAATAGGACAAAGAATCCCTTGGAGCTGGAGTTATAGGAAGTTGTAAACCTTCCCATTTAAGGTGCTGGGAACCAAACTCTGATCTTCTACAAGAGCAGTAAATATTCTTAAACCACTTGAACAATGTCTCTACTTCAGACTGTTGTACAAGTTTAAAGGTTTTTTCCCTGATGCTCCACATACAGAAAAAACAAAATGTGTAAACAAAGAATATGTGAAAAAGATTAAATCAGTTGCAAGATAGTCAGTCATGAGTGAAAGATTGAGGCCATGGTAAGGTTAAAGAATGGGCATTATTCGGGAAATGTGGATAAGAACAGTTAGTTAACACCACAACAACTTATTATTCCTGGAAATTTGGATCCCTGTGGCAAGTCTAAAATTGAGAACAAAATGGTTCTGGCACAGGCAGTATTCTGAGTCCTCCTCCTCTTTTTCTTTTTCTTTCTTTTCTTTTATATTTTGTTATGTATGCAGATGTGTATATGGGAAGGGGGAAATAATTTTCTTATTATTTCTTTCTCAATGAGAAGCTTCAACTAATTCTGTGCTGTTAAAACATAAAACAATCAGTTTACCATTAACATATCTCCCATTTAACATTTTTATCAATTTTTTATGTGTATGGTGTTTTGCCTCCATGTATGTCTGCATAGCAGGTGCATGCCTTTGTTCATAAAGGTCAGAAGAGAGCATTAAATGTCCTGCAGCTGGAGTCATAGACAGTTTTAAGATGTCATGTTGGTGCTGGGACTCACATCCAGGTCCATTGGACAAGCAGCCAGTACTCTTAACCTACCTCCCCATCTCTTGCATACTCAAGGATTATTCACATTAGAAAATTACCATTACATGGCATTTATGAACCCTTGGAAAATTCTTGCTGTTTTACCCTCACTGTAGTTGGATTTCATGATTATCTTGAGAGAAATATTGTAGCTTATGCCACACCTTTCATGTCTAAAATTAAGGAATCAAGAACATGTTAATTATGCCAACTGAACAAGTATTTCAGAATAAATATTGTATTCAATAAAATAGTATTGCATATTAGGACTTTGAGATTCCTCAAGAATTGAAGTCCCTTCTGTGGCCAGGAAGATACTTTCATCTGAGACAGTGACTTTAGTTAAGACTGTTACAATATCTCAGTGTTTTACAGTTAGGGTTTTGTTGCCAGAGATAAGGTTGCTGAATTCCATCTATTTGTAGTAAAGGGTATAGGTTCCTAAATGTTCACATTTCACTGATTCCTGATGATTATGAAAATTATTGAACACAAATTCATACGAACTCCACATGAATGTCAGTGATTGTAAAATTCTGTTGATTATGGAGTAGATGTCATTATTGTAGTCCACCTTTGTACAGTTAGAATTCAAAGCCTGTGATTATGTCTTAGAACTTTCTGAAATAATGGAAACCATTTGCTTTACTCAGGGACTGATTTCATTTCACTTAGACTATTTGAACAATTTACTAAATTTATACCAAATTGTGAAGAAGAGAAGTATATAACACCAAAAACGATTTTAGGAAAAGTTAGAAAGTGATTGAAAATGTACAAGGTGTTTTATTCGCTTGGCTTCTTGCCCTGATGTCATATCATGTGGTCTTTTTTATTTGTAGACTATCTTCAACATTATATTGATAACATTTTATCTACAAGGTTTTCAAGGCAATAGTTATTCAACTACCAAATCTGAACTGGAGGCAATGAATTAGATGTGAATTTTCATTCTGAGATCATTCTTTTAATGACAGGCAGTATATGGTTCTTGGTAATAATTCTTCTCAATATAAATATGAGGAACTCTGAAATGAGAAAATAATTAGGAAATTTTCACTAACATGAAAAACCTTGGGTTCAGGACTGGGGAAGAAGAAGATGTCTGTATCAGTCTGCTCTAGAGAATCATGTATGTGGTGAATTAATTCTTGATAAGAGTGATACAGTTCATCACAAGCTGTTTACAGTAATGGGGATTTATACCCACTTCAGTGGAGATGTCTGTCAGATCCAAAATGTTTCTTTTTTTATCCCTTCAGAATGACATTTTAAAAATCATGAAAATTATATAAGAAGATAAAAATACTCTGGATTGCTAAAGATGAGATCCCCAAAGACACATAGTAAACATTCACATATTTTTCAGAAAAAATGCAAAATGATATAGGGAAACTATGTCCCTCAAATGTCTTCTATGTTTTAACCATGAAGTGAGAAGCAGATATCTAAGAAGCCAAGTATGCCAAAATATTACTTTTATGCATTTGTAAACATTGTAAGGCAATGTTTTAGATCTGATTCACACCAAGAGAAAAATTAACTCATTTTTAGAACATGAAATGCTTATCAGAGATGGATACTACTGTAAAAGATTCCTAAAACATATACACATATGAAGGAAATATAACTGAAGTCATTAAATAATAGGAGACAACACCTATTAGATATCTTTCATCACCAAGTAAAACATCCAGTTCCAGAAATGGGTTACATCCAATTGAGTTCATGGAAACCGCCAAACAACTTAGGCTATTGTTAAAGCTATTGGTCACTTTCTACAAACTGATGGTAAGGACCTATTGCCAAAGACAACACTTACATATCTCATTGAACATAGAGAACTTGAGCTGGTGACTAATTTGATCCTTTACTCCTACTGACTAGTGTTCATGGTGTTGTAAGTTACTCTGTGCACTACCAGGTGAGAAAGATACCAACCAACCCAACTAAAATTCCTGCAATCTACAATAGAGACCTTCTTGAAAGATATACTAATACAATATAGGCCTAAATGTTATGGGATTATCTAACCACTCTCTGATTGGGTTTTAGGCCCCAACCATAAGATCGAAGCCATGCCTGACAATGTTCAGGTGATCATGAGCCTTAGACTGGATAGGCCATAGGCCCAGGGAAGACCAAATACTATTGTTCTGCTAAAGGATCACAGTAATAAAATGACTCCTAATGACATTCTGATATACCCATAGATCAGTGTGCTTCACTCAGCACTAGAGAAGCTTTCTCTTGTAGAAGATAGGAACTAACACAGAGACCCACAACTGGATAGTTTGCAGAGACTAAGAAATTTTGAAACACTTAGTCCCAAATGGGATGTCTTGATCAAACATTCCATTCATTGTCCAAGGAGTGATGAAGAGGAGGTAAAAACATGTAAGAGCCACAGGGTATGTATTACACCAAGGCCTCGACAGGACTGATGTGCATCTGAACTCATTGAGATAGTGGCAGCATGCACAGGGTCTGCCCTAATTCCAGCCATTCAGTGTCTGATGCTGAGCTGGGGTAGTGGATATGGGCTCCCACCTTTAACCAAGAAGCCATCCTCAACTGATAGAAGCTTGCAAAAGAAAATTAGTTTTCTCTAAGAGAGTCTTATTGGGTGTATTAACCACATTTCATGGCAAGTCCATGCTTGACAGTGGATGGCCAGCACAAAACAAACTCAATGGTATTTTTGCTGACATTTTGTCTCATATTCCTCTGTTTGGGCATTGTTTTTCTTACAGGTCTTCTGAATGTGTATTATCATTTCTGATTTTGTATTTTTATGGTGTGTGTATATGTGTGTGTGTGTGTGTGTGTGTGTGTGTGTGTGTGTGTGCATTTCTTATTTTTAATTCTGATTTGTTTGTGGGTCTTTTTTTTTGTTTCATGTTTGTTTGGTTTCTAAAGATAGAGAAAAATAAAGGACGTGGAATTCGGTGGGTGGGAATGAGGGAGGATCTGGTAAGAGTCTGGAGAGTGGGAACCATGATCAGAATATAGTGCATGAAAAAGTACTTTAAAAAAGATGAGAAAGTGTTTCTTGATAGTGAGTGTCATGATGGTTACCTGTAATCCCATCACTTGAAAGGCTGAGGTAAATAACCAGTTCAAGCCTGTCTAAGGCCCAAAAGAAAAACTTTGTCAACAAAACAAAACAAAAAACCAAAACAACCTGCAAAAGTTTGTATAATATTTTAAAGAAGTGTTGTGATGGTTTGAAAGAAAATGGCCCCCAAAGTAGCGACACTATTAAGAGGTGTGACCTTATTGGAGTAAGTGTGGTCTCATTGGAAGAAATGTGTCATTGTGGAGGCAGGCTTTGCGATCTCATATGGGCTTAAGATATCTCTCAGTGTCTCAGATCAATTCATGTTGCCTGCATTTCAAGATGTAGAACTCTCAGCTCTGTTCTGGAACCATCCGATTCCACACCACCATGTCCTTCCACGATGATAATGGACAAAATCTCTGAAAATGTAAGTCACCCCAATTAAATGTTTTTCCTTTATAAGAGTTGCTGTGGTCACAGTGTCTCTTCACAGCAATAGAAACCCTAGCTATGACAAGGGTCTTGAAGGTTCCATGAAGTTTGAATGGAGTAAAATGAAAACTATCAGCAGCAAGGATTTTCTAGCAAAAACATTTTTGCAGTTGTTTTCGGTAACAGGACTAGCACAGTACTGTTTGTTGTAAAATAACCTTTTTTTTTGTACACTGTGAAGATGTGTTGCTCTCATTGGCTTAATAAAGAGCTAAGTGGCTAACAGTTCTGCAGGAAGAGGTTAGGTGGGACTTGCCAACAGGGAGAGAACTTGGATGAAGAAAGGTAGAGTTGCCAGGAGATGCAGGGAGAAGCAGATGAACATGCAACATTGAAGTAAGGTACTGAGCCAGGTTTTAGAATGTAGATAAGAAATATGGGTTAATTTAAGTTGTAAGATGTAGTTAGTAACAAGCCTAAGCTACCAGTGAAGAATTTATAATTGATAGTAAATCTCTGTGTGACAGAAAATTATGATGATGTCACTTTAGTCAGAATGATAAACAGTCCCAGCATCATGCTGTGAACAGATCTTGTCTCAAGTGAGTATAGGCACTGCCCTCTGAAAGATGCAATGACTAAGGCCAAGTGCAGAAAAAGTGCCTCTTCAACAACTGTGTGTTTGATTTCAAAACTGAATTCTAGCCTTTAATGCATTGACAAATTTTCACAGATATAAATTTTCTTATTCGATTTTAGAAATCCTTATCTAAATGTTAGGAATTTAAATGTAAAAGGCAATAGTTTCACCTAGAGCATAGCTTATTTTTGTAAAAGCACTCATAACTTTTTTTAGATGTGCCAGGTCAGTAATATCTAAGTAGTATATGCTCATATTTTTATGATTTCTAAATCATTTTCTTTCATTTATTCATTGGTTCAATAAAATAATTGAAGAACAATGAATTTTATCAGAATTTTCTGGTACCTACAAGAATATGCAATTACTGTAATTACAATAATTATAACAGTGTCTAAAGCTATTTTTAAAATTTAATGAAATAAACCAAGAAATGTATGAAACATTACATTAAAAGGGAGGCAGTAAATTTGGCTTCCATGTAGCTTTTCTCAGTTTTGACTTAGATTAACACTAATAAATTTATTTATTTTAAGGATGAGTAATTTCTCATGAAGGAAGAAATACTTTATCCATATGAGAAGATATGTGGGAAGAGTTTGAGTACGTCTGGACTATCTGGAAACATGCAAAAGTAGTATACCCTGGCACTCTAGTGCCCTCTCCTCACCCAATGACCAAGGGCATTATGGCCTTCTCTTTGAGTTTTCTTTCATCTGCAGTTCATCACACTCTTGTGTGAATAGGTTACCATAAAGACAGAGACCTTCTCAGAGTTGTGGGAGATTTTAGTTTTCCTCTACTCTTCTAAATACTAAAATTTCTTTAAACTCAAACCCCCAATGAGTGGAGCTCTTAACAGTGGCATGCCAATCAGTGGGCTGTCAATGAGTGGATAGATGTCCAGAGTGCATTGCCTTCTAAATCAGATTGTAAGTCCTACTGTCCTTCAAAGGTGAAATTATAAAAGCATAAAAACATAATAAGCAATTTGTTTAAACCCCAAGAACTCTTGACAGAATGGTTTATAATGAAAAAATTTATTCCTCATACTGTAGTGTAATTTGGAAAAATGAAATTGTTACTGTTATGGAAAAGTAATGGGCATTTTCTCCTTACTCTGAAGTATTGTGGACACTGAGTTTACTATAATAAAGGTTCTAATTCAGTATTGTCTCCATCAACACTAAAGTGGGTGCTTCTTTTTTTGAAAGTTTTTGAGGAGGAAAGGAACATAAGCATATATACTTTACTTTTAAAAAATATTTGTTTCAATTCTTCACAAACAAGACTTTTGTTTAAATTGTTGAAAGTTTACAGACATGAATACCCAACTAAATATTTCTATATATAAATATGTGATTATGTTTTATTTCATATATATATATATATATATATATATATATATATATATATATATGCTAAATACCACATGAAAACTCGGTAAGGTATGAGCTGTTAACTGTATGGATATGAAATGCTGTAGTTTCTAAGTGGAACTTTTTCATATTTTTCTTAAGTATAATGTAGGCAATCAGATTTTCCATCCTGTCTTATTATGCTAGGAAATACATCCTATTGAATCCATGGTAACCCTTGGGTCAAGCTCACTAGCTTGACTAGTGGAATGAGTGAGCACCAGTTCAGTGATAGACATTGCCTCAGTAAATACAATGGGGATCTATTGAGAAAGACACATGATCTCAGTCTCTGCCATTAATTCATATGAGCATACACACTCATTGTACTGGCACACACATGAATCTGCATGTGCTTCCACACATACAGGAAATACACACACACACACATACACACACACACACACACACACAATGTAATTTACTACAATTTATTGTTGCCATCAAGTCCATACTTAAGGAAGGACAAACATAGGATAATTAATTACTAATATCATTAACAAGATTCAAAATCCTAATAAATCTTTATAAGACAGCACGAGGCCAGAAAAACCCATGAATTATTGGTAGAAAAGTAAATTGGAGAGTGTGGGAGCCCACAGAAGCTTCATAGTGAGAATTTACTCAGAGAATCTGAGCTTGCTTTACCCAGCAGGGTTTTGTAAGGAGATGATTTGGACAAAGGCATGTTTTCCAGGTATTTTGAAGGGCCTACACTTGGCTGTATGGTGTGCTTTGATCTTGCAAGGGGGAAGACTTTTGCCTCTCCCCTTGGCATATTATAAAAAGCCCTTTTCAATAAAAGATGAGGCTATTGGGTATGGACCCAGGCCCTCCCAAAGGTATCCTGTGTTTCTGTCTTTTTTCTTGTCTTCTAGGTCTCTCTTTCTATCTATCATTTCTTAATTCCTCTGTCCTCTACCTAAGAACCCTTCAAAAGTTTGGAGCTAGACTCCCACCGGAGAGGAAGCCCCCTTTAAAGGTAGCCTGTAGTCTCTTAAAACACTGACCCTTATTTTTACATTTAGATCTAGTGTGGTGATATTTTATCTGTGTCCCCCAATAAAGCTTATCTGAGGATCAGAGGAAAAAGCCAGCCACTATATTAGACATAGAAGTCAGGCAATGATAGCACATGCCTTTAATCCTATCATTCAGGAGGCAGGGATCTGTCTGGATCTCTGTGTGTTCAAGGCCACACTGGGAACAGAGCCAGGTGAGGTGGCACACACCTTAAATTCCAACACTAGATAACCAGAAAGGTCTGGAGGTCTGTACAGTCAGACAGGAAGTGACAGAGATGGGCTGGAAGAGGAAGTGATGTAGCTGGGTGGAAAGAAAAAATGAGTTAGCAGAATAGACAGGAATATAGGCATGGATTTACAGGAAGTAGGTTTCTCTCTTTGGAAGCTGTGGAGTTGGTGAGGTAAGGTTAGCTGTGGCTTTTCTTATTTCTCTGATCTTTCAGGTTTTAATCCTGATATCTGGCTCCATTTTTTAAATTTTTTTTATTTTTATAAGACTGTTTAACACTTCATTCTACAATCTAGAAATCATGACCTTTGTCAGCTATACAAATGAGTTGGTATTTACCCCTAATGCTGTTCTCACAAAAGGCTGTACAAGCAGAGTAATAATAGGTGTAATCTCAGTTAAAGCAAACAAAATGGGAGGATAAAGGAATTATCATGATTCTATAGTGATAAAAAGAATTGAGATAACAAATCACAAAAAAGACATTAAGGGCATTTGCATAAGTATTGCTAAATGACAAAAGGTGCTTTCCTTCCTTCCTTCCTTCCTTCCTCCTTTCCTTTTTTTTTTAAGATAAGGTTTCATATCACATATGGTGCTATTGAAATACCATGTAGCCTGATCTGAATTTGAGCTGATACTTCAGCCTCTATCTCCCGAGTATGTAGTCATTCTGGAAAAGGAAATGTACACAAAAGAGATGAGTGGTTGCTAGGAGTTATGAGAGGCTGGGAGTAAGGAATATGTGGACATGATACTGTAATGGCAGCTATATACCAATGTAAATTGCCAAAGCCCGCTGAACTAACAGAGTGAACATAGATTTAAACTGCAGGATTTTGTAAGAAGAATGTATCAATATCTGCTGCTAAATTCTTACATTTGTACTTCATTATTTTAAAATGTGAATTGTATGGGTGAGTGACAGGAAAACATGGAATATCTTTAGTGTTTCTCGTCTTCTTTCTCTGTATGTTTGAACCTGCACTAAAAATGTACTTTGTTGAGTCTTCTAGGATACTGTGTACAGGTTAGACTTTGTAAACAGTAGGAACAAACTGATCTTGTTTCAAAGTCACGTTGTTGGAGTTGGAAGCCTCTAAAACTCACTTTACTTAGTTCTTAATTGTCAGGATAAAAATCCACAGAAATTACGGACTGCTGTAGACAGACAGCAAATAGTTTTTAGAGAGTATAGGGTAATAATTTTTATGTTGGTAGAAACAACTGCTAATATTTATACAGGGTATTAAAAATTAAATTAAAAATAAATACTGAATTGTGTTTAATTATATTTAAGAAATACTATATTTTAAAACTGTAAAACATATTCAGAATAAAATGATATAATGAATGTTAAAGTTTTACTTTACTAAATGTCTAGAAATTTACTACCAATCAGATAGAAAGGATCTTTAGTACAGAAGAAACAGACAAAAGATCAGAGATTTTTCAGGAAACAGTATTATATTATCTGCTTACATTATTATCGAAATGGAAATATCAACTTCAGCAAAAAGATATGGCAAGATGTAACAACCAGAGGATTGGAACAGTGCTCATGAGAATAGATAGAATAAGCACTTTGAAAATGTCTTTGTCAATAGCTGTTTAAGAAGAACAAATGAGCACTCTGTGGTTCAAAAATTTCATATCTAGGTTATTCTCAGTATAAAAGTGTGCAGCTAATGGTATTTATTGATTTGTCATTAGTGTCTCTATTCATCATAGGAGAAAACTAGGAACAGTATCAATTATCATCACATAAATTTTAGTGTACTTGTACTTAATGAACTGTATTGACCACTTTACAATATCCATCATCAATGGGTTAACACCTTTAATATTTCTTAGAGAGTTAAACACATTTTACTTTTTTTATTGAGAAAACATAAAAGCATATACTTGAACTGCATTAATAAGGAATAGGTAATAAAGAATAATCATGACAATTATTCACACTTTAGATAATTTAAAAATTAATTATTAATGCATAAAGGTGAAAACTAAATAACAATTTCAGCACAATGTAATTAAACTATAATCCATAATTATAAACCCCATTAAAAATTACAATAAAAATATCAAAACATTAGAATCCATGAAATTCACAGAGAAATATTCCATAGGAAAATCGTAGGATTTTATATGCAAATAAAGAAAACAAGTAAAGTAAAACAAACAAACAAATCAGGAAAAGAACAATTCAGCATATCAACATGTGTCTGAGGGATGAAAAAATATGAAATCACACTAGAGTTGGGGAAATACTGAATTTTTTTCCTTCCTTCCTTCCTTCCTTCCTTCCTCCCTTCCTTCCTTTCTTCCTTCCTTCCTTCCTTCCTTCCTTCCTTCCTTCCTTCCTTCCTCCCTCCCTCCCTCCCTCCCTCCCTCCCTCTGTTCCTCTCTTCCTCTCTTGCTCTCTCTCTCTCTTTTCTTTCTTTCTTTCTGGAATCAATGTACTTTGAATGCTGTTTAAATTAAATTAGGAAAATATTTCTAAAGGAACAGTGTTCCTCATGCTATTCTTTTCAAATCTCTAACCACTTATTCCTTAACTTTTGCTAATAACTAACAATCACTCCATATGTGTAACTTTGTTATTTTGAAAATATTATGTAAGACAAATAAGCAACTTTTGAGATGGCATTTTCATTCACTCAATGTAATGCTCTGGAGATTAGTCCAAGTTGTTCGGTATATATATAGTTAATTTCTTCTATTTCTTCTGTTAAATAAATATCACAATTCTTTAACATCTTATCAAAGAAACATGCTTGCATTTGTAGAGGAAAAAACTAATATATTTTCTAAACTATCCAAGGCACATCATTAAGACATCTACAACATAAGGCAAATTAAGAAAAGTTTTGAAATTTAACATGAATTTTTTTGAAATAGAAACCTTGAGAAATGAAGACTTAAGGAAACATGGAACCCTATGAGAGTTTTAATACTAGAGTTGACTAATAATGGACAGTGTGCAGAAGTTTGGTTTGACACAGGACTACAAAATAATGACAACTGACAGAACTTGACAGTTGGCCACATGCTTAGATTCTTCTGTGTATCTCTCTTCAAGAATGAGAAAACTCCTACTTTAGCATGAAGATTATGAAGCCTCTATACTTACTTCAGGATAAGAAACAAGTGATATGGACCTTGTTTCTGCTGTTTGCTTAAAATGCAAGGCGTCTGCACCAGGTAGGTTTTTACTATTGTTATTTATTGTTGTTGTTTCTCACAATATAACCCAAAATATTCTGAAACTCACCACATAGATCAAGCTGGCATCAAGCACACAGAGATTTGCCTGCCAATGCCTCCTGAGTGCCAGGTTTGAAGGCAGGCACCAACCACTGTACTTTCAATTTTTTAAACTTTCAACCTAACAAAATCTGGGAGGTGAACTTCTACCGAGTAAATATTAAGATAAGATTGGATTGGAAAATTGTAGGTTTCTATATTTCTTTTTCATGAACCTTTCATGTTAGTTAAGTCTTGTGCCAATACTTCATTTCATTATCTCCTAATCATGCTTAAACCTTTCAGGACTTAGTAATGGCTCTCACTTTGCATGTGGGACATAGGGAAGTCAACCTTAAACTGCTGGATAACTTACCCAGTGACAGAGGTGCTATGCAGGCTTCTAGGGGTGGGGGGGTGGGGGGAGAGAAAGACATCCATGGTCTTACCCAGCACTGGACACGGCATGCTACAAAATTGTCTTGCTGGCAAGATGTTACCGCTGATGCAGTGGTGTTGTGATGGTTAGGGAGTAAGTAACTCCTTTCTGATTGGACATGACAGCTGCCCCACAGGAGGTATTCCATGCCTGGCATTGTAATTGTGATCATAATTCATGAGTGCATAGATCAAATACCCTAGTAGAGGGGAACATACTGTTTGTTCTCTGTATAAGTTGTTATGCTGTCAAACTGAATTCTAAATGTTTATGTTTACTCTCATAGATTTGTGCTGATCTCAACTTTAATTAGAGAAATGTAGTGTTTACAGGTAGTAGTTAGTGGAGACTCAGGTCAAATTTCTGAGTATTAGTAGCTGAGTTCTCAGCTGTATAACTATATTAAACTCTGAACACCAAAGACACAATAAACTTCACAGAAGAAATCATAGGAAGAGTGTAAGAACCAGCGGATGGGCAGGAGAGCCTTGAAATACTGAGTCCTAGACAGGACATGCTGTTCTACCCATCAACTCCCTGTAGCTGTGCTTATCTGTGCAAGCATGTGCAGGATCAATCACTCAAACTTCCAGCATGGATGGAAGAGGAGCCCCTGAGGGCCCACCCTTATCAGAGTAGCTATTGGAAGCTCATGGCAGCACAGATACTCTCCTTGAAGCCAAGGATGCTGGTAGGTTGGTTGCTTATGCCTCAGAAGATGGCCACACACCCATGAGCATTAGTTGGATTAAAGAGGTTATTAAAAACAAAAACAGAGAAAGAATATATTAATTTGGGATGAACATGGGGACCATTGGTGGAAAAGGAAGCTGGAAAGAGGCAGTGATGGATAGATACAATAGATATACATTGTGTAACTGTATGTAGCTTCTAAAGAGTAAAACATATTATTAAAAAGGAAAAGGAAAGTGCATTTAGAAGATAGTCATGTTACCACCATAATATGAAAGGGAATTATAATAACAGGACACTGCTAGTCAGGGAAACATGGCTTTAATATTAAATCTGAGTCTGTGAGGGTCCTCTGCAGCTTCTGGCTTATTTGTACATTTTTAATTTTGTTTAGATTGTCTTTAAAATATGATATTATTTCAGTAATTATTTCAGTAATAATATTTCAGCTAAAGACTTGCAGCTTATAATTTTCTGTATTTTTTCTATTTTATTTTATTATATTACATATTTTAAAACAGTTTACAGAGAAGAAATGATAAAAATAGCAATGGGTCATATGAAACTACAAACACAGAGCAGAGTCTTTTCCTTATGTGAGGGGAATCACAAAATATTCACACACTTCTTGCTGCCGGTCATTTTTGACAACTTGTGCCATAACTGGATGAATACTATTAGCTAATTATTTTGTACAGCGCACACTTTATCTTATTCATGGATGTCTTTCATTATGATCATGCAGATTTCTCTAGTGTTGAGTTGTACTCTGTCTTACCATTCAATATTTTTAGATCTGTGTAATAAACTATATGGCTCTCACTTTCTGTGAGATGCAAATTGAACTTCACTGGATTAGTTTTTTTCTACACAATGGTAAACTTAAAAATACCATTTTCACAGAAATCTTTTAAAAAAGACAAAAGTATGAACTCTTAGGAATTAATCATTACCTATTGCATTTTAAGTTAGGAATGAGATATGCTGGAGACTCCTGGGGAAGCAAGAGTGAAGCAGTGAGCAGTAAATATGATAAAAATTTATTACATACATGTATGAGAGGAAAAGAGATATTAATTAAAATTTAAAGAAAACAGAAATTCAGTATAAGCTGCTGAAATTTTTCTTGTGATCACAGAAATGTACTCATTGGAAGTCCTTTCATATACTGTCCTTGTTTTCTACTGGAATTACACATTGGCCAATTAGAATATGGTAAGGTGAAAATAAGCAACTAATACTAGTGACTGAAAAGGCAGAAAAGCTGTTGAGAAAAATCAAAGTCTATGTTATAATTATGTAGTCAATACATGTCTAGTTTAATGAGTAAGTACTATAAACTATTCAAAATATTTCAATGAATATCCCTTTTGTTTTCCTTAAGGAAAATGATAATAATAATTTAGAAATAATCTAAAAGAATAAACATTCCCGGAAAGTGTCCTGAGAGCACATAGCCCTTTGACAAGAATATTTGGAGAATTTTAAACATAAAGGCCAGTCACTTGGAACTTAGAAGACAGTAACAATGAGGTACTGAGTCATTCCAAAGAAACCATCATAATAATAAAAGATAAACTACTAAATTCTCAGGTACACTTTGGAAGATTAATAATTATTACTTTCATAATAAAAGTAAAGATCCATATTGCATATTTAATCTTTATTCTTTGATGACTGTGTGCTTGTCCAGTTTTGTAATTTATTTTGTAATTATTACTTCCACTGTGTACATTAAGATTCTTAGTGGGAAATCTCACCAGTTTGCCTTTAGACTAATTTACTATACTTTTCCGTTTTTCTAACAATAAAACGTTCATTCTAGTTTAACTTTTTCTTCAATTTTGTGTCACATTCTCAGTTTTCCTGTAGGTGGCAGAGTAGTATTCTCAATATAAATTTCCCTTTGAAGTAAATGTTTTCACCATGTTAGCTGTGTTCAAATTGATTGAATATACTTTCCTCTTTACCACAGCTCAAACAGAATGCATTCTTGTAGTATATTTTGAAATTAGTGAGTACAATAAGCAAGTGACTATATATATTAAAAATATATATTTGAAAATATTAGGGAAGGCATTGCATCAGATAGTGCTTGTAGATCCACACCTGACATGCTGCAGTTGTGATGGTCCAATAAACAAGTCCAATTATTTTTGGTACCATATGTCACCCTTCCTAATATACACTGCTTATCATTCTGTTTTCTAGCCTTGCTTTCTTGCAGCAGAGTGATGACAATAAATAGACATCTAGTAAGCTCCCAGAGTTAGGTCAGCATAACTTTCTGAAGAGCACTTCCCCTCCCTGTCGTCAGCATACATGCCACTCAAAGGAGCACGTCTCTGCCACATCCACGTGAACTCTTCCAAATGCCCAGCATCCTTTCCTCTCTGTCCTCAAGCAATCAGAAAAAGACTCCTTCATCATCCCTTCAGTATGGCATCCTGAATTTTCTGACATAGAAACGGAGTCTTTCATTCTTTCCATTTGTGCCAGGATTGTTTTAGAATACTTGTGTGGTGTTCCTAGCTCTTCAAAGCAAGAGCTGTCCCCATTTTCTCCTTTTGTTTATTTTGATTGTTCTGTAGTATGTGAATTTAATTTTACAGAAGATATTTTATGTGCTCTTTGTTTTCCTACATAGAGTTAAAATACATATAGAGGAAGTTTATATGTAGCATAAGGAATTTAACATTGAGACAGCACCAGTAAACTCCATGCCAGTAAGTATTCGGGCTGACCTTCTCCCGTATGATAAATGGCTGAGGTCTATGAAGAACAGAGCAACAGCAGAACTTACTAACAAGGGAACCATTTCCCTTTCCTTTGTTGAATCAAATATATCATTACAATTGCTCAGTCCTGTGGAATGTAAACAAACAGGAAACTTATTGATTCAGAAGGGATCACAAGAATTTATTTATTACATTAATCAAGTTTATTTGGTTAAAGCAGGCTTCCTGGAGACTATTGCCCCAAATTAAGTAGTTTAAGCCTGGAATATTGGACTCCCACATGTCCTCAAACAGAGGGAAGACATTTTCCAGCTCTTCCAAATTGATTTAATGAAACTACAATTTGATATGAACACCAATGCTAACTACTCATGCTCTAGTTTAGAAATATGAAAGCAGCCTTTTGAGAGCACTTTATTCTGGTCTTCATTCACAATGTTGCTCATAGATGACAGAGCTGTCCTTGCTAAATGAAAAATGAAAACTTTTTCTTTACAAATATAATACACAGTATGTGCATTATCTAGTCAAATTACAAAAATAAAATATTATTGAAATTTAATATTGATGAGATTGATTTTTCTTGAACTAATCAATATTTATGATCTAGTGTTTGATTCTAATTATTTTAAGAAAACATTTTCTCATATGGATTTCACATACATAAGCGTATAAGTGTTGTATTTATGTTGCTTCAATTACTCATTTTAGGTAAGTTATTTAACTAAATCATATAAAATAATATGCACCCTGTACATTAGGTTTACATTTTTCAGCATTTACAAACATGTATCAACCATGTAACATGAATTTTTACTTATATCATCATTTTAAGTATGTTGCACTGAAATGAATATCTAATCAGTTTATTGAATATAAAATATAAACCAGAGAAATTAAACCGCTTGCTTTAGACATATAAGCAAACAAAATGACTGGACTATGCCTATTATGTCTCTCTATGGCCTTCATTTGCTTTCTCTTGTTCAATATACCACAGAATCCAATGTTACAGTATTTAGCCTGTCTCCTTCAGTCTTTGGTGTTTTTACTCAGAATATATCCTCCCAAATTTCTTGACCTCCTGACAGAGTAGACCTCCAAATTGAGAAGTGCCATTTTTTTTTTTTTTTTTTACTGTTTGCTTGCTTTTTTTTTTTTCTTTGCACTTGCTAGGCAAGCGCTCTACCACTGAGTAAATCCCCAATCACTCTGTTTGCTTGCTTTTTAGAATGGTCTCTTTTTAAATATTTGTCTTATTAATTGGCTGTAGACAGTGAAACCAAAAAGGATGTATTCTAGTGATTTCGGGTGGAATCTAAATGTTCCTTTGGAGACTGAACTTCATGTCTCTAGAGGAAATGTCAGGAAAATTGAAAGTGTCATAGTTGGTGAGTAGCATGACCTTTCCATTAGCTTTTTAAACTGGTTCAATTGTTCCTAATCTGTATTCTAACTCTACTTATGATGACATTTATGGATGCCTCTGAAGTCTTCACATTTCACTTAACTTTATTGCAATAGGTAGGCAGGTAAACTCATATGCACTACACACATTTTTTAATTGTGCAATCTTAAGACACACTTAGAACAAAAGCAGGATTCTCATTGACGTATGTCTTTGATGGAATTTGCATTACTGATGCTGATCACTAAAAGCTTTCAATCACCGAGTTACCACAAGTAATTTTGTTCTTAATGCATTTAAATGGTGGACATTTTCTGATCTTTTGAAATTGCTAAAGCTTTTATTAATCGATAAACTTTTCTCTCAAACTCGACTTTCCAAATTTGTGAACTAAGGGAATTGCATTGTTTGATTTATAATAATTCTCCCAGATTTAAGGTTCTTTACACTCCATTACTCTGATTTTCATGATTACACAGTTAAACACACAGATATTCAGTAATATTTCTTTTGAGTCTTTGCAACCTAATTTTTCTGAGAATTTAAGTCTGTTTAACTCATAAATGCACAGTGATAATTACATATTTGACTAAACAAGAGTACAGTTTAAATATTCTTATTGTATTTTGTAATATTATGTTATGTTTAGAGGCAACACAAGTCTTTATTTTCATACTTTCACTTGTATATGAAAAGCAGCATTAGCCCTGTAAGAAAGAATAATATAACTAAACAAACCTTTGAAAGTTTTATCTACTTGTAAGTATTTAAGGTAAATAAAATAGTTTCTGTGGTATTAAAATGGCTTTATTTCATTTTGAAGCTATCATTGTATAACAAAGTATGAAAAACAGCAAGTTGGGATCAACTGTTTTTCCTTTGGGAATATTGTTAGTTTCTTACTTTAGGTTAAAGGAACACATGATCATATTCAATACAGAATCTCTGAATATGGAAACATTCCCTGTTGCTTGATTGCTATTTACTTAGATTCCAATCTCTTCTAGTGTTCGGTGATGTTCATAGGTGCTTGTGGTCTGTTATGATGAGCTGAATGAGAACAAATGGGTGATTTTTTTCACTTGTAAAAACTATAAACACTCCTAAAATAAGAAAGTAGGAATTTTGTTTTTATAGTTATAGTTGCACATGAAAGAATGAAAGAAAAACATTAAAAAGAAGAGAACTGTTATAAAAAACCTAGTATTTATTATTCAGGTGGTTTGTTTATTTTAATTTAATTTAATGTGTGTGTGTGTGTGTGTGTGTGTGTGTGTGTGTGTGTGTGCACTACATGTAGCTAGATACCCTAGTATGCCAGAAGAAGATATCAGATCTCCAGGATCTGAAGTAATAGGCAGTTTTGAGCGGCCATACATGGTTACTAGGAACCAAATTAGATTCCTTTGAAAATATAGCAAGCAGTCTTAACCAATGAACCTTCTCTCCAGCATCCATGAGTGTGGTCTTACAAATGGGTACCTTGATTTTTTTTTTTAAATTTGGAATTTTGTGAAATAGCAATTTATTAGTAAAGCTATGTTCTGACAAAACACTTCTGATAAATGATTAACTAAAACACTGGTGTAAAAATATTAAGAGTGCATACAATATTACTTGACTCACACATGCACACATCCTCCTTTCATACATGTAAGTACCTCTGTAGATTTCCTACAGGTATGCATAAAATAAACCAGATAAAGATAGAGTCAAAAGGAGGAAAAAACGAAAGTATTCTTGCTGTGATAACAAAAAAGGCAAAAAATCAGCTTAAAAGAAAATGTATGCACTATGGCAGAGGCATGGCAGCAGATAGGTGGGGCAGGAAGATCACATTTCCAACCACATGCAGAAAGCAAAGCATGAACAAGAACAAGGGGCATGATAATAAACTCCAAAAGCCAGAAACCACTGATGTGTGTATTCTAACAAGGCTCTACATTCCAAATGGTTTGTAACCCTCACACACTCGCGCTTGTGTATATGGATGGTTGTGTACACAAACATGCACACTCATGAAGTAATCAAAGGTCAACATTGACTTTCCCTTTTACTTTTCATCTTATTTTAGGAGACAAGGGTTATGTTTATCTTGTTTTCTGTCGCTGTGATCAAATACCCTGACAAAAGCAGCTTATGAGGAAGAGGGTATTCTAGCTTACAATTTCAGGGAAGTTATAGTGGCAGCCTTTGACACAGCTAGTCACTCCATAGTCAAGAACAGAGAGCTGAATGCATGCATGACTGTACTCATCTACTTATTCTCTTCTTAAAGAGTTCAGGATTCTTTGCTTAGGAAATAGTTCTACCAATAGGAGGCAGGTCTTCTCACAACACTTAATGCAACAAAGCTAATCTCCCCTAGACACACTCACGGAACAACCTGATGGAGACAACCTTCGAGACTCTTCAAGATGATATAGATTGTGTCTAGTCGACAATAAAACTGACAATCACAATATCAGTGAACCTGTAGTTCATCAGTTTGACCTTACAGACTGAGTAGTGGGGTTTACGTCTCTGCAAGTCTGACCCACACATCCACAGAATTATACAAATACACACATATACCACATATGCATACAGGTGCAAAATAAGTATCAAGTTTAATATTATGAGCATTCATTTTAAGAAGACAAAATATTTTAGGAAAAATTATGTCATTTTCTTAAGATCTTTATAATTTTTGTATCCCGGCTTTTTAAAAACAGTAGTGGGTTGCTTTGTATGCTAAATGTGTGCATGCAATGACCATGAAGTATAAAATGATTTTTAAGCTTGGACAATGTAAATAATAGTCTTTGCTTAAACACTAAGGAACTTTCAGATAAAAAGAGGCAAATCATGCAGTAGTTTCAGTCATTCAGAAGGAGAGATAAATCAACAAAGCAAGCACTAAGGAATTTTAGAAAACTGTAGACACACCATGGTAAATGCTCAAGATGAATATGTGATATTTTCTTGATTTGACGACTCTGTGTAATAAATCCAGAGCACATTACATATAGGACATTATTATAAACTTCTGAATTCTCTTAGATGAAAACACATGGCATCGTCTAGTCTGACAATAGGCAGTGCAGGTTATTTCTAGCAGAATATAAGAAGTGCTGTTTCTTATGGGAAGTCTTTTATTGAAAATGCACATGTGGAATTCAATTCTACTAGTCAATTTTTATGGAGTATAGTCCTGCTTAGCATTGTTATAAGGCATCTAGAAGAGAAAACACTCTGAAGTATATGCATTGGTGCTAAATTTGTAATAGAGATCTTTGTTGTATGGAAATCAGACAAGGGTTGTTGAATCCTGATGTTTGGGGGAGAGCTTTGAGGCTAGGGGGCAGTGTCAGTTGTGTTTACAGTATTGTAGTCAGTGTCTAGGATAATGCTTAATATATAGCAGTGTTACCCCAAATCAAACACTCTTAAGAAACAGCATGGGGAGCAAGGGAGGTGGCTCAGTGGTTGTAGCACTGGGTGCTTCCAGAGCACCTGTGTCGATTCCCAGAACTCAAAAGGAGACACTCTATTGTCTGTATCTCTAGGTCCAGGGGAGCTGACATTCTCTCGTCTCTAGGGGTACCCCTCATGTAAGTGGTACAGAGGCATACATTTAGCCAAAACCCGCATTGAAAAAGAGAGTTCAAAAGAGAAAGTAGAATCAGAATGTATTTATTTTTATTACATACTTAATTATAGAAAATTATCATACTTTCTCAGTGTGTTTTCCACAAACTTCCAAATAGCAGGTACCATATTCATGGTACTGAAGAAATATTTCTTAATATTTAATAACCTTAAATAAGTTTTGACTCACCTACTTTTTAAATACTTCAGACTCAGGATTATTATCTGGGCCTTGAATTGACAACTAAATTATATCTGTTAATATCTTACCAAATTATAAGATAAATTAAAATTTAATAATATATGAAATATTCCTAACAGTAAGATAGTGAATACTAAACTGTTCAGTTATAACTATCCAGATAAATTCTAAAAAGGAGATTTTGATGTCAACGTTTTAACATGTTCTTTCAGTATTTAGTGTAGATCTAAAAATTCCAAAACACTGAAATAAAACTGAGATCTTCTAAAGCTCTGTAAAATAACTCAGAAGGGAAAAGATGAATGAGCTGAGCACAAGCCATCTTAAAAGAAAACAGTGAAGAAGGAGGTAGAACATGAAACTCATTAACACAAGTCAAAGTCAAAGCTGAGTTTTGTGAATTTCCATTTGCTGACATTATAGCTGACATCATTAAAACACAAATACACAATTAAGTAGCTACATAGATTAATCACTACTTTTTTCAAAAACATTCAAAATTTAGATAATTGTAGAATTAAATTTCAAATTTTCTATCACACACTGGGTAAGACGGCTAAGCAAAGGCATTTGTCCTGTGTAGGCCTAAAGACCTGAGTGTGACGATGGATCCCACAAGGTGGCAGAAGAGAGTGACGCTTGGACTCTTCAGTCAGGAGACAGGCTTGCAGCTTGGTCTACGTCTCTGTCTCTGTTTCTGTCTCTCTGTCTCTCTTTGCATTTCTCTGTCTCTCTCTCCCTGTCTCTGTCTCTTTCCATCTCTCTCTCTCTCTCTCACACACACACAAACACACACACACACACACACACACACACACACACACTCGCTCTCTTCCTCCCCTCTTTCGTACACACATATGTAAAAAAATAAGTTTTAAAAACTTTAAATTTAATTTGAACCTGCAGTTTCTCCCTCGATCCTTTGAACATGCCAATTCATGTTTGAAATCATTCTGTGAAACCAATTTGAAATTATTTGACACTTTTATGGCAAAAATATCAGAATGGAGGCACATTCCAAGGAATAAAGATGAAACTTTCACTGTAGTTGGACAAAGGAAGATGTATCAAAATGGATCATGTGAAGCTTTCAGAGTGGTTCAAGATTTCAGTCTTCTGTTATGTGAGAGTCATCCTATATATACAAAGGTGTGAAACTGTCAAATGTACATCCCACTTGGGGGTTCATTGATTTTTTAAATAATTATTTTGGTAAGTTTTGAAACTCTTTGTATTTTACGAGTGAATCTTTTGCATGTCTTTCTTTGACATAAAACCTACCGGTGAATATAAGCATAATTCCACATCTCCAAATTTTCCTAAGGTGACCATCCATCATAAGTGCCCTTTTCAAGCTCTAAATGAGTTACTTTGTGTAAAGTGAGTAGGCTCATCATACCTCTGCCTAGGGTTAACACTTGCCAATTCCCACATATTGTACATGATTATGTTGGACTCAGGAGATTTTAGGAACAACAGAAATATGATTTGGACTGTGAAAGGAGCAACGTAAAAATCACCAATCTGTCATTTTTATTGAAAGTTGACTTTATAATTCCAAGTTAATTTAATTCTGAGAATCCTTGTGCCCTTGAATTGAATTGAGAGAAAGGAAACTAGAAATATGTGTAGCAGAATCTCTTTGGCTATCACCCTGGGGGACTTACTATACTCTAATTATCTCATTTCTGATGAAATTTCTTTTTTCTCTGCCTCAGATGACAGTTTTAAATGAAAGAATTAATTTTTTAAAAGAGGAGGCATAGAAGCTGACGTTTGATTTAGAATCACAGAAAATTAAGAAAACTCACTTGGTGATAATATATTTATCCCCTTTATACACTGGCAAATTGACACGTAGTGAGTCTCCAGTATAATTTGGATGTTAAATTTTATTGACACTACAGGAGTATCATTTTGAAACTATAACGTTTGTAATTGTTAGATCATTGTAATTTGTAACTATAATTGTAAGATAAAAATAAAGTCAAAGATGACATTATTTATCAAAATCCCATTATCCCCTCTAATTCCACTTTTTAATATCAATCATCCATTGCCTTGGAATCTGATATTTATAAAGAACTGAGCCAGAATTATGCTGAGACTTACTTTTAAATATACTGAGTAAGAATGTTTTGTGGGATCCCAGGAGACAGTTACAGAGTTTGGTCTGTTAAAATGATACAAACACCATTCTTTTTGCTGTAAGTTAAGTTTGTCTCAACAAAATTCATTGAGTGCAGGGTTTTTTTTTTTTTTTTTTTTGTGTGTGTAACACATGTAAGATGACATACAGTATTTTGTTTTTTATATCAAAGGGTGATTTTATAATTCTTTCATTTAGTGAAAAAACTGACATAATAATAATAGTTACATTTGTCAAGGTCTTACTATACCCTGGGTATCCCTCAAAAATTCACTTTAGTTTCATTAACTTATTGAAGCTCTATGGGGCCCCTGAAGTATATGATTATTCTATTTTCCTCTTTACAGACAAAAAATGCACAAGGAGATTAAAGAGTTTGCCACAGGCCCTTTAGGTAATAAATAGATACCCAACTCCAGAACCAAAACTCACAAATTAACCCCTCTGCTGGGGAGATTTCATGACCCTGTCCACAAATGTCCTTGCTTCTTCTTATTGTAATCAAGAGTGAAAAACAGACTCTGAGAATATAACCAGAAATGCCTTTTTAAAAAATTACATTTGCTAAATTTAAGTGATGGGCTCACCATCACATTTTAATTTCTATTTTAGGCAAATAGAAATTAAAATACAGATCAACACAAACATCTGATTCTTAAATTTTGTATAGCCAGCCTTTGTTTGACATATAGAATGTTTGATGTGTACATATTTGCTGAATCAATTAATAATGTATATCTTGTTATGCCTGAATTTACCTACTCATTTACTAGTTATGATATACCGTGTTTGTATTAATTCTCAGTACAGGAAATATTATGTAATATTTACTTAAGTTGTAAAGGTTAATGTGTGTACCTAGCTTTAAGGAATTCAAAATTAAATGCAAGTAGAAAATTGTGGTTTAAATTTAGAACCATTAGATGTATATCTTCTGATGTATTTTAGAGAAGTATGTGCTATGTATAGAAACATTGGGAAGTCTTGAGTCTAATATTTGGACTCCAAACAAGTGAATAAAACTGTAATGGAGAAAAGGCATACTCCCAAACAACGGTGATTTTTGTTAAGACAAAGTCTATATAAAAGTGAATGAGCTCAGCCGGGTGGTGGTGGGTTACACCTTTAATCCCAGCACTCAGGAGGCAGAGGCAGGGGGATCTTTGTCAGTTTGTGGCCTTTCCAGGAAAGGCACAAAGTTATACAGAGAAACCCTGTCTCAGAAAATCAAAAAAAAAAAAAAAAAAAAAAAAAAGTGAAAGAACTCTCCAACTAAGTAAAATTAGTTGACAATTAACATCGTAAATACTGTATCAGCAGCTATGCAAAGTTAAAGCAATTTCCACAGAAATGAAACACTTTGGGTTGGTTTTTACACAATCTAGAAAATTCTGCAATCTTACATTTCTTACTACTGAACTTCTGATTTTGAAGATGCTGTGTGAAATCCCAAACAGACACATAATAAATTACTGGAATCATTAAAATAAATTTGAGTAACCTGGCATACTCAGGGAAACAGCAATACTTCAATCAAGGAGGTAATTTTTTGATATTTCAAAGGGTAGCATTAGAAAGATATATTTATATGTATATGAAAATAAATACTTTAAACTGGTCTCTGACAGGTAAATAGTAATAAATGATGAATCACCACCTGCCTTTTTTTTCACTACAGAGTTTGTTTTCCCTGTTTCTTTTGCAACATCTCTACCCAATATGCGTTAATGATGTACCATAAATAAGATCTACCAGGAGAGAAATGAGCATAGCTCATCAGAGAGCATGCTAGCCTTGTTTTCTCTCTTACCTAGTTAGCTTTTTCCCCTTCAACATTCATCTTCTGTGTTCTAAAGAGAATAATAAAGTGCTGTTCTCTAATTAGGGAAGGATTTTAAAATTTGTTTTGAATTTTGTGAACTGCTGACATTTCCCGTTTACATTTAAAAGGCAACCAGGGCAATCGTGGAGGCTGTAAGTGAACTCATTGGTGCACAAATATACCAGAACAAAGCTAAGTAAGTTCTAAAAGTCATAACTTTGGTTTCTCAGTAATGGCTCAACACTATTTTCAATGAAAGAGGTATTTTCCTCTAAGTCTCTCACTCTGGTTATTCTTTGGTATAATTTTATAACAGCTTTGAAGAAGCTACAGGGTTCTCAGGCCTGGGATGAGGGAGGAAAAGCACATGTTCTTCAGCAATATAGAAGAAAGTTAGAATTCATAGTCCAGGAGAATTGAGGGCTTTATTTCATTTCTACTGAGCACCTGATATTGGACCAGGATTGGCCGAGGAAGGACAGGCACACAATTTTGATGATTTTAATTGTGCTCAAGGGACAACATAGATAGAAACAGTAAATACACCTAGGACAAGCATCAATTTTATAAATGTAGTCCCGAAACCTGCTATTATGGAGTGTTACAGTGTGGCTTCTTTGCTACTTAGGGAGCTGGCAGCTGTTGGAAATGAGAATGGCAGAAAAGCAGATGTAGGTCTGACATCATGGAGAACTAAAAGCCTTCGAAATCTGTTAGTTTCTGAGATAAAAGCACTGGTTATAAGGAAGAGATATGTCCAAAAGGCACAGGAAAGAACTTCCCTGTTATTGGATAGCTAAAGAATGCACTTTTGTTTGGGACTGAAAGAAGACCTGTGAACACAAACTTTGCTCAGAGGTTTCTGGGCATCTACTACTAAGCATGATGAACTGAACCAAATTTGTCCATTGTTTTTATGTTAAAGGTGGATGTAGAAATGTGTACTAACTTGGCATCTAAGGAGAAAATGTGAACCTTTGTCTTGAGGAATGTTTTTCCTGTTTGTGGTGCAAATACAGCTGAATCTTAAAGTCTCAAGCTGTCTGTCACTTATGCTATGAGGGATCAGGTGTTCTGACCTTGGTATCTTTTCTGATAGCAAGAGAAAATTATTTGCCTCTAGGTACATTGGGAAAACAGAAAGTTAGAAAATGGGATGGAGCCTAAAGTCAGCCGCAGAGCCTTTGAACTATAACCTGACTCTCTGGGTGCCAAGATTTTAGCCTAGAGAAGTAAAAATATGATAATGCAGTGTAAGAGTTCTTGTTATGAGATTACTGATGTGGCGAAAGAATAATTTCTGTATAACTTAGTTTCCCAAAAGTTCAGAAGTAATAAAACCCCTAAGATCTTGAGATGTATCTCAATTTTCAGAACATCTTAAATTCAGAAATCTTAGCCCTAATATCAAGTATTCTTAGAATTAAATATTTAAGAAATTTTAGTTCTTAAAAGATTAAGAAGATGAATGTGAAACTGTGTTAGTGGTGGTCCCCAACCATCCTAATACTGTGACCCTTTAATAAGTTTCTCATGAGACCCCCAACCACACTTATTTTCATTGCTACTTGAAAACTGTAATTTTGCTACTGTTATTCATAGTAATGTAAATATCTGATATATGACCTAAAAGGGGTCACAACCCACAGATTGAGAACTGCTGCATTAGAGTACCTATTTAATCGAAAATTGCTTTTATTTTTATTACTTTTCAAATTTAATAGACTGTTTTTCTGTTCTCTATAGGAATGCACTCCATGGTATATAAATTCATCCAACAATTCTTATTTTATGTAAAATATTCACATTATGCTTAATTGAGAATAATGAGTGAGAAAAACATTGTATCTATATAGTAACTTTATACTCTACCAGGGAAATGAAGAAATTTAGCACATAGTTAAAGTCAAAATACCCTGCTTTGAGGGACAATTAAAAGAAAAATAAATGAATTAGAGCAAGCAATTGAAATATTCTTAAGAAGATTTTAATTGAGAGTTGAAGAATAAGTATGTTTGTGAGAAAAAGCTGAGGGGTTGGGAATAAACTATTGAGCAGATATATCATTTCAGCCAAATCAAATGACACAAAAATGTGTGAATTGTTACAACCACAAGGTGAATCGAACTAGTAAGCATCAGAAATGCAAATTAAGACATGAATCTGATAGGGGAATACCATTGCTCGATTATTTATTATTTAATTACTTAATATTTAACATTGAATAAATATAATTATAAATTATATTTGAAGTGGTAGAATTCTAGTTTGTCTCAATTTGGTTATTTCATCTCAGTTCATTCATTCATGAAGTTCATACATGAATACTGTAACTACATGTATTTACAACTATTAATTGCCATAGCATAGGAAGGAAGGAGGGAGAGGAGGGAGGGATAAAGGAAGGAAAGGAGGGAGGAAATACCAGAGGTGAAACACTGAAACCAGAGTGCCATGAAAAAGCAAACAATGCAAACTTTAATGTCATATTTTCTTAAGCTTTAAAGTGAGAAAATTAATACTTGTTTTTAGTGATTTTTATTTCTGACAGTTAACTTTGAATATTATGTTTGCAGTATTTTTACTATTAATGAAATGTGTCTGTACTATATTGTTTATATTTTGCTAAGAAAAGGATATCTTATTTACTGTTCAAAAGGCTCCATACTTCTATGTTGTTGTCTAGTTCATAACTTTGATGTGTTTCTTATATTTTATTTGACCAACTTTTAAAGAATGTGACCCATTTTACCGTATTCTTTTGCCTATATTTTACACCTGAGTAAGAATCTTTTCAGAGCTGACCAAGGTGTTTTGACCAATAAATTGGAGACCCTGTCCTTACTGCTTGAATTTATTCCTATTGTAAAGTGATGTACATGTTCTAGATGTGCGCAGGAGTCTAGCTGAAGCCAGAAATCTGATTCTCCACAAATTCCGAGGTAATAACCTCATCTATCAGATGTCAGCAGCCATATGAAAGGGGACCCGATGCCAAGCCTTAGTTCTGAAATGAATTTCCCAATTCACTACCTCTGATGTTCCATGACTCTGTACTTTCTTCGCCTTGTTTTTGTTGCTGTTGGTTTGGCTTTCTGTCCTGTCCTTAACTTTGATTGTTGCCTGCATTTTTACAGCAGTGAGGGTAATTTACCGGATAACCGATCTTCCTTTTCTCTCTTCCTCCATGGCTGTAACACACTGCTTTGGATCACTGGTACCCTAAGATAATTTATTCCAGCCAGGTACCACACAGCAAACAGGAGGTTTACCCAGGACCCTATAGTCGACCTTGCATCCTTCATCTTGGTTCATCTATTAAGGCTGTGATGGTGTTCATTTTCATTTTGTGATGATTTTCATTTTGTCAAGGTAGTATGTTTTTGTGAACTCATTCTTTACGATAGTTGCCCTGCCTTAGATTTAAATATTTTTATCCAAACACAGTAGTGGTGAATCTTTCTGTACAAGTACAGATACAAATATTTTAATCTGATGAAATGTAAAATATGTCTGTATCAAGGTCCAATTGCATTTTTCTAAGCAGTAAATGTGTTTTGCTTGCTGCTTACTTCTTCAACATAATGTGAGTTTGTTACCTTTCACACAGAAAATAATGAAGCTTCATGGTTTTGACTAACACAATACTTGGAAAAAGCTATCACGGGAAATGTAAAGTTGGTGCACTCTTAGATTTACTGTTACGTTTATCATTTATCACTCACTCAATGATTGCAATGCAATATTTTGACTATTTCGAAAGGACTCCAAATAATCTTAGTTATGGTTAATAATAACTACTCTCTGCATTTACAGTGCTTTATGGTCCATAAAACGTTTTGTTTATATTTATATGAACACATTATTGCTGCTGCTGCTCTCAACTTTGGTGAGAGTAGGTTCTTTTTTTGTTTTTTGTTTTTGTTTGTTTGTTTTGTTTTGTTTCCAGGGGAAGACATTTAATAGATTTTGTACTTTTAGATCCAATTAGATAATATGCATGCATTTTCTTGGAGAGTAAGAATAATTTACATTTAGGATTATTACTGAGATAGGCATATTGACTTTTGTCATTTTTTTTCTTATTGCTGTTTTTCTCATCTAAATCCAAGTACTGTTTGCCCTTTCTTTTCTCTTTTTCATTCTAAAGACTGCTACTGTGCTAAATAGAGTTCACTTCATTCTTTTCCAATTCTGTGTTCGTTCACACATTCTTTTTGTGTTTTCCTGGTTTCTCATGGTTGTGACAGTATTTCTTTGCAATCACTGTGTAGAAGTCCTTCAAGGGTCCTCTGTTATGCTTTCCTGCTGGTTAGAAGACACTTTTTACTTCATGCTTATCTGGGCAGGATTTTACTTTCCAGCTGATAGTAAAAGATAACTTTGTTGGGGATGGTAATATTGTTTAAAAGTTATCGACCATCTGGAATTGAAAATATGTCATTGCACAGTTTCCAGCTTTAGGATTGTTTCCTGAGAGTTCTGATGTCACTCTGCTGAGGCGTCTAATGCTGGCTGCTGCAGGCTTTTCCTGCGGTAGCTCTCAGCATCCTTTGCTCTGTAGTGACACTGAGTTATCCTAGGGTTTGGCCTATTTGTAGCTCCAAATATCTTAAATATGTGTGTGCCCAACTCTTTCCTTAGATTTGATAATTTTATTGCTGTATTTTTACTAAATAGGTGTTCAGTACTGTTAGTTTATGTCTCAGATCCTCTTCAGATCTTAGGATTGGCCTCTTGAACACATACCAAAATTCCTGAAAAATTGTAGTTATGCTTTGTATTATTTTTATGGCTCCTGAAATTGAATGATTCCCTGGTCTGTCTTGAAAAACAGGCAATCAAGCAAGCAAACAAACAAATAAAAATCTTTTCTTAGTCTTATATTTAATGCTAGATAACATTTCTGGCTTTTGCTTGAAATATTGGCAATGCTCTTCACTGTATATTATTTATTGATTTTTTTTATTTTTAATATTTTTCTTTTTCTTTTCAGGGATTCACATTTTCTTATATAATTTCTCACCAATATCACTGAATTTCTCATGTTAAATTGTAAATTGATTTTCACATTTCATTCTGTTTTGAATCATCTTTGTGATATCATATACAAAGCTTGATATTGGAATTTTTCCAGCATTTCAATCACTTCAGCTTGTTTGAAGCATTAGAAGAGTCACATTGTGTTGCTTATATTGGTAGTTTTGCATTGTGGTTTGCTTAGTTGTTGCCATAGAGATCCTTTTTCAAGGCTTTTCTTTTTAACTGTATGAGTGACTTCTTAGTGCATAGCTTTCTCTTGATACCAGGATCAATCCATTCAGGAAAGAAAACAGAAACAAAAATATATTCAAAACAAGCAAAGGATGTCATTGTACCAGCAGGCAATAGGAAACATCAAGGAAGTCCCAATAAAGACAGGAATGAAAGGAGATATTTAAGTAACAAACCAGGAGCTTAACTGAAGATGTTAATCACTGTTTCATAAAACAGAGAAAATAGGGAAAAGATGCATAAAAGAAGCAACAAACAGAAGAGGAAAGATATATGGAATGAAGGCATAAGAAAAATGTAATTATAGACAAAAAGAAAATGGCAGAACGAAAACAATAATAATAACAACAATAATGTTTCAATAATAATAAACTACTCCTCTGTGCTAATGAGAAAGGGTAGAAATATTTCATTCTCTCCTACCCCCACCAACTGGCTTGTTATTTTTCAATTCCTTTGTTGTGAGGGGAAAGGGGAACATTGTATCTTTTTCCCTCCAAAAGTCCAAACATTAACAGATTAGATCAGAACAATGAGGAAATGTCTACCGATAGGACAATTCTGTTAGTAATTCTTCTTGCCAGCTCTCCTTTAGAAAGACTATTTAGCTGTATTTTAATTTCTATGAATAGTAAGCTATTTACATAAACAGGATAATGTTCAAACTATAACCCTACAAAATAAAACTTCTAAGAAATTAAAACAGTAATATCATGCCATTTAATGAATACAGCAGTAAACACAGTATTTAAGACGACAGCACACTGTATGATGCAATGTAGGGAAATGGCCGAATGCCATTTTTACAAAATTGAATTAACTGTATTGCTAGTATGACTGGTGAAGTGGAAAAATATTCACCTTAGCTACTGACCTTTATGGCAGTTTCATAGCCTAGACACAAATGAGCTAATTTTGCTAAATTTCTGTTCCCATGATAGTCGTCACTGGGCAGACAAGTTGGAAAGCAGCTGGAGCTTATATGTCAAGCCATTTGGCATCTGTCCTTATTTCAGATATGTTAAAAGTAAGTGGAGTACATCTAATTGTGATTGAATAGGGTTATACATTTTTATAGTAGAAATTCAAAATGCTAAAGTGTGTTTTTATCACAAAGGGAACTTCTTAATTCTCACTATATTTACTGCATACATTTGAATGTTCCTGAATTTTCTTGTCTTTAGCAATAGCCCTTAAGATTTCCCTTAATCTCAGTTGACTGAAAAAATTCCTTCAGTTCAGCCAATATTTCTAGATGTATTTGTCTGTTTTTTTTTATTAGTACATATTCCCTACTTAATCTACCAAATGAATATCAGAATCTTCAACACATGTCTTTCTATGTTATCTTTCTTTTCTTTATAGTACATGAATTCAAGTTCAGGACCTTATGCTTGTTAGACACACACTCTACTATTTAGGTGAATCTTGTTTCAGTTTACTTCCATTCTGTACATAAAATCAAATAGTTATAGATTTTAGTAAGATGTCCTTAGCCAGTGTATCAGTGAAAGAGACTGGAAAAACCCATGGGTTAATATTTGTCTTGTCATATTGGGTAAAATAAGTAATAATGGAAAACAGTTATTTTTCAAACTTATCAATTATTAATAAAAGTTTAAAATAATTTACTATTCAAAGAACCAAATATGATGCCATGGCAATTTAGAATTTTAAATTTTCCTTATTTTCATTGTTTTTATTTTTCTCTGTGAATTCATTTATGTATATAAATATGCATGATGTGTATACAGATGTACTGGTTGTGTTATTTTTCCTTGAGAGATGTGAAGAAATATTTATTTATCCCAAATAGAACCCAGATGGATGAAAACAATAATTTCATTCCAATCCAACTTTGCACACCAAAGATTTTATTGAAATTACTTAAAGAAGTATGAGTCAGGAGTGAGAACATTTGGTGATTCAAAAGCAGATATGTCCCCTGAAAAGTCCCTCTTCAGCATGGGTGACAATGTCATGAAAACTGCATCAACAGAGTATCACCTTCAATTAATCTTACACCTTATAAGACCATGAGAAGCGTTGGGACCGGAAGGATTAGAAGTAAGAATTTCAGACAATGGTCTAATTTTGCCTGAACTTCAATGAATATGTATAGTTTTATTCCTGTTACCATAGGCTTGTTATCACTGTATTGTTTATCTCACTTTATTGTCTTTATAGTGGATCCCAAACCGAGGAGCACACCCAGGACTCCTCAGTGATACTGTGAGAGATGGATATAGGTGGAAACTCCTAATCCTCCTCATAGTTGAAGGTTTGTGAATAAATTAATGGAATTTTAGGGCTTTAAGCTGTGAATCCCAGGGTGTTATATTGATGATTGGCGTATATTAGAGTAATCAATATTATTTGGAATGTTATGTATTAGATGCTATTCTAGATTCTTAAATTTAGGAATCACTGTGAATTATCTGGGTTAGTTTTGAGTCAAAACTAAGTTTTACAAATGAGGAAACTGGGGTGCAGAAAGGCCGTGTCTATTACTCTGGGTCAGATCTCCTGAGGGGTGGAGCTGAGCAAAATTGCATCACAGACATTAATTTCAACAGCCATGTTTCACAAATTAAAGCATTTTGAATGACACCAAGTAGAAAATGGATTTTCTACAGTCTAACTAAAACTAGTCTCAAATCAGGAGTTAGGAATTTCTGCTCAGACTTTATCTTTGTCCTTAGATGTATCTATCAGGGTGATTGTGGAGCATGATTTGCCATCCTGGTGGCTTACTTTTTTCCTCGGGAAAATAAAAATGCCACAAAATAAGTACTTGTAGCCTTTTAAAATGAAGTATTAAGCCATTCAAAAATACGTGGGACCTCAAGTCATACATTTAGAGGTAAACCTTATCAGACTGGAGAAGATTTATCAGAACATTACTCCCAAGATAGTGAACAAATTATACAAATTTTTTAGCAAATCATAATTTTGTCTCTTATTACAGTCAAATAAACTCCAAGAAATAACATAGCTCAAAAATCACCCCATTGGTACAATTGCTTTAATAATTTATAGAGATAGCCTGTAAGGTGACAGAAAATTGATACACAGACAAATATGTTTCCCCAAACCCCTGTCAAATGAGCTGCCCTCTGGATGTGTCCTGAATGGCATGGCAGCTGACGCCGTCCCTGAAGAAATCAGTCAGCTTTAGCAATTTGACAAAATGACTGTGCGGAGCATGCAACCTTTACAAATTACTCTTTGTTTGAATACTAAAGTGAATAATATGATTTCCAAAGAGCATATGGGGATCATGCTGTATATCTTCTATCCCCGCTGGATCACAGAGTATCTATTTTATCCATTATTGTGAAGTAAATTCTAATTTACTCAGTCTGTGTGGAAATGCTCCAATAAAAACGAAAAGTGCTGCTCAGCAACTCTTTAGTTCACACAATTTTACTCTTGCTGAAACTTTTTAAGACCAGTTATAAACAAACTCATGGGAAAATTGTTTCAAGATACACCTATAGGGAAATTTTCAAGTGTGCCTGTCTGTCTGTCTGTCTCTCTCTCTCTCTCTCTCTCTCTCCCACCTTCTCTCCATTTCTTCCTCTGGAACAGGTATAACTTTGTCTGTCTGTCTGTCTTCCACCTGCATATCTAGACAAGACTTCTTGATATTCTAGCTCTTCCAATCTCTCTGCCTCCCTGCACTGTGATATTCTCCCAGACAGTGCTGTAGGGGCTGTCGCATAAATGTGTCCATAGAACCGGCCTCCATGATCTATTGATCTCTGCTGACGATCTGAGCTCAAAGTCCTCAGATGTGACTTTACAACACGGAGTAACCACAGAACAAGAAAGTATTAAGGGGCCATAACGTGAGGGGGTTTCTTGGGAGAGGAATATCAGGACACAACTTATAAGAAGCGGGAAACTAAATAACAGGGCAGGGGTGGGCTCCAGTTGGGTGGAGGGGGACAGGTCAGCACAGAAGGAGAAAGAGGAGCTCTAACACCACAGTAGCTTGAGAAGGCTTCCAAGAACCAGATTATTTACCTAAAGTTATACATAACATATAAGTGTGTGTATATACATATTGAGCTGACAACTTTCCCCATAAGAGGCTTAGACTAACAACTCCCCCCCACCCCCAGTACCAGGCAGGTGAAACCTCTTTTCAAACGGTCAGTCAGAGTAGTCCAGTGACTCCACAGACAATATAGATAACTATAGTAATTTATTATTGCTGTTGGTTGTTTCTCGGGGTTTGATGGGAGGCCCCTATTGCTGAAGACACTGCACACTTAAGACGCAGGACTGAGATGATCTGACTTAGAAGCCTCTTTCCTGTAGTCTAGCATCCATGGGTCTAGGAGATAGTATGCAAGTTGCTCAAGGAGGGAAGCAAATAAACAGTCCTAACCAGGCACAACACCGATGAACCGCAACAACTACGAACAGGACAAGGTATGCATAAAAGGTGTAATAAGTGGCATTCACATGTTGATATAACAGCTGTTTAACTGCATCTAAGGTCTGCTCAGCAGGTGGTATTGGTACTGGGAACTTAGCCTGCTTTCCCAGGGCTAGTGATTTCTTAGAAAAGAATCTAATACCACCACTTTGCTAGACCAGCATGGTTCCCTAAGACATTCTAAATCTTATTCATATACCCAAAGGGAAGTATAGCCAACAACATGCATCGAAGAAACCTCTCTTTACAGCAAATGGAGACCATCACAGAAGAGTAAAACATTTCTAATGACTATGTCACATTTAGATATAGAAATATCAACACAGAAAGAAAAGTTTTTTGTGTGTCTTTTCCTAGTTTCCATTCTGATTTCTTTCTGTTCTTTTCCTCCCCTCTGAGAACTGTATCCAAATATCACATAACAACTCATAATGCAATTATACAAATATATCCTGTACACACTAAGCCTAAACTGGGGAAATAGGGTTAAAAAAGCAATACAAAGTCATATCAATTCCCAGTGTGATTTTGAGGAAATGATTTCTGGATATTTTCATGCTTTGAGATCTTTATTTGTAGTTATCATTATATCATAAATGCTGCAACATCAAAGAAAATATATAATTATAAAGTTATTAGTTAAATGCATATGCTTATAGCAATTTCTATAATTCTATGTAAATATAATGTCCAAGATTTTAAACAAGTAGTGTTAAGATGGGAGAAACAAAAACAACGAATGCAATTATTCTTATTCTTGCTCTTAGATAAGCTTTAATAATTTGAAAGCAAAGACCTAATACACATTTGTTTGTGTGTGTATCTAGGTGAAGAGTCATAGAGAACAATAATTTATTAAGTAGCCCTTCATTAGATTAGTAATATCATAAATAATTAGTCAAGATGAGGAAGGTCTTTCAAAAGATTATTTCAATAATTGCTAATTACAAAAGAGTCAATTATTATTGCATAAAGAAATCATACTTCTGCAGGAACAATCAAATCATTTTTAACTTGTGATGTGAGATCCTAATAGAATAACTAATTATCTGTAACCAAATATCTAGGAGTTTTCAAATACTCAGGCTGAGAATGTTCCACCTAATAATACCTGTGAACAACTCTAATGATTATCTCAAACTTTTAATTTCATTAACTGGAACTTAAATGGGTTATTTTAGGAATAGTACTAAAGGTTTCCTGTCTCATGAACTGATGGTACTTTTTTAAAGAAGTAAAGTTAGTTTGATATTAAAAGGTTAGCAGAAACAAAAGAGAGTGTGATGTTTACTCTGTTTCTATGACACCAAGTTGGAAAAACACAGGAAAGCAAACACTCAGCCACGAAGGCCAACACCGAGTTAGAGTTTCTTCGCTTTGCTCCACAGGCCAAGCTCTTCCTTCCGACCACCAGTGGCTTCACAAAGGGAAGCTCCTAATTTTAACACCTGTTCGGTTCTCAAATCTCTCTCTCTTCTATTGCATATTTTTATGGGGGTAAAGTCCACAAATATTCAGGATATTCCAATGATACACTAGTAACCTGGCTGATAAGCTCTGATGCAGTGTATTTGCCTATTAATCTTTAGTTCCTCACAGATAATAATACAGCAGCTAATGATGCCGTTCAGTGGACAAGGTGCCTATTATGCAACCAGGAGCCTGACTTAAATCCCAAAAACACATGTTGGAGTCTGAGCCTGGTGGTTCGGTCCATTCTTGTGATCCTCTGTCTGGGAAGGCAGAGGCTTGGAGCTCCTTGGGGCTCATTCAGCAGCCCACTTTGCCTCTTCAGAGAGTTTTCAGATCAAAGAGGGACTCTTTCTCAATAAAATAAGTGGACAACTCTTGAAGAATAACACTCACTACTAAAGTCTGTCTTCCACTTGCATGTGCACACAGGTACACAAGGACATATACACATATGAGCATACTCCCTAAGACACACACCGAGTAATTATGTGCCCGAGCAACTCAGTTGGTAGAAAATGAGACTCTTACAAAGTAAGATATTTAGACTTTGGGACAATCGCTGTAGGTTAGCTAAATCTTGCTCATAATCCTGTCTCCAGAACTGCTGAGAATTTAAGAAAGTTGTTTAACTGCATGGTATCTCAGAACTCTTATTTGTGAAATGGGAATAGCAAAAGAAATCCATCAGCTTCTTGTGCAGATAAGTTATTTAATTCATGCAATATTGTCACTGCTGTGTCAACGAATGTATAAAATCACCAGAGCCCTGCTGTCATCAACATTAGACTTAACAGAAATATTCAGAGTGCATCTTAGTGCCTCTTAGCTGTCAGGATGCTATTCTTCAAATTTCCTTCAAGCTATGTACCGTGGATATATCAGAAGCTATGGTGTATTCTCTGGTTTTGTCCATACATTATTATATTAATTTATTTTTTAAAAGTTTTTATTGAGAAAACATACATGGTTATTTATAGTTATTTCAAAACTTATCAGTCCAACTTTTATTTCATTTTGCTGATTATTGTTCTAATCTTAAATAATGATGCTTATAATTTGGGACTATTTCTCATGTCTGAAAGATAATATATTACATTTCTGATAAATTTTAATGCACATGAAAGGTTACTTTAGTTTTTCAAATATGGCGTTTATGCTCTTTAGAATGACCACAGAGGATATTCATACTTTGGGGGTACTTTTTTGGCCTCTTTTTTCTTTATTTCTCTTAACAAGTGGTTTGCTTTCTGATTGGGTGACACTACCAAGAATATGATATTTGGATTGAATGCCTAAATTATTTTTTTGAAAGAAAGTATTATCATTAAAAGTTTAATGAATTTTTGACTGTTCATTTCTTTGGGCTTTGCAAATGATACTTAAGTGAGGTATATTGTCTGAATGAGGGTACAGTAGTATGTGTTGATGCATTTAGTATTTACAATCAAGCCTGGGACAAGAGAAGGAACAAAAGCTCATTTAAATATATCCCAAGCCTAAAGATTACACACATGTAGTAACATGTTCTGTGTTTTGCCCATTACTCCAACAATTATTAGTAATCTTGAATATTTACTATGACTTTAGAGAGAACAAAGAATTACAGAGTTACTTTCCTTTTAGAAGACCATTTATTTTCTCCATCTTTCCTTAGAATGCAATACTTTAACTCTCCCTTCTCTTTCTCCCTTCTTCCCCTCCTTTCTTTCAAAAGAGTCCTCAGACTTGCAATTCTCCTTCCTTGAGCTCCCAAGTGCAGGGTTTATGGGTGTGTTGTTTAGTTACAGTCTTTTAAAAGTCATCATTAATTTACATTTAGTATTCTGTCCCCCCGAAGCAGGTATCTATAATGTTTTCTCTTTCTCTGGTCTTTGAACTGAACATGATTTCTCATATCTGGATAACCCTTACCAACTCACGATATTCACAATGTGTATGTAAAGCTTATTTTCACCATGCACAAATGGTAGAATTCTATGAAGTCCACTCTCTCCTTTCTGCCAGTCCAGAGTCACCTGCACTTTCTTTGACGTCTCCTGCAGGGTTCAGTCTCTTCCACTTTACAGTATCTTCTTATTACAGATTTTTTTCTATTTGTTTCCCTAATCACATTATTAGGACTGTTAAAAGTTTTAGATTGTTTTCTCTTGGTCTTTCAGGAGTTTACCTATGATATACTAGATATATATGTATATATGTATATGAATATACTTCTAATGAATAATTAAATAATAAATACCCCTTTACATATTACATTGATCTCGATTAGGTTGCTTAGTCTTCAAGTTTTGCTATAAACCATATGTGTACATACATAAGTATATAATGAATGGTGAAAGAAGAAAGAAAATCTCGATATTGTCATCTTACTCAAGAAACCTGGTGTAAATTAGTGCTAGATAATTCATTAGCTTGGGATTGAATGTCATTTCTTTCATTATAAGACTGCCAAATTACAAGATATCTGGGATGAAATAGCAGAAAACAAAAATTTTCATTAAGGGTTATATCATTGGGGAAAAGATTGTCACAGAGTGAGCAAGAGTTTTATGAGCCTGTCAATTGACTGATTGGCAGGACTCTGTAAAATGAGCCTTCTGGGATTTGATACTTGAATTTTAATTAAACCAAAATTATTCATTGTTCAGTCCTAAATCCCTAAAGAGAAATTGAAAACCTTGCAGAGGGACTCCCAATAGTAATTACATGTTCTGCTGAAATTTAATTGACTTACATTACCCTTATAGACCCAAAGAACAGAGAGCTATGTCATGGCTCAGAGTTTCAAGGAATTAGTCAAAAGACAAACCTACTAAAAATAAAGCGCTGATCATGATTGTGCAATGGATACTTTAACATAATAGAAGAAATTAAGTGTATCTTTTAATGTAGCCTGCCAAAACACCATCATAATAATTGAAATACATTATTTGCATTTTTTTTCATACTGAGCAGTATGATTGCTTTATTCAAAAAATTTGAAAAAAAACAATGTTTAGAGTAGTCTTTAGATTCACATCTTTCATTATCCTAAAAAAGAACAGTGGTTTCTGGATGATTTTTCTCTATTTTATTTCAATGCATTTATGAACTTATTTACCATAGTATTCTTCTAGAAGAAAGATAATGCTTTTGATAAGTTATCTGTTTAGCTGTTACTTCCCCTACTCTCTGATAGTAATTAAAGGAATGTATTAATTTATTTTCTTATCCTAGACCTCTTACCACTAAAGTCAGGCATAAATCACAGCTTCCTAGTCCTACAGGCATATGACCTATTAAAAGATAAAATATATAAGATTATAGACTTGTGGGGAACTTTATTTTAAACTCTCCCATCCAGTTCTTTAAATAATGCATCACAACTTCTTTTCACTGTTCTACTTTTTTTGATCTTCTTCATATTCAACAATGTCTTTGGTGGATCCACTCACTTCATATTCTTATTATTTGTATTTCTGAAAAGGCCATTAAATAAGACATAAAAGATAAAAATGCAAACAACTCCGAGGGCAGACATATGCTAGGACAGTAGACAGAAGGTTTCCAGTGTCCTTAGTGGAGCTTATGGACTATGATGTGCTGGAGGTATAGAAGCTAAAGTAGTCAACATTGGCTTCCAGTCCTACTACCCAGTCCAAAAATTCTGGATTGTTTCTTGTTGCTGTGATAAACACCATGACCAAATACAGCTTGGGAGGAAAGGGTTTATTTGGCTTACTGGCTCATCATGAAGGGGAGCTAAATAAACTCTGAAAAGATTGTAGTTTTGTGATTCATTGAAAAATTTATTTTTTTAAATATTTTAAAAAGCCAAATGTCCTTTATTGAAGGAGGGAAGAGGTCTTAAATACAGGCTTACAGCACAATGGGAGAACCCTGGAAGGCAGAAGTTCGCTACAGATGTTTTACAATCTTGCATCTAAGCTGCTAATACCCATTATGCAGGATACATAGACAAGGAACTTCCCTTAAGCATTCAGGAGGGTGGAACTGGGGAGGGAATTAGCATAGGGAGTATATCATGGTCAAGGTCAGCAAACAAGGCAACAGTTATCCAAAACGGGGGCCAGGGCCCTACAGGTCTCCCTTTTACTAATAAATGAGCTTCTGACGTAGGTTGCATGGGATGTCAGCAGGTCACCTTACCTGTCATGGAGATGAAAAATTTATCAGATAGAGAAAAGTTTCAGAGTGATGAGGCATGGACCTGATAATTTTTCTAGAGAATTCCTTAATATAGCAGCAGGAACAACAACAAATAAACAACAACAGCAGCAGCAGCACATCATGTTATCAACCACAGGCCCTTGTAAATGGACATAGTATTAAACTGACGCCTTAAGACTTATTGTATACCATAGATCAGTGCATTCTCAAGCCTCACCAGAAACGCCTCTTTTGCAGTAGATACCAAAACACAGAGACCCAGAACTAGTCAAGGTACAGAGAATAAGAAACTGCACAATGGTGAGTCAGAAGTGGGACATCAATACCACACACCCCATCCCCACAAGGCTCTGCAACCATTGTGTGAAAGGGGTCTGAAAGACTGTAAGAGCCAGAGGTGGTGATAGCTACAAGGAAACAATGTTTTCTGGATGTAGCAGGAAAGCCACATCTATGAACTCAGGGCTGTGACAGGGTGTCGAAGACCTGCACAAACTAAATCCTGACAAAATTCTAGTGTGTAGAAGGGAAGAGGCATAAAGTTCTTCCCTTAGCTAAGGAACAAATTTGAGTGGAGCTGGGGGAGGAGGTAATTGTAGTCAAAACATATTGCACAGAATTCTTAAAGAACTAATAATATGAGAAAGAAGGTGTGATAGCAGGAAACTGAGAGAATTAAAAAGAAAGGGCTTATGACTTAACACACAAGAAAAAGAAGCAATAATAAACTGTAGGAGGAAGGTGGCCGGTCGCCCTGACTGGGCCATGACCACCTGGGCCCACATGTGCATGTGCTGTAATAACTCCCCTTGGAGCCAACCTGGAATCTGCCACTGTGCCAAGAGACTGCTGACGTGGAAGCAATAAATGAGTCTGCTTCTGTCACCCACCTGCCTCCCAGAGTCTATGTGGTTGACTCTGTTCTTTCTCACCCCACCACCCTCCCGAAGGGGTGTCCGTACAGGGCTGCTGCAACACTGCAACAATAAACCTTTCTTCAAAAGTACTATAAATGACAAAAACACAAACATATTGATTCCAATGAAGCACCCGTGCAGTGACATGTGGGTACTATGTTAACGCCCGCTTTGACTATCATCTCTGGATCACAGCAGTGGATTATTCATGAGCATAGTTGATAGCTCTGGATCTTTGTAATCTTTTCCTTTCAAGTAGAAACAATATAATCTTAAACACATTGTACAGATTTATTTAAATGTTTTGACTCAAAGGCATCATAATTATATCAATAAATGTGAAAGTATTTTTGGCAAATGAGTGACTGAATTTTTCCCATGGAGTTCAGTAAATTACATTTTATACAATGCTAAATGTTTATTTAAAAATATCACGCTGGAAGAAACTTTTATTTCTTATTTTAATACTGTACAAACATATTTTGAATGGTGGATGAAAATGAGAGTTGTCTTATTACAGTCATATATTATATATTAAATACAAAATATAATTCAATAACATTACCTAAACATTATATCAAGCTCATTCACATTATTATAATAAGGTCTATGGGCTAATCTGGAGACTAAAACATTGTTTCCTTTTGAAAATATACAGTTGAATAAAGACAGCAACACACATGCACATTGATGCGCGCACGCACACACACACACACACACACACACACACACACACACACACACACACATACACACACACTCAAACACATTTTTCCTTGGAATACAGATCCTTAGTTCTGTCCAAACCCTGGTATAAAATGTTATAGATCCTGGAAAGGTGTTATTCACCTGGTCTGTGATAGAAAGCTACCTTCCTTGTAGCAGGCTGGGACTGAGCCATTACAGGACACTGTTAGGTGTGACTGGTGGCTGAGTATTTCTGAGTATGTAGTTCACATTCCTCCATCTGGAAGTGTCCTCAGATAGACGAGAGTCAGTTAAGAACCTGTATAGTGACTCTGCAAAGATTTCCTCATTAAAAAAAAGGAGGGAACATTGACAACTTGTGTGGTTTGATAGAGTTCTCAGTATTTTCTGTACTTTGCTCTTTCCAGTCACCTAGGCTAAGACTCCAGGGTCTGTAAGACTATAGACACCCTTTCAGTTTGAAAAGTATTATTTTCCAGTTATTATTATTAACTTATTCCTACCCTGTTATTGATTTTTTTCCATGTTGGACTTCTATCATGAAATGTATAGATATTTAGGATTTGTATGTCTTCATGGCAGATCAATTGTTAGCATCATGCAGTGTCTCTTTTATCCCTGGAATTCCTCTCTCTGAAGTCCACCCTTCCTCCTACTGATAACAGTATTTTCATTAGTGCTGTTGTGATATAGTTTATTCTAATATTTATTTTATTTCTGTTTCCTATTTTAAAACTTTCATAATGAACATTTGGATTTAAATAAGTACAAATTAAAATGCCCAACTTACTCTGTAGGATAACTAGCATAGTCCTCGTTATATTTTTTTCATGCATCAATTTTATTTGTACAAATGGCATGGGGCACCGACCACTGCAAATAGTGTGTAGGTGTGTCACACCTGTTCATCTGTCTTCATATTGGCAGATAGACATCTTCTCTATGTGGCCTTCAAAGGACCTGAGCACCTTTGGAAACCCAAATCTTGGGATTTGTTTGTCAGAGCATATGGCCTCTGGCCATGTAGCTTCAAATCCTCTTCCCAGACTTGGTGTGAGCAATGAAAGACAGACTGCTGAATTTGTGGCTGGGGCCCTTTGTCATCTTGGGCTTAACTGCCTTGGGCTTCACAAGAGCCTTAAGGGCCTCTGCACCTGCTTTCATTGCCTTTGCCTGGTCTGTGTGCATCAAATTCAGGCCTTTCTTCACATGCTCCTCAGGAACTTGGGGTCAACCCCTCAAGAGACTCTCATCTTTGTGACATGGATTTCCTGATGTTTGTGCCATTTTCAGGACTGGTTTCATGTATGTGGCTTCTAGAGTTGGCTGTGTCTGGAACCTGTGGTTCCCGAAGCATGGGACCCGAGTAGAGTTCTTAATGTTTTTTTGTGCTTTCTTCGTTTCCTTCTTTTATTTCTCTCTGTTCAAAACTATTTCTCTTGCTTTATTTCTTATTTGTACATTATTATATATATATAACTGATTATTTTTATTAAATTATATGACATTCTAAAATTTTATCAAATGAAGATTTTATCATTCTCTTATTTTTTTTACTGTTGAGATATATGGTCTTTAAAGATGATGCTTTGAAGACATAGTCTTTGTGGAATTTGTTCAGGCTGTTCCTGCCCTAGTCAACTGTAAATGAAAATAAGTGTACTTAGATCTTAGAGCTACATGGAAGATAAATTCAGCTACCATTTTTAGAGTAATTGGATAGTGTTTGGGTACATGAAAGTCCCCCAGAAATGTTCGCTGTGATTGTTATTAATGACTAATTGTATAATACATGTACAAATAGAAATAAGACTTCAAAAGGGCTGCTTAAATTTTAAAAAATATTTTTATTGCTGTTGTCTTGTTTTAAGTTCAAATTGCAGACTATGTCCACTGGTTGATACAAATTCAAGGCTGATTGCACAATTTAAATTGTTTCAGTTAACAAACCAAGGACTTGGTATTCTTAATTTCAAATGTCATGAGCCATAAAACATTACTGGATACATAAGTTGAAATATAGCTATAAAACATTGAAATGTATACCTTTATTTTATGCATAATTTTCTGTAGGTAATAAAATGCCACATTAATTTTTTCCGTTATCTGAAGGATTCAGACTATGTACTGTTCTTACATTCACTTTAACTGTTTTCCATAGGAAAAAAGAGAAAAACATCCCAGAATATGAGCATGTTAAATAGAATTGTATTAAATACAGAACTATTGTTTACTGAATATGGATTGCAGTAAGACTCAGTAACAGACTGTAAGGAACCACAAATGAACAATACCTATTTCCTGGTATGGGAAAAGAAAATCCTGATAGGAAAAAGCTAAAACAATAACAAAAAATATGCCTGATTCCATCTGATCAGTACTTACAACAGAGATTAGATACAGCTTTTAATTGAGGAAAGAGTAGGAGGAAAAGGTTAACTTTACACCAGGCCCTAGAGAAAGTTTCCTATATGGGTATATAGACTGTATGTTCAGTCTATTGCCTGTAATGTCTTACTTCATAGACTTAAATTTATAAAAATCTATTCCGTCTTACACTTGAGGAAAGGATGACACAGAGACATTTTGGATATTAAGTGTTAATTACATAGCTGTGTAGGCATTAAATGTCCCATCAGCCTTTGTAGTTAATTAGTCCTTTGTCATTTGTCTGTTTCTAGTCAAAGTGAATGGATATGGCTGACATTTTAGTGTGGATCTCCAGCTCTTCTGTCCTTTTCATTTTCTTTTTCTCTGTTTTGAAACAGGGTCTTACTAAGCAGCCCAGGCAGGCCCTAAACTCCCAAATCCTCCTGTCACAGCCTCCCAAGCAGTGTGATTACAGGTCTGTGCCACCAAAGCTAGATCACACTGTTTCTATTTATATCTCAGAAGCCACAGATGAAGCTTGGAAATTCAAAATTAAATTCTATGTTGACCGAAGCTCGTTTGGAGAATTTCAGACCTTTCTATGATATTAGGTAACCTGCAAACTATGTCCTGTCTAAGCGAGTGAGCTTTGTTGTGGTGTTCCCACACTAAGCCATCTTCTGTTCTGAGTCGAGCAGCAATGGCAGAGTTCATCTTGGTTTTCTTCCGTAGCAGCTCTGTATTGCTGGTAGCTGTAATGAAACATCCTTGGTCACAGTAATGAATGATTGAAAACTCTTCCATCTTACTGAACAATAATGCAGCAAATTGTGACTCTCAATGAAAGGCAGAAGTGATTTTCAAAGGAAGATCTGCGTGGGGTTTTAGAGTTGACTACGGTAAAGACAATGAACTGCTGACCTTTGTTCTTGCCGTGGCTTCTTGTCGTCATCTCATAGACCGCACATTCTTCCCCAAATTACAAATTATCCAGGAAGAAAACTCCGAATAAATCAAGTTGGCTTTTATTGTTTAAATAACCTTGTAAATTTCTGACTCCACCAATCCTAAATATCCCCCTTTCAAATTTTAACACCTATAAAAGTTAAAATGCATGCTACAATTAGCATGCCTTACCACTGTATTACTTAAAACTATTATGCCTTAAAATTAGTGTTATTTTATATCATGCATCAGTTCTATAATAAATATTTATATCACACTATTGATTTGCATAGACTGTGAATTATAAATTTTATATTTTATGATTTCAAAAATTGCATGATTAGTTTAAAGTAATTTTTTTTTTTTTTTTTTTTTGGTTTTTCGAGACAGGGTTTCTCTGTGTAGCCTTTTCCTGGAACTCACTTGGTAGCCCAGGCTGGCCTCGAACTCACAGAGATCCGCCTGGCTCTGCCTCCCGAGTGCTGGGATTAAAGGCGTGTGCCACCACCGTCCGGCTAAAGTAATTATTTTAAACTATTTCAGTGAAAATAATGGGAGATACTAAAGGGAATTTTATTGTATTAAGGATTTATTTCTTTTTCCTCTATGTATCTGAGTGTTTGCCTCCATGTCTTTACCGCCATGTTTTGCATGTGTGTCTGGTGTCTGCAGGGGCTGGAAAAAGGCGTTAGAACTCCTGGAACTGGAGCCACTGTGGGTTGTGAGTTACCAGCTGGGAGATTTAGAGCTGAACCTTGGTCCTCTGTAAGAATAGTCAGTACTCTTAACAATCAAGTCGTCTTTCAAACAGACTTAAAGAATATTTAACTTATTAAAGGACACCCATGTAACTGTTAAAAAAATGCCAAATAAGGTTACAAGATAGTAATATAGATCTCAGTATAAATGTTTACAGGCCATCCTGGTCTACATAGTGAGCTACAACCAGCCAGGATTACATAGTGAGATTGTGTAAAATATATATATATATATATATATATATATATATATATATATATATATGCAAATAAAGCTAGATTTCTCCTTCTATTTCTGACTCATATGCCTTTCACTGTATTTACACAAATTCCCAGAGAATGTCTGTGTCTTCGGGCCTGATGAATACAAAGGATTAGGTCTGGTTTCAGGATATTTACAAGTAAAAGAGATTTTCAAATTTTTCTGTAACAAATTAATTTCTACAAAATGTTTCATTTGCTTTTTAAATATTTTTTGAGAAAGAATTGCACACTGAAGTCCAAGTTTGTTCAAATGTCACTATCCTCTTCCGGGTGTCCCCCAGTTTGGCCCAGTCCTCCTCCCTTTCCCGTACAGAGCACTTCCTGATTAGGCTTAATGGAGTTCCCCAACCTGACTGACATACTCCTCTCTGACATACTCCCCATACTGAACTCCAACTTTTCAGACGTTTTGCAAATAATTTTAGCATGTGAATGGCATACAGGCATTGGCCTTTTTATGATTGAACATATTTAATTTGTAAATACATATCTCTCCACATATTCTTTTTTGTTTTTATTAAAATGCATATGATACCTGTTCAGTGTTCACATATATTAAGTGTAGAGGTAAGGTCAGATCAAGACTCAGATGGTCTGAAGTACTGTCTTTCCTTTATCACTACAATATCTTTTTCAGTAGCCTGGATAATGCAAGGGAAATATGGATTAAACCATAGCTTATTTATCCAGAAGGAAATGAATGGAGATATTTTGATTTGTTAATGATAATAAAAGGGATAGATATTCATCATGTGCTGGAAGGTATAATGGGAAGGAAACAACCCTCTATAGATTGATATAGTACTTTGAAAGAGTGGATCTAGGCTTCAGGAATCCAGGCAGTTTTCATATATCTCCCCATTATAATGGAACAGTTGGCTTATTTGGAAAGCATAGACCACCTGGTACCACCATGAATGAATAGGTAGTGTCATGATAGAGAATCAGAGAAAATAGTCAATTGACTTTCTTTGGAAAGGTCCTTTCTTTCTTTCTTTCTTTCTTTCTTTCTTTCTTTCTTTCTTTCTTTCTTTCTTTCTTTCTTCCTTCCTTCCTTCCTTCCTTCCTTCCTTCCTTCCTTCCTTCCTTCCTTCCTTCCTTCCTTCCTTCCTTCCTTCCTTTCTTTCTTTCTTTCTTTCTTTCTTTCTTTCTTTCTTTCTTTCTATCTGAGTGATATGAAAGAAGCTTCACTGGAAGAGAACAGAGCAAATATAAAGCTTACAGGACAACAGAGAACTAAACTTCAAGATGGTCATATCCAGTCATATTCAGACTGGATACTGTATAATGCCTTAAGCCACATTTCCAACACACACACACACACACACACACACACACACACACACAAACACATGTATGCATACACACATGCATTAAAAGTAATTTCCAAAGCAGATTTCATTAACATAACCTTATTATAAAATTGAGATATGTGTTCCTAAATGTGACATTTCTCATCTTTAGAATTTTAGTCTGCTGCTTCTAATAGGAATTGAAATAATAATTTCCAAGTTTAAAATAATTACTTTATGAGAAAAAAGAGACACGAATCTTGAGGTTTTGTTATAAATTTTCTTAAATAAAAAATATAAATGCTTCTGCTGAAAAAAAGGCTAATTTTTTGAATTTAATAATTTTGAAGAAGGTTCAGAGCACTGAAGCAGGCGATTACCTTGATTTCAAGGCCAGCCCAGGCTACAGAACAACTACAGCAAGTTCTGAAGAGTCCTTTAAATATCATGCAGATGCAGATGTTGATTCACTATTAGCAAAATAAATACAATCACACTAAAAGAGAAGTGACCATGGAAATCTTGAAGTTTCTTTCAAATTTTCATGATGGTAATTGTTCAAGTTATTAAAAATTTGAAGTCTTAAGAAGGAATTTTCTATCTATGTTTAAAATTATTTGCAATTGTATTATTAAGTGCTAATGAATTTATTTCACAAAAAAGGTGCAGGTAGTTACTACTTGATGACTGTGTTAAGTTGGAACTGTTCACTGAGACTCTAATTATGAATATCCATTGAGGTCAGAAAATTACTAAGAGACTTTGGGGATATGCTCTCAAGGGACGGGAAACAGAACACACTTTATAAAGTGTTAAAACTGAATAATGGAACAGAAGTTTAAATTGGGTGATGGTAGAACAGAGTAGGGACTATGAGGAGGGACAAATAGCTAGTTAAAAACATAGAAATCTACTAAGATAAAAACTTCTCTCTTTGTCTCTATCTTTCTCATGAAAACAGTTACCCTATAACAAAGCAATAATGCCCCTACTGGATGACAGAGACTAAGCGATAAAAATCCCAGTGTCAAGAATTGGTTACTTCTCTTTTAGTTGTTGGCCAGTGAGGCCTTGTAGATCTCTAAACATTGCAAGCTATTGCTATTGCTCTTGGTTACTCTCCACAAACTTACAGTAAGTTTGTATTGCTGAGGATACCATATAATTTTGTTGTAAAACATTGAAAAATAAAGCTGGAAGCTTTATAGTTTTTGGATAATTTTCATAATATTGAAAGGTTCTATGTAAGCTACAAGGGGAAAACAGTAATCATTAATCATTCTGAGGATTGAACCCTGTGAGCTACAATAGTGGGTAGCCTAAGAAAACATATCCATGGTATAATGTTGAAATGGACATTAAGGAGTAACCAATTACTTTCTGATTGGATGTCAGTCCAATTCTATAAGATGAGACCTATTCCTGGCACCATTATGAGTACAAAAATCTAAAGGTAGGCAGGTTCTAGGTCCTAGCAAGAGCCTAGTATCATTATCCTGCTAAATGGACATAGTGTTAAACCAATTCTGATGACTTATCATTATACCAATAGATCAGTATCTCTCTTAATCCTCATCTGAGAAGTTCTTTTTACAATAGATGATGATTAACACAGAAACCCTCATTTGGCCAAGGTGAAGAGAATAAGCATCTGCAGAAAGCTCAACCCTGGAAGGAACATATATCCAAAGGCTGGAGAGAGGTCAAAAAGGTCAGAAGGTAGTGAGTAATTACAAGAAAACAATGACTTGTGGACACAGTTGCACAAATGAACTCAAAATGAATGTAGCAGTATGTGGAAAACCTGTGCAAGCCCAAGTCAGACCAAACCCTAACATGGAGACCGAGGCTGAGCACAGAATCAAACAGTAGGTACACAACTATTTACAATTCTTTGCTAATGGAAGAGGGAGAGTCATTTTCTGAGTGTAGGTCCTGATGAGTCAACCATGCTACAAAAGAAGGCCACCCATCCAAGAATATTCGGGTATCACACGTCGATCTCCATGGGTTAAAGAAACAAACAAAAAAGGACAGAAAATAGTGTGGGTAGGAAAGGAGGTTAGATCTTGGAAAAGTTGTGGGATGAGTAGATATGCTAAAAACATGTTGCATAAAACTCTCAAAGAACTATAAAAATATTGTTTTAGGTGTGGGCCAAGGCAACAGTAAATGAGTCATACTGTGGATGGATGTCATTTGTAGCAGAGGATTCCTGAAGAATTTCTGATCAGACAAGATGACACAGGACTATTCATTGGAATGATTAGAGACTGCTTTTTACACATATAGTTGCTATGCAACTGATGGGCATAATTCAGTATGGGAGGCAAATGATGTTGGAAGGGTAAAGTATTTTTGTAATTCTTTTCAATATGCATCCTTGAGAGGGTCCACCTACTCTTCAAAATTAGCAGTGCAGAAAATTTGTTCCAACATTTGACATCTATACTTAATAAAGAATAAATACTTAAGTGTCTGCCATTTTCTTGTCACTTTCTCTTTATACATTTCAGGGAGAGATTTGTTTTTATTTTCTTTATGTTTTATATTCTGTGCCAGTACTGAGATTCTGATCATTGTAAACTTTGCTGAAATTGCCTGCTAAGGCAAATGTTATTAGCATTAGTAAGACTGACAGTCTGACTGATAGCTTAATAATAATAATTATTATTTAACTTTTATTTGCTACCTAAAGTATAAGAGCACTAAGTAGCTTTATAATTCCTGTTTCCATTGGAAACCAGGCTAAATGCAATAACAAGACCATTAGCTTTGTGTAGTCCATTACACCATCGCCCTTTCATGTTATATTTTTGTACAGAATTGGTGCCGTCGCTGATAGAACAAAACACTCTGCTTCATTATCTGCATTCAATTTTCATAAATATCTACTTTGGTTACAAAATATGGTGCTTTTACAGAGATCTGTCAGGATTGTTTTCAGGCCTTTTAAAATAATTTTTCAGAGGAATGAAGATGAGAAAGCTGATAGATAAACCCATTCTAATTATCTTTAGAGCATAGTACACATTAAGAAACACAGCTTTGTGTTTATAAATATATTTATATTTATTTGTGTTTATATGTGTATTTGTAAATATACATGTGAATATATGTGAATGCTCAACTTATGACAGAATAAGACTGAATTTTAGGTAAATTATAAAAATCATGAATAATCTATAAACACAAGTGAGGTTCTAATAAAAATAGAACTTCACATACTAAAAAGATTGGTGTGCATATGTAGGCATAATTCTAAACGGTCTTATTAAATAAGAAACACAGAGCCAAATAAAGAGTTAAAAGCCCAGAGATAAGAACAGTAGCTAAAAGCTAATACCACTTTATCTTACCACTCACTGCCATCCTTCCCCTGAGAGAGAGAGCTTCTCCCTGTGTCCTGTCTTTTTATTGCCTTTCTGTCCTGCCTTCTCATTGACTCTAAACCCAACCACATGACTTCCACATCACTGCCTGTCTCTACAGACCTCCAGGTCTCTATGGTTGGTACTGAGATTAAAGGTTTGGGTCCCCGTTTGGCTGTGTCCTTGAACACACAGAACTCTGCCTGACATGTGATTGGATTAAGGGCATGTGCTACCACTACCAGACTTTTGCTTAATGGCTTGCTCTTAGCTCTGATCCCCAGGCAACTTTATTAACATACAAATAAAATCACATTTCAGCACAAACAAAATATCACCATATTTACCCATTCTGTTCTAATAAAAAGAAAAAAAGGAAAAAAGTTATAACTAATATAAGAAAAACTATGTACAATAAGTACAATAACTGTATACAATATATACAAGCAATAAATACATATATAATCTGCTGTTGAGTATTATTAGGCTATTTCTAATATTTTTAATTAAATTTTTTTAAAAATTTATTTTATATACCAATCAAAGATCCCCCTCTTCCTTCCTGCTGCCCTTCCATCTTCCCCCTGCCAACCCACCCCACATTTCCTCCTAGAAGAAGGGAAGACCTCCCATGGGGAGGTACATTTAGTAGAGGCAGGTCCAAGCCCCTCCCCCACCTCAAGACTGTGCAAAGTGTCCCCTTATAGGTAGTGGGCTCCAAAAAGCCTGCTCATGCACCAGGGATGGATTCTGATCCTACTACTAAGGGCCCCTTAAGCAGATCAAGTTGCACAACTGTCTCGATATGCAGAGGGCCTAGTCCAGTCCCATGGAGGCTACACAGCTGCTGGTCTAAAATTTCATGAGTGCCCATTAGCTTGGTTTGGCTGTCTCTGTAGGTTTCCCCATCATGATCTTGATGCCCCTTGCTCATAGAATCCATCTTCTCTCTCTTCAACTGGACTCCTGGAGCTTGGCCTGGTGTTTGTTGTGGATCTCTGCATCTGCTTCCATCAGTTACTGGAGGAAGGCTCTCAGATGACAGTTATGGTATTCACCAATCTGATCACTGTAGTAGGCCAGTTCAGACACCCTCTCCACTATTGCTAGTAGTCTAAGCTGGGGTCATCCTTGGGGATTCCTGGGAACTTCCCTAGAACCTGCTTTCTCCCTATCCCCATGATGTCTCCCTCTATCATGATATCTTTTTCATTGCTCTCCCACTCCATCCGTGTTCCAGCTTGACCATCGAGTTCCCTTATGTTCTCATCCCCAATCCCCTACCCTCCATTGCCCACTCCTCACCCCCAGTTTACTCATTGAGATCTCATCTATTTCCCCTTCCCAGGGCAATCCATGGGCTCCTTTTTGGGTCCTATTTGTTAGCTAGCTTCTCTGGAGCTATGGGTTGTAGTCCAGCTATCCTTTGTTTTACATCTAGTATCCACTTACAAGTGAGTACATACCATGTTTATCCTTCTGAGTCTGGGTTACCTCACTCATGATGACATTTTCTATTTCCATATATTTGCCTGCAATTTTCATGATGTCATTGTTTTTCACTGCTGAGTAGTACTCCACTGTGTATATGTACCACATTTTCTTTATCCATTCTTCAGTTGAGGGCCATCTAGATTGTTTCCACATTCTGGCTATTAAAAACAATGCTGTTATGAACACAGTTGAGCATGTGTCCTTGTGGTATGATTGAGCATTCCTTGGGTATATGCCCAAGAGTGGTATAACTACGTCTTGAGGAAGACTGATTCCCAATTTTCTGAGAAAAGGCCATATTGATTTCCAAAGTGGTTGTACAAGCTTGCATTCCCACCAGCAGTGGAGGAGAGTTCCTCTTGCTCCACATCCTCTCCAGCATAAGCTGTCTTCAATGTTTTTGATCTTAGCCATTCTAATAGGCATAAGATGGTATCTCAGAGTCATTTTGATTTGCATTTACCTGATGATTAGGGATGTTGAGCAATTCCTTAAATGTTTTTCAGCCATTTGAGCTTCCTCTGTTGAGAATTCTCTGTTTAGTTCTATAGCCCACTTCTTAATTGGACTGTTGGGCATTTTGATGTCTAATTTCTTGAGTTCTTTATATATTCTGGATGTCAGCCCTCTGTCAGATGTGGGGTTGGTGAAGACCTTTTCCCATTCTGTAGTCTGTCGCTTTGCCTTGTTGACCGTATCCTTTGCTCTACAAAAGCTTCTCAGTTTCAAGAGGTCCCATTGATTGATTGTTTCTCTCAGTGTCTGTGCTATTGGTGTTACATTTCAGAAGTAGTCTCCTGTGCCAATACGTTCAAGACTACTTCCTACTTTCTCTTCTATCAGGTTCAGTGTAACTGGTTTATAGTGAGGTCTTTGATCCACTTAGACTGGAATTTTGTGCATGGAGATAGATATGGATCTGTTTGCAATCTTCTACATGTTGACATCCAGTTATACCAGTACCATTTATTGAAGATACTTTCTTTTTTCCATTGTACAGATTTGGCTTCTTTGTCAAAAAGGTGTTCATAGGTGTGTGGATTAATGTCAGGGTCTTAAATTTGAAACCATTGGTCCACATGTCAGATTTCATGCCAATACCAAATTGTTTTTATTACTATAACTCTATAGTAGAGCTTGAGGTCAAGGATGGTGATGCCTCTAGAGGTGATTTTATTGTACAGGATTATTTTAGTTATCCTGGGTTAGAGGACTATTTAAATTGTTTATCTAGTCTTGATTTAATTTTGGTATGTGGTTCCTATCCAGAAAATTGTCTATTTCTTTTATATCTTCCAATTTTGTGGAGTACAGGTTTTTGAAGTATGATCTGATGATTCTCTGGATTTCCTCGTTGTCTGTTGTTATGTCTCCCTTTTCATTTCTGATTTTGTTAATTTTGGATGTGCTCTCTCTGCCTTTTGGTTAATTTAGAAAAGGGTTTGTCTATCTTGTTGATTTTCTCAAAGAATAAACTCTTTGTTTATTGATTTGTATTGTTCTCTTTGTTTCTATTTTATTGATTTCAGCTCTCAATTTGATTATTTCCTGTCATCTATTCCTCCTGGGTAACTTTGCTTCTTTTTTTTTTTTTTTTGGTTTTTCGACAGGGTTTCTCTGTGTAGCTTTGCGCCTTTCCTGGAACTCACCTGGTAGCCCAGGCTGGCCTTGAACTCACAGAGATCCACCTGGCTCTGCCTCCCGAGTGCTGGGATTAAAGGCGTGCGCCACCACCGCCTGGCTGTTTCTTTTTGTTCTAAAGCTTTTAGGTGTGCTGTTAAGTCACTAGTGTGAGATTTCTCCAACTTCCTCATGTGGACATTTAGTGCTATGAATTTTTCTCTTAGCACTGTTTTCATAGTGTCCCATAAGTTTGGGTATGTAGTACATTCATTTTTATTGAATTCTAGGAAGTCTTTAATTTCTTTCTTTATTTCCTCCTTGACCCATTGGTAATTCAGTTGAGCATTATTCAATTTCTATGATATTGTAAGCTTTCTGTAATTTTTGTTGTCGTTGAAACCTAACTTTAAGCCATGGTGGTCCAATAAAACACAGGAGATTATTGCAATTTTTTATTTTTGCTGAGATTTGCTTTGTGACTGAGTATGTGGTCAATTTTAGAGAAGGTAACATGGGGCTACCTGTTAGAATATACCTGAGAAGAAGGTATATTCTTTTGTGTTAGGGGTGGAATGTTCTGTAGATATCTATTAAATCCATTTGAGTTATAACATCTGTTAGGTCCCTTATTTCTCTGTTAAATTTCAGTCTGGCAGATGTGTCCATTGGTAAGTTTGGGGTATTTAAATCTCCCACTATTAATGTGTGGGGTTTGATGTGAAATTTAAGCTTTAATAATACTTCTTTTACATGTGTGAGTGTTCAGAATTGAGACTTCATCTTGGTGGATCTTTCCTGTGATGAATATATAATGTCCTTCCCAATTTCTTTTGATTGATTCCAATTTGAAGTCTTTTTTGTTAGGTATTAGGATAGCTACCCTAGCTTGCTTCTTAAGTCCATTTGTTTGGAAAGTCTTTTCCCAGCCTTTTACTCTGAGATGGTCTGTCTTTGAAGTTGAGGTGTGTTTCTTGTATGCAGTAGAAGGATGGATCCTGATTTCATATCCATTATGTTAGCCTGTGTCTTTATAGGTGAATTGAGACCATTGATATTAAGGGATATTAATGACCAGTGATTGTTAATTTCTGTTATCTTTTGGTGGTACTGTGTGTGTATTTCCCTTCTTTGGGATTTGCTGCTATGGGGTTATCTGTTGTCTGTATTTTTGTGGGTGCATCTGACTTCCTTAGGTTGGAGTTTTCTTTCTAGTGCTTTCTGTAGGGCTGGATTTGTGGATAGGTATTGTTTAAATCTGATTTTGTCTTGCAATATCTTGTTCACTCTGTATATGGTGATTGAATGTTTTGCTGGGTATATTAGTTTAGGCTGGCATCCATGGTCTGTTAGTGTTTGTATTGAACTTGTCCAGGACCTTCTGGCTTTCAGAGTCTCCATTGAGAAGTTGGGTATTATTCTGTTGGGTCTGCCTTCATTTTGTCTTTTTTTTCCAGAGCTGAGGACCAAACCCAGGGTTGCACTTGCTAGGCAAGCTCTCTACCACTGAGCTAAATCCCCAACCATTTATTAGTCACTTGGCTTTTTCCTTTGCCATCCTTAATATTCTTTCTTTACTCTGTACGTTTAGTTGTTTGATTATTATGTGGTGGGGGGACTTTATTGAGGGTCTAGTCTATTTGGTCTTCTATAAGCTTCTTGTGTCTTCATAGGTATTTTCTTCTTTAAGTTGGGAAAGTTTTTTTCCATGATTTTGTTGAATATATTTTCTGTGCCTTGGAGTTGGTATTCTCCTTCTTCTATCCCTGTTATTCTTAGGTTTGGTCTTTTCATGTTGTCCCAGATTTCCTGGACATTTTGTGTTATGACTTTTTTGGCTTTTGGTGTTTTCTTTGACTGATGAATCTATTTTCTCTATTATATCCTCTAAGCCAGAGATTCTCTCTTCTGTCTCTTGTGTTCTATAGGCTATGCTTGCATTTATATTTCCTGTTCATTTACTCAGATTTTCTATTCCCAGCATTCCCTCTGTTTGTGCCTTCTTCATTGTTTTGATTTCAATTTTCAGGTCTTGAACTGTTTCCTTCACATGTTAAATTGCTTTTTCATGGTTTCCTTGGCTTTCGTTAAGGGATTTATTGATTTCTTCTAATTTTCTGTCTTTTCGTCAATTTCTTTAGGGGAATTTTTAATTTCCTCTTTAAAGGCCTCTATCATCTTCATAAAGTTATTTTTAAGATCACTTTATCTGCTTCTTCTACCTTATGATGTTTAGGTCTTGCTATTCCAGAACTGTAAGGTTCTGGTGATGCCATATTACTCTTTATGTTGTTATATGTATTTTTGCACTGGTATCTTCCCATCTCTTCTTGCAATAGGAGCAAGAGGTGTCTGTGTCTGAGCAAGTTGCTCTTGGTCCAATCTGTGCTTGCTGTGTCTGTGTCTCAGGGGTGTGCTCTGAGTCCAATCTTAGCCCTTGGTCTAATTGGAGCTGGCTGATTTTGTGTCTCAGAGAGCCTCTCTTGATCTTATCAGGGCTCTTGTTCCAATGAGAGCTGATGGATTCTGTGTCTCAGGGAACCACTGGGTTCGCAAGGTGATGGGTATGTTTGGGGTAGGGCATGGGTCTTTTAGATTGTAGGGTCCAAGGAGTCTTCCCTGCTGGCTGGCAACTGGGGCAGAGATGGGTGGGGCTATTTCTGATTCTGAGAACACTTGTATTACAAGTTAAAAGTCATGGTGTTTCAAAATTACATGCTACCTATTAAAAATACACAAATCAATAAATAATTGAATAATGGAATTGACAACATACAATAATTACTTAACATTTTCTTATAGTACATTATAACATAAAATATGTCATTGAAAATTAATAAATGTCTACATTAAATAATGCCAAAATAAACTCTACCATATCATTGCTCAGAAAATGGATGTATTTAGATCTTTTGAATAGCCTCATTAACCTTTGCTAAGTAGTAAAGTTTTTTTTTTAACCATTTTAGTGACTGGTAGCTTATAAAAATTGCATACAGTTAATGAGTTTGATGAGTTTGGAGATATGCATATACCCATGTCACCAACACTACAGTTAATATGACCCCATATCTATGACTTCTGTACATTTTCTTTTCTTTTTTTTTTTTTTTGATTTTTCAAGACAGGGTTTCTCTGTGTAGCTTTGTGCCTTTCCTGGAACTCACTTTGTAGACCAGACTGGCCTCGAACTCACAGAGATCCGCCTGCCTCTGCCTCCCGAGTGCTGGGATTAAAGGCGTGTGCCACCACTGCCCAGCTGACTACTGTACATTTTCTAATTTTCTCTTGCCTTTTGTTTTTTCTCATTTTTCATTTCTGTTTTTGTAGTAAGAACACTTAAAATGAATTCTTACATTTAACATTTTAATTATATGGTATGATATTTTAAACTATATGTATTTATGAAATTATTTATTTTCTTTCCCTAATAATCTACAAATGTTGAACAATTTTCTATTTTCCTTTCTTCTGACTTTCAGAGACTAGAATTCTACCTTCTCCTTCTTAATGTGTGGTAATGTCAGAAACATCATATAAGTAGAAACATGTTCCCTTTGTAGAATGGCTCATAGCATTCATAATGGTATCCTTTAGTTTTTCTATGTTGTTGCATCTGATAGAATTACCTCATTTTCAAGTATGATTGATATTTCACTATATGCATATGCCATAGTTTCTTTATCAATTCAATGGGTATTTGTTTGTTTTTCCATAATTTTTTATTGTAAATGATTGTGTAAATAAACATACAAGTGTAGATATCACTCCACTGTGTGTGGCAGCATATATATTGATGTCTACCAGAAGATTGCTCATCTAATAGCTTCAGATATAAATTTTTGTGCAGCCTATATATTCATAGAAATATGTAATTTATACATTCTACCAACAGTTAATAGGTGTTACATTTTTTTCTCACAGCTTTATCCACAGTTTTTATTTTTATGCTTTCTTAAAACAATAGCTGTCCTAACAATGACTTGGGATTCCTTTGTATTTCACTATGGTTAAAGACATTGGTCTCATTTTTATATACTGTTGGCTGTTTGTGCACCTTTTCTGGATAAATGCCTGTTGAATTCCTTCATACTAATTTGGGAATTGAGTTATTGTTATACATACACATTCTCATATATACCTATGTACATTTTTGTTGGTGGTGTATATGTTTTCAAATTCCACTCTAGTGGATATTATCTTTCCCATTTCTTTTTAAATAGCTGATTTTTTATTTTTTAGAACAATAATACTTTTGAGAGTGAGGCATGGTGGTACATGTCTCTAATTCCAACATGTAAGAAGAAACAAAAGGATTCTGAATTCCAGGATCCTGAGTGGGCTATATAACCACCACAACACTGACTATCTCCCTAAATAAAATATATGACAAAAACCACCACAAAAATTAGTAATAATTGCACAACTTTACTGCATGTTTTACAAGTTTTTGCAGTGTTTTTGGTGGGTTATTTAAAAGTTACTGCTCCATATTATCTGTCAACATCCACTTAAAATTTGCATCAAAAAACTGAAAGAAGCACATCAGCTTTCTTCAACATTAATTGCAGGAGGAAATAGCAAGCATTAAAACAGAAGTAACTAAAATGTAGACTAGCAAAACGAAATGAAAACCAGTGAAGAATCATCTTGAAAAGGTAAAATTGATTAATATACCTAGAGTAACTTATAGAACTAAAAGGCTAAAACAAAACCAGTATGGAAAGTGCAACTGTTAAAACTAAAAACAGAAAAAAAATATTAAGTAGTGTAGATGATTATATGACAAGGTGTAAAAACTAGAAGTGATGAACACATTTCTTGAGACATTAATTCATTGTGACTGAATAAAGAAAAACTGAGAGCAGAATAAATAAATAACAAGGGGACATTAAACCAACAATCAAAAACCTCCCAACCATGACACCCCAGCAACTGTCAATAGTTCCTCAGCTAGGGATGTGGCCTCATGAGTCACACTCACATGGTTTCAATGGTGGTGCTATCAAACATTTAAAAAATAATGAGTGCTGTGCCCCCAGTGACCCTTCCACAAGCCCTTGCCATCCCAGCTAGTCTCCATTCCCACAGCTGTGGCCTCTTTCTAATCCCAGAAGACATCCACCAAGGAGGCTCAGGCCACACAAACCAGAAAGGGTGAGTGACCAGCCTACCAGTGGAATTTGTCTTCAATGACCCTTCCCCAGGCCAACACCATCATAGCTCATCCCTGGTTACAGACCACACCAGCCACTGCAACCCACAACAATTGACAGGCAGCCCTTTCCCAGAACTTCAGCAGACTCTGTAGGCCTACAAACAGTCTATAGCAGTTGGAAGAACAAATGCCCTAGGCCCATGTCCAATCCATACCAGTTGATAGAACACCTCCAGCAACTCTCCCAGAGGCCAGTCTAGTCCTAGGTACCCCAGAAGAGGATTCAGGCTTTACCAGAGGCCAGGCTAGATTTAGAGACCCAAGAAGACACTGGCTTTACTAGAGGCCAGATGGGATCAAGGGACCTAAGTCCTCCAAAACCCCAGTGGAGACACCCTACTGGACCGGAAATCTCATCAGTCACCAAAAACCTTGACCACTTAGGCCAGAGAAATAGAAACCAAGGAACAAAACACCCACCTAACTAAGACAAATACAGGAATCAACACCTAGACCTATAATCACCCCCAAATTCAGATGCCTAAATGCTAGTGTAAGAACACATTCAATAAAGAGGGAACAGTATGTCACCACTAGAACTCAGCTATCCTATGACAGCAAGGGCTGGGTATTCCAACACAGCTGGAGCACAAGAAAACAACCTTAAAATAACATTATGAAGATGATAGAAAGCCTTACAGAAAAAAAATGGAAAAATTATTTAAAGAAGTGAAGAAAAGACAACCAGAAACCAGGACAAATCAATAAATCTTTCAAAAAATGTCAAGAAAATCTAGAAAAAAACCAACAGTTGACAGAAAAAATAACACTGTTCAAGAACTGAAAATGGAAAATAGAAGCAATAAAGAAAACACAAGCTGAGGGAATTCTGGAAACCCTGGGTAAATGAACAGGAACTACAGATGTAAGCATCAAAAACAGAATACAAGAGTTGGAATTGAGAATCTCAGGCACTGACGATATCATAGAGGAAACAGATTAATTGGTCAAAGAAAAGGTTAAATCTAAAAAAGTCCTGACATAAAACACCTAGGAAATCTGGGACACTATGCAAGGGTCAAACCTAAGAATAATAGGAATAGAAGAGGGAGAAGATTCCCTGCTCAAAGACCCAGAAAATATATTCAACAAAATCAAAGAAGAAAAATTTCCAATTCTAAAGAAGGACATACCTGTAAAGGTACAAGAAGCTTACAGAAAACCAAATAGACTGGACCAGAAAAAAGTCCTTTCACCACATAATAATTAAACACTAAACATAGAAGAAGAAAGAAAGAATATTGAAAGCTGCAATGGAAAAAGCCAAGCAACATATAAAGGCAGACTTATCAGAATTACACCTGACATCTAAATGGAGACTCTGAAAGCTAGAAGATCCTTATCAGATGTGCTGAAGACTCTTAAGAGTCCATGGATGCCAGTCCAGACTACTATACACAGCAAAACTTCCAATCACCATAGATGGAGAAAACATATTTCATGAGAAAGTCAAATTTAATCAATATGAATCCACAAACCCAGCTCAACAGAAGGCACTAGAAGGAAAACTCCAACTCAAGGATGTTAGCTACACACACACACACACACACACACACACACACACACACACACACAGTCCTCCTCCTCCACCTCCACAATCACCACCACCACTACCACCACTAACAACAACAAAATAATAGGAATTAACAATCACTAGCTATTAATGTCTCTCAATATCAATGGAATTAATTCACCAATAAAACCACATAGGCAAGCCGAATAGATACAAAACAAGATCCATCCTTCTGTGCATACAAGAAACATACCTTAAAATCAAAGATAGACATTATCTCAGAGAGTTAGAAAAATATTTTCAAATCAGACCAAAGAAACAAGTTGGTGCAGTTATCCTAATATCTAACAAAATAGACTTCAAACCAAAATCAATCAAAAGAGATGGAGAAGGACATTTCATATTCATCAAAGGATAAGTCGACCAAGATGATGCCTCATTTCTGAATATCTATGTCCCAAATACAAGGGTACCCACATTTGTTAAAAAGACATTACTAAACCTTAAATCACATATGAAACCCCACAGATTAACAGTGGGAGACTTCAACACTCCACTCTGAACAACAGTTCATCCAGACAGAAACTAAACAGAGAAATAATGGAAATAACATGTTATAATTCAAATGGACATAATAGACACTACAGAATATTTTAACCAAACACCAAAGAGCATACCTTCTTCTGAACACCTCATGGAACCTTCTCCAAAACTGACCACATACTCAGTCACAAAGCAAGTCATAACCATATACAAAAATTTGGAATAAACTCCTGTATCTTATCATATCACCATTGGTTAAAGTTAGAGTTCAACAACAACAGAAACAACAGAAAGCCTACAAACTCATGGAACCTGAACAACCATCACCTGAATTACCACTGAGTCAAGGAAGAAATAAAGTAAGAAATTAAAAACTTCCTAGAATTCAGTGAAAATGGGTACACAACATATCTAAACTAATGGAACACAATGAAAGTAGCGCTAAGCAGAAATTTAACAGCACCAAGTGCCTGTCTAAAGAATTTGGAGAAACTTCATACTAGCAACTTAGCAGCATATCTAAAACCTTTAGAACACAAAGGAGCAAACCCTCCCCAGAGGAGTAGATGGCAGGAAATCATCAAACTTAGGGCTGAAATCAATAAAATACAAACAAAGAGAACAGTCAATGAAACAAAGAGTTGTTTCTTTGAGAAAAGCAGAAGACAGACAAACCCTTATCCAAACTAATTAAAAGGCAGAGAGAATATGCAAGTTAACAAGTTCAGAAACAAAAGGGGGCATAACAATAGACACTGAGAAAATCCAATCATCAGGTCAGACTTCAAAAACCTGTACACCATAAAGCTGAAAAAAGCTAAAAGAAATGGACAAATTTATTATGATAAATACCACACACCAAAATTAAACCAAGATTAGATAAGCAGTTTAAGCAGACCTATAACCCCCAAGGAAATAGAAATAGTCATTAAATTCTCCAACCAAGAAAAGCTAAGGGCCAGATGGTTTCAGCACACAATCCTACCAGATTGTCAAAGAAGAGCTAATGCCTGTACTTTTTAAATTGTTCCACAAAATAGAAATGGAAGAAACTTTGCCAAATTCTTTTTATGAAGCCAGAGTTACCCTGATATCCAAACCACATAAAGACTCAATAAAGAAAGAAAATTAGAGATCAATTTCACTCACGAACACTGATGCAAAATGCTCAATAAAATACTGGCAAACAGACTCCAAAAACACATCAAAAAGATCATCTATCATGATCAAGTGGGCTTTATCCCAGAGATGCAGGGATGGTTCAACACATGAAAACCTGTCAACACAATCCACTAAATAAGCAAACTGAAAAAAAAAATCCACATGATCATCTCATTAGAGGTTGAAAAAGTCTTTGACAAAAATCCAACACCCCTTCTTGAAAAAAAGTCTTAGAGATATTGAGAACACAGGTGCATATCTAAATGTAATAAAAGTAATATACAGCTAGCCACAGCCAATGTCATTAAATGGAAAGAAACTCAGAGCAATTCCATTAAAATCAGGAGCAAGACAAGACTGTCCACTCTCTCCATATCTATTCAATATAGTACTTGAAGTTCTAGCTAGAGCAATAAGATGACAAAGGGAGAACAAGGAGATACAAATTGGAAAGGACATAGTCAAAGTATTGCTGTTTGCAGATAACATGAGAGTATACATAAGTGACCCTCAAAATTATACCAGGGAACTCCTACAGCTGATAAACACCTTTAGTGAAGTGGCTGGATACAAGATTAACTAAAAAGAAAAAAATCAGTCTTAAATACAAATGATAAAAGAAGCTGAGAAAGAAATCAGGAAAAACAACACTGTTCACAAAGGCCACAAACAATATAAAATATCATGGAGTAGCGCTAACCAAGCAAATGAAAGACCTATATGACAAAAACATCAAGTCTTTAAAAAAAGAAACTGAGAAGATATCAGAAGATGGAATGATTTCCCATTGTGATAATTTGGCTGTAAGTGGCCCCCATAATCTCATAGGGAGTGGCACTATTAGGAGGAATGGCTGTGGTGGAGGAAGTGTGTCACTGTGAGGAGGTGGCTTTGAGGTTTCTTATGCTCAGGATACTGTCCAGTGTGTCAGGTGACTTACTGTTGCCTGCAAGATGTAGGACTCTCAGCTCCAGTACCACATCTGCCTGCATGCCACTATGTTGTAGGAATTCAGCAGAGTTGCTGTATGTTGGGGTAGACATTAGAATGAATAGTTGTTTTCTAGAAGGACTTGGACCTTGAAGAATCATTGTGGCGAAACAGTAAAGAATCTTTGTGGAAAACAGTGATTGTTTTCTGTGATTTGTAGAATTGTTTTTCTGAAGGGGCATTGCAGCCTTCACATGACTTTGGTCACAAGACACCTCTGGAACACCTGAGGCTCTTGGATTATTGTATATTGCAAACAATACACACGAAAGGACTAAAGTCATGAGGGTATGTGATGCTTTCCTTTAGAGAGACATATAGATTAGATTAGGGATCTTGGAATGAGGAAGTACTTTACCCATAAAACAACTTTGTGTAACAATCAATTTATATGCCTTCATATGGCTGTTCAAGGTTCAATTTAGTCCCTCAGAGGCTGGACCTTCCTGCTGTCACACAGGCTTTAAGGCTTTAAAATATTATCTTGTAGTGACCTTTTGCTTCAACCAACCCATGCAACACAACACCCAGACACTTGATGTGTAATGTAACTTGAAGTAAGTAGGGTCTAGACTCCCCAAGACTGGAGGTACCACGTGCCCATACTAGCAGGCAACATGCCAGGACAAGGCAGGATCTTGTGCAGCAATATGAGCAGTTATTAAAGTGTTTGTTAAAAGGAAATGGAGTGAAAAATGAAATAAAAACAACTTACTGAGCTTTTGGTATTAGTTAAACAGCATTGTTATTGGTTTCAGGCAATGCCTCATATTCAATTGAAACTGACAACAATATGGAAGCAAGTGTTGATAGCCTTGAGGAGACCTCATCAGAGAGGGCAGTCTATACCATTAAAAACTCTTCTTTATTTAATTTAATTTCAAATGCTCTGGAGCTGCTGCAGAGTGAGGAGTCACTGAAAACTTGATCTTGTAGAATGAGGAAGTGAAAAGAAGTACATTCTGGCTAGAAATTGTCACTCAGCAGAAGGAAATGTGCTTTTACAGGAAAATAAGAGGCTATTTTGGAGGAAAACAAAAGTGAGGAGAGCCAAGACACTGGAGATGACTTTCCTTCTCCTTTTAAAACTGAAACAGATTTAGAAATGAGAAAAGCTGAAAAGCTAGCAGCATGTTTGTAAATACATGAACTCCCAAGACAAAGAATAAATAAAGTTAAAAAAAGGAACCTTCCCCTTAGAGGAAGGGAAAAGAAGAGAAATTTAGAAAGGCATCTTCACAAAAAAGAAAGGGGAAGGAAAGGAAGTTAAAAAAAGGTATCTCCACAGTAGAAAAAGATGAAAGAAAAGATAAATAAAATGATTTTTTCCCAGTAAGAAAAGAGAAAAGAAAAGGAATTTTCCTAACAGAGAAAGGAAAATGTTTAATTCTGGACCTATGTCGCCACCTTAGGAGGGAATAGAGGAATGATTGCCTACTTTCCTGTGGTAACATGGACACCTCCACAGGTATTTACTATTACTTTGCAGAAAATGCCTGCAAATGATCAATTTCTACAAGGCTTTGCTCAGATTGATTGGAAACCTAAAGACATGACAGATTTAAACTGATTTAAAGAAGCATTGGTGGCATATGGAATGCACTCATCTTATGTAAGACATATTTTAAATAACTTGACTACACAGAATAGAATTATATTACAAGAGTGGATGGACCTCATGACAGCTGTACTAGAAGCTGGTCCTCAATTACAATGACTCACCTGATTGAGAGAAGCAGCAGCAACCATGGAATAGGACAATCAGGCTAGAGGAGCAAATATACTGAAGGATCGATTGCTGGGTGTGGTCAGTATTCTGACTTACAAACTCAGGTTCAGTTTGGTGATGCAACTATTGTACAATGTCATCTAGCAACTTTAAGGGCTTGGGATAAGGCTAAAGAGCCATGAGAAGAACTACCTCATTTACAAAAATTACACAACGTTCAGGAGAAGCTTACACTGATTTTTTTTTTTTTTTACAAAGATTAACTTCAGCAGTGCATATAGTAGTGGGTGACCCTGATGTCAGGAATGTTTCCATTGAATCTTTGCCTTTTGAGAATGCAAATGCAGAATGTCAGAGAGCCATGAGGCCTTTCAAACTTCACGGAGCTCCTTTAGAGGAGTAGACTAAAGCCATTGCTGACATTGGATTTACTGCTTATGTTGCCAATATTATTGGGCAAGTCTTGGATAAAGGTTTTTGATCTCACAATACTTGATGTTTTAACTGTGGGGAATTGGGACATTTAAAAAAAGACTGTCAGTGAATAATTCCAAAAAGAAATGTTTCTCTTGAATGTAATCAAGGAAAAAGATCTCTACCTCCTCGGGGAATTTATAAGAGGTGTGGAAAAGGCAGATATTGGACTAATCAATGTAAATCAGTTGGAAATGTGCAAGGTAATCTTTTACCATCCAGAAAACAGAAAAGGGCTTAGCATGGTGCCCAGAAATAAAAAACACAAGCCAACAATATCCTGTCAGCAATGGTATGGTGTAGTTGGACCTTCTGTTGGGAAGAACACTGGTTTCCTAATAATGACACAGACTTATTATTAATTACAAATGATCAGCAGATAGCTTAGGCTTGCTACTAACCAGCTCTCACAAATTAAATTAATCCATTTTTATTAATCTACTTTTTGTCTGTGGTTTTATTACCTTTATTGTACTGCCCATGCTGCTTCCTCTTCATCTGGCTAGGACTCTGCCTTTCTTCTTCCCAGAGTTCTCTCTCTGCCTTGAAGTCTTGCCTATACCTCCTGACTGTCTATTGGCCATTCAGCTCTTCATTACACCAATCACAGCAATACATTTTCATCCAGTGTACAAGAATATTTCTCAACAGTATGACTCATCAACATAGCATTAAGGGGAACTTAGGGTCAGTATTGGAGATTTAATGCATGCTACTTTAGGAAGTGCTGCTTTGGGTTTAGCAGTGAGAAAATATTTAAATTATCTCCACAAATTCCTTGTTATAAAGTAGCCATTGGAGTGTATGCTCCTCTTCCCTCAGGGACAGTAGGAATAATTTTGGGAAGAAGTAGTTTATGATCTTACATATGAAGATTATCAAGGAGAAATGAAAGACTGTGTATTCATTCCAGGTTGATATGTATCAGATTTGATTGGGGAAGACTCCCTGAAAATTGTGGCTACAAACATAAAGATATAAGCTTAGAAAAATTACAAAACACACAATATATAGTATATTTTACCCTCCCAAACATAAAACAAAAAAGTCATCTTTGGCTAACTTGTGTACAGTACCCAGTCTACACTGTCTACACTTGTATTAATACAGACACGTACGTTACCTTTAAAAATTTATGTATTTTCAGAACAAGGGGACCAGACATCAATGAAAACAGATGGCCCAGGTGATTCAGCATCTCAAAATGCCTCTGTTATAGTCTCCTCAGAATTCTGCATCCAAATCAGCTTCAAGGCTTCTAGCTGAGATGGTCCAGGCACACCAACTGTTCCATCTAAGACTTAACAACTTTCCTGATTTTCTAAGGTTTCCCTAAAGTGCCCACAGACAATAGGAAGTAGTCTAGAGAATGATGCTCACATTCCTAAGAGGTAGGTAGGTTATTGTAGCTAGAGGTTTCCTGCCTGGCCCACAGTCAGGACAAATCTCTATCACCCACCAGTCCCACAGCCGCTCAGACCCAACCAAGTAAACAGAGACATATTGCTTACAAACTGTATGGCCGTGGCAGGCTTCTTGCTAACTCTTCTTATATCTTAAATTAACCCATTTCTATTAATCTATACCTTGCCACGTGGCTCGTGGCTTACCAGCATCTTCACATACTGCTTGTCATGGCAGCAGCTGGCAGTGACTCCCCCCACCTTCCTGTTCTCTCAGTTCTCCTCTGTGTTAGTCCCACCTATACTTCTTGCCTGGCCACTGGCCAATCAGTGTTTTATTTATTGACCAATCAGAGCAATTTGACATACAGACCATCCCACAGCAGGGTATGGGTGGATTTTGGTTATTCAATGGATTATGAATGTTTGTTATTATTCAGGGGGATTGACTACAAGTTGTTACTGGTCATACTAAAAAAAGGTAATCAAAAGAGTTAAATTCAAAGATTTCTTTCTAAGGGAAAAAAAGGAAATATTATATAGGAATGATGGTGAAAAGGTAGATTCTTAAATCTACTTTAAAGCAAAAACAACTATTAGTCTCAAAATATTTTACATTTGTAAGGATTTTGGTCTATTGACAGAAATTTAAAGTTATTTTTGATATGCTATATGTATGTTTCTACTATTGTTTGGAGTTTTGTGCTCATGCAATTCATTAAAAATATATAATTAAAAATACAAGTTAGTAGTTAGTGATTTATAATAATCAGAGTTGTAGTAATATTAGGTATGTTTTCAAGGTTAAACAAATATTTAGATAGATGGTTTTCAAATACTTCAAAGACCTACAGAATGTGGCATTTAATATGCTTAATAACCTAAGGCTTTTCATGACAGTGAGACACGTCTGCTCCTGAGAGCACCAATCTACTTCAAGAAAGGATGATGGGTATCAAAAACCTCTGTATTGAGCATTTGGACAAAGAAATTGCCTGTGACTCAATTGTTGACAGTATACTCTCTAAATTGGACCAGCACGACACACACACACACACACACACACACACACACACACACACACTCACAAAGTAACTGCTGAACTTTGCTAAGATGAGGTAGGACAGTCTTTCAAAATTTCCTGCTTCTCAAAAATGTCTGTCAGATATTCTAGGTCTGTAGGCCAAAGTTGGGTACCCCAGTGTTGCAGAAGATCTTTAGGTGATTGTCTAGGCAGCTAGATATGTCCCTGTTAGGTAACATTACAACTTTCTGGGGTATTTGATGGAGTTAAAGACTAAATTATTAGACTTAACATTTTCCTTAGTTGTGACAAAAGATAAATTAGATATAAAACTTATCACAAAAATAAGACAGATAATAGAAGATTTTCTCTAATTTTGCCAAATATAAGTAGACTGGATGTTGTAACCAAAATTCTTGCTTGATAGCTATTTTTGCTGTGTATAATTTTATTATGTTAAAGTTAAACCTTCCTTTTTCATTAGACAAAAAGGAGGAAATGCTTTGGAACAATCTTTGTACACTATAAGTATGCATTTCTCTCATTGGTTAGTAAGGAGCTGACTGGTCTATAGCTGAGCATGAAAAAGTTTATTGGGAGAGCCAGACTAGGAGGATGCTGGGAAGAAGAAGGTTGGATTCTGAGGAGTGGTGAGCTAGATGCAGAAGAAGCAACATGGGAATTTCATAGATGAGGTAAATGAGCCTCGGGGTAGCACATAGATTAATAGAAATGGGTTAAATTTAAGAGCTGGCTGGAGACAAGCCTGAGCTATCAGCTGAACATTTGTAATTAATAATAAATCTCTGTGTGGTTATTTCAGGAGTGGCTGGCAGGATAGAACAGTCCACTTATACTGATGAGAAGTTTCTATTCAATTTTTAGGAACTGGAACATTATTATATATAACACAGTGTGAAATGTATTAAATATATAGGACCTGAAGGACAGGAAGGGATATGAAAGCCTTATGTAGCCATGAATTTACAGGGAAGACATTTGCTTCAACAATGGGGAGCTCAAATTAATATTCCTGCACCTTCAGAAACAGCTTGTATAAAAGTATATTTGAGATGGGATATATTCCTGGAAAAGGCATTGGAAAGGTTTATAAGAGAAAGTCACAGGCTCTGCAGGCTGTCTAAAAGCAAGACAGAACAGGAATTGATTATCCAAATTTGGATTAAGGCTCACTGCTGGAAACTTGACAAACCCTGTCTTTAAAATGGTTAACTAATAAGTCTGTAAGGACAGTGGTCCCAACTAAAGAAAAATTTCAGGCACTTTAGCAACTAGCACAGTCGCAGTTAGATGCTAAACACAATGAGGAAACCACAAGTTATTGGAATTCTCCTACATTTCTAACAAAAAAGAAAACTGATGTCATTGTTTTTCTCTGCTGAATAGTACTCCTTTGTGTACATGTACCACATTTTCTTAATCCATTCTTCAGTTGAGGGCCATCTAGGTTGTTTCCAGGTTCTGGCTATCATGAATAATACTGATATGACCATAGTTGAGCATGTGTCCTTATGGTATTATTGAGTATTCCTTGGGTATACGCCCAATAGTGGTACATCTGGGTCTTGAGGTAGATTCATTCCCAATTTTCTGAGAAACGGCCACACATTTCCAAAGTGGATGTACAAGTTTGCACTCCCACCAGCAGTTGAGGAGTGTTCCCCTTGCTCCACATCCAACATAAGCTGTCTGCAGTGCTTTTGATCTTAGCCATTTTTTCAGGTGTAAGATGGTATCTCAGAGTAATTTTGGTTTGCATCTCCATGATAATGAAGGATGCTGAGCAATTCCATAAATGTCTTTTGGCCATTTGAAATTCTTCCTTTGAGAATTCTCTGTTTAGCTCTATAGCCCATTTTTTGATTGGATTGTTTGTTATTTTGATTTCTAGTTTTTTGAGTTCTTTATATATTTTGGAGATTAGCCCTCTGTGCAGGCAAATAGATGGAACTAGAAAATATCATCCTGATTGAGGTAACCCAGACCCAGAAAGACAAACATGGTATGTACTCACTCATAAGTGGATACTAGATATAAAGCAAAGGGTAATCAGGCAACAATTCACAACTCCAGAGCAGCTAACTAATAGGGAAGACCCAAAGAGGGACACATGGACCACCCTGGGAACGTGAAATAGATAAGATCTTCATGAATAAATGGGGATGAGGGGTGGGCAATAGAAGGTAGGGAATAGGGAATGAGAACATAAGGGAATGGGATGGTTGAGCTGAAACAGGGAGGGAGGGGGAATGCAATGAAAGAGATACCATGATAGAGAGAGACATCATGTGGATAGAGAGAAACTCAGTGCTACGGAAGTTGGCAGGAATCCCCAAGGATGACCTCAACCTGGGCTACTAGCAATCGTGAAGAAGGTGCATGAACTGAACTGCCTTGCTCTAGAGATCAGACTGGTGAATACCCTAACTCTCATCACAGAACTTTTCTCCAATGACTGATGGAAACAGATGCAGAGATCCACAGTCAGACAGAGCTCCAGGAGTCCAGCTAAAGAGAGAGAAGAGGGATTATATGAACATGTGCATCAGTATCATGATAGGGAAACATGTAGGGACAACCAAACCAAACTAGAGGGAACTCATGAAAATTGGATCAATTGCTGTGGAGCCTACATGGGACTGGACTAGGTCCTCTGCATGTTGAGATAATTGTGTAGCTTGATCTGCTAAGGGAGGGCCCCTGGCAGTAGGATCAGAATCCATCTCTGGTGCATGAGCAGGCTTTGTGGAGCCCACTACCTGTGATGGGACACCTCATGTAGCCTTGAGGTAAGGGGAAAAACTTGGATTTGCCTCTACTGATTGTGCCTCCCCAGGGGAGGCCTTGCCTTCTTGTGGGTGAGAGTTGGGAGTGGGTTGGGAGGGGAAGGTTGGGGCGGTAGGAGGAGGGAAGAGGGGGATCTTTGATTGGTGTGTAAAATGAATGAAAAAAATTTCTTAATAATAATAAAAAAGAAATCTGAAAAAATGGTGAATGTTAACTGACTTGAGAACTGTAAACAGGGTAATTTAGCCGACGGGTCTTTTACAGCCTAGAATTCCCCTATCTTCTTTATTATCTAAAGCTTGGCCTATAATAGTTATTTATTTAAAAGATTGCTTCTTTACTATTCCTTTACAAAAACAGGGTAGAGAAAAAATTGCTTTTAAAGTCCATACTTATAATAATGCTCAGTCAGTAAAACAATATCATTGGAAGATACTTCACCGGGGAGTGTTAAATAGTCCAACTTTATGTCAATATTTTGTAAATCAACCACTAGAAGTGTTTTGTAAGCATGTTCCTCAGTCTATTATTTATCATTATATGAATGATATCTTAATAACTGCCTCTGATATTAATATTCTTGAAAAAGTGTTTGCTGAGGTACAACAGATGGGGATTGCAAGTTGCTCCTAAAAAATTCAGAGGAGATTCCCTTAATTATTTAGGATTTACATTGAGTAAACAGAGAAATCAGCCACAAAAGGTACAGATTAGAATATATCAATTGTACACTCTTAATGATTTTTAGAAGTTATTGGGAAATATTAATTGGTTGCAGCCTATCATTTGGGTTGTCTCCTCAAGAATCAAGTAATTTATTTCAAATTTTGCAAGGTGGCTTAGATTTAAACAGTCCAAGGCATTTAATAGTTGAAGAAGAAAAGGAGCTGGTCCAAGTTGAACAAAAGATACAGAGTGCCTAAATGGATTAGATCTCGCAACTGAGTGTATTTTGGTAATTTTATCTTCTACCCATCTTCACCTACTGGACTTATTATGCCAAGGAAAGATAACATTTTAGAATGGATATTTTTAGTTCATAAACAGAGTAAAAAGCTAAAACCCTACATAGAAAAGGTTTCTGAATTAATTATAAAAGGAAGAATAAGATTTTGTCAATTGTCAGGAATGGATCCAGCTGAGATTGTAGTACCTTTTTACTAATGTTGACATTTTGCAACTCTCGGTTATTAATGGTGACTGGAAAAGGGTCTGTAGCAATTATTTAGGAGAAATCAACAATAAATATCCCAAAAGTAAAAGATAAAAATTAAATTATATTCATCAAACTGTTGATAAATAATCTCGATTTCAATGAGGATCTGCCTTAAGCTCTGAAAAGACTGATTCTCTAATTACATATTTATTAGAGACAATGGCTATAATGATCATACCAATACAAACTAAAACTGATAATATTTCCAGTAAAATGAAATAATTTTTTTTTGCATATTATAACATAAAACACATTACAGAATACCATATAATTCTACAGGATTAGCAATTGTTGAAAGACCTAATTGCATTCTAAAAGAAATGCTTATAAAATGAAAGGGGGGTATGAGACCTCTCAGGGATAGCTTACATAATACTTGACTAACTTTAAGATTTTAAGATGCTAATGAAGCAGGGACAGCTGAAAGGTACCGGAATATAGAAAAAAATAGCTGAATTGAATCACCTTGTGTACTATAACGATGCTTTGACATCAGAATGGAAAATGGGAAAGGTGTTATGATGGGGTCAAGGTTATGCTTATATTTCTGCAGGAGCCAAGAAGTTGTGGATATCATCAAAATTAATAAAACTTAGACATGAGCAAGAGAGGTCTCTTGGCTGATTTGACTGCTGATATGGATAACATAGCTTTAGGGAGAAAAAGATTCAGAAAGCCCTTGAAGCAAACAGCTGATCCTCCTACGTGGGGACAATTTAAGAGATTAGCTGAAGGAGAAGCAATAGTTCCATTGGCCAAAGAACCTTTGACTGTTATAACCCTGTTCCTTGCTATACTGTCTGTGACCTATATGAGTAAGGCGGTCTGATCATACTCACTGGGCTTATATTCCCAGTCCTCCAATTAACAAAGGGGTAAGTTGAGAAGATACAGTTATTCCTGTTGTAGGCAATGAATCCTCTTAGATACCTGGTCCTTATGACCACAGAGGACCTGCTAAGCCCAAGGAAGAGTGTAAGGAAACCACAGACTATACTGTGAGAGTGCAAGGAATTCTTATTTGTATGGGTAATGGAACTCACTTTCTAAATATAAGCTTTCAGTTTTGGCTATCTTCAGTTAATCATAGCACTGCCCAGAATTTTCATGGTAAATTTTATATGCTTCATGCACGTGGCCTTAGAGGACAGGAGATTACTGCTACTAGTTCCATCAATCTATTGTCTTGTGAGATGAGGGTTACCAACAAGGAATCTGAATGGATACATTGGCAACAATGTGAAAGTAGGAAACCTTGAGTTCTTATTAATATCTCCATGGAGAAGTCATTGATTGGAGCCCTTACGGCTTTGCTCAGGGAAAATATTCTCACTCAGTGTTAAGATGCATTTTTCAGTCACCTTAATGCTTCTCATATGATTTATGATTTACAAGAAATTAAGGAAATCTTTTTAATTAAGTTGTTTGATGTATCTGGAATGGATGTTATGGAAAGCCTTGCAGATATTATAGTTTGAATGGAACTTTAGAAATTAGCTCTACTGTTGCTGAACCTATCCAGTGGCAAAGGGGTAATGGAGGTGAAATACCATGTCCTGTGTTGCAATTTGGCAATTCAGTACAGACTAATTTGTAGAAATTGTCAAGTGTCTTATGCCTTCTTAAACTATGGAAAGGAAAGTTAATGTTTATGATGGTAATTATGCTTTTTCCCTTTAGATTGAACCAAAGTCACACCTTTGTAACATGCATACAATTACCTTATATATTATTGAAAGGACCAATACAATGACACCCTAATAACTATAGAATCACTTGTGAATGCTCTTCATACCTGCATTAATGCTAGAATGTTATTTGATGTCACATCTGAAAGTTTATATATTTTTAGAGCAAGGCCAACAGTCTTAATACCAGTGAAGCTGTTGAGGCCATTGCGAGACTCATCTGTGCTGATTCTAGTCCAGAAACTTACTGAGAGAATATAAAAAAGAACATATCATATGATTGGAATTATTATTGTTGTAGTTATTGAAATTATTGTATTGACTACTATTGCTACAATAGCCAGAGTGGCCCTTCATAAAGAAATACAAACTGCTGAATTTGTTAGAGCCTGGCATTGGCATTCTGCAGAAATTTGGGTTCAATAGAATAAAATAGATAGTGAGATAGTTAATGAAATAGCTGACTTGAGACAAGCTGTGTTACTTTTGGGAGATCAGTTAGAGACTTTGAAGGAACAAATTAAAATGTGGTTTGAATGTTACAACTTATTGTATTACACCTTTAAAGTTTAATGTAAGTAAGTATGGTTGGGAAAAGGTTAAAATGCATTTCACCCTAATTCTTCTAAAATGATTTATGATTTAAATCAAGGAAACCTTTTTAAATAAGTTACCTGGTGTATCTGGAATGTATGTCTTAGAAATCCTTACAGATACCATAGCTTCATTTTATCCTATGAATCATTTTAATAGGTTTCTTATCCTATCAATTGTTATACTTGTTTTTGCGGTAATAATCTTACTGGCTTTCAAATGCAGTCTGATTCTGATTTACATACTAAAACTATGAAACAGCATGAAAGGGAAAAGGCTGTCTTCACTGTGTGGCTGTATAATCTTCCATGTAATTAATATAGCTTAAACAAAAGGGGGGGATGTTGTAGGAATTTAGCAGAGTCGCCGTGTCTGGGGTAGACAATAGAATGATAGAATGAATAGTTGTTTTCTAGAAACACTTTGACCTTGAAAAATCATTGTGCTGAAACAGTAAAGAATCTTTGTGGAAAACAGTGATTGTTTTCCGTGATTTGTAGAACTGTTTTCTGCAGCGGCATTGCAGCCTTCACCTGACTTTGGTCACGAGATGCCTCTGGCACACTTGAGGCTCTTGGGTTATTGTGTACTGCAAATGATACACAATAAAGGACTAAAGTCATGAGGGTATGTATGCTTTCCTTCAGAGATTCATATAGATTAGATTAGGGACCTTGATACAAGTTTGTGTAACAATCAATAAATACATCTTTATATGGCTATTCGAGGTTCAGTTTAGTCCCTCAGAGGCTGGATCTTCCTTCTGCCACACAGGCCTTAAAATATCATCTTGGAGTGACCTCTTTCTTTGACTAACCCACACAACAGACAACACTTGACACTGCCGTGCTTCTGTCATGGTGATAATGGACTGAATGTCTGAAAGTGTAAGGAAGCCACCCTAATTAAACGATTTCTTTATAAGAGATGCCTTTCTCTTTACAGAAATAGAAAACCCTAACTAAGACACCAATGCTCATGGATTGGTAAGATTAACATAGTAAAAATGGCCATTTTACCAAAAGCAATCTATAGATTCAATATAACCCTTATCAAAATTCTAACACAATACTTTACAGACCTGGAAAGAACAATACTCAGCTTCATATGGAAAAACAAATCCAAGATAGCTAAAACGATCCTATACAATAAAAGAACTGTCAGAGTTATCACCATACCTGATCTCAAGCTCTACTACACACATATAGTAATAAAAACAGCATGGTATTGGCAAAGAAATGGTCACATGGATCAATGGAATAGAATTAAAGACCCAGACATAAATCCACATACCTATGAACACTTGATTTTTGACAAAGAAGCCAAAGTTATACAATGGAGAAAAGGAAGCATCTTCAACAAATGGTGCTAACATAACTGGATACCAACATGTAGAAGAATGCAAATAGATCTATATCTATCACCCTGCATAAAACTGAAGTCCAAGTGGATCAAAGACCTCAACATAAATCTAATTACACTAAACCTGATGGAAGAAAAAGTGGCAGAGAAGACTACTTCCTGAATATAACACCAGTAGAATAGACATTAAGATATTCTTAAATGGGACCTCCTGAAATTGAAAATCTTCTGTAAGGGAAAGGACACTGTCAATAGGACAAAACAGCAGCCAACAGAATGGGAAAAGATCTTCACCAATCCCCACATCTAACAGAGGGCCAATCTCCAAAATATATAAAAAACTCAGGAAATTAGATGTCAAAAAACCAAATAATCTAATTAAAAATGGGTACAGACCTAAACAGAGAATTTTCAATAAAAGAATCTCAAATGTCAGAGAAATACTTAAAGAAATATTCAAAATCCTTAACCATTAGGGGAAATCAAAGCTATTCTGAGATTCCATTTACACCTGTCAGAATGGCTAAGATCAAAAACACAAGTGACAGCTCATGCTGGAGAGGATGTGGAGTAAGAGGAACACTCCTCCATTGCTGATGGGAGTGTAAATTTGTACAGCCCCTTTGGAAGTCAATATATGGGTTTCTCAGAAAATTGGGAATCAATCTATCTCAAGACCCAGGTATATCACTGTTTAGCATATACCCAAAGGATGCTTAATCATATCACAAGAACACTTGCTCAACTATGTTCATAGCAGCTTTATTTGTAATAGCCAGGATGTGGAAACAACCTATATGTCCCTCAACTGAAGAATGGATAAAGAAAATGTGGTACATTTAAACAATGCAATATCACTCAGCTGTTAAAAAGAATGACATCAAGAAATTTGATGTCAAATGAATGGAACAAAAAAAAATCATTCTGAGTGAGGTAACCCAGACCCAGAAGGACAAACATGGTATATACTCACTCATAAGTAGATATTTACTGTAAAACAAATGATAACCGTGCCCCAACCAAAGATCAAGGAACACTGTGGAAGAGGAGGCAGGAAGAATGTAAGATCTGGAGGATATAGAAGAATGCTATTTCTTTGGAACATGACATATATATTACACTCATAAACTGACACGGTCCCTAAACCTGCATAAAATCAAGCCAGCCCATATTCTACCATGCATAAGGGTAGGGCTTCTTATATGTCCCTTCTAGCTGAAAAGCTGCTGCGGAGTCATCTTTCAGGGATGTGGTCCCTGGTAGGCTGCTCATGTTCCGGTGGATGGCTCCTCATGCACACACATGTTGACAGTACTAAAAGGACTTAGCAATTATTAAACAAAGGAGACTTGAGTTTGGGAGAAGAGGACATGTTTGGGTGTTCTGGGAGGTTGGTGATTGAGGATTATGCTCATATTCCATTGTATGGTATGCTAGTATGAAATTATTGAAGAGCAAGGTAAACATTCAAAGGATGAAAACATTCAAAGAAATTGTGCTGTGCTTTCATGTTTTTAAGAAGACGGAAACTGCCTAGTTTCTTGAACATGTTTCAAGTACCAAATTCTCTCCATATTTTCCTTATAAAGTAAGAGAAATATTCGATAAAGAAAACCATCAGTTGTGAACTAGAAAAAATACTAGATGACTCTTCTCTGGAAAGAACAGAATTACTGAACATCTGGTCATTTTAGATCCATTCCAGTTCATATTTTGAACAGAGGATAATTAATCTTGATTGTCAGCTTGACTGGATCTGGAATCAGTTGAGACACTGCTCTAGGCAGGTCTGTGCAGGCATTTCCAACAAGAATTTACTGTGCTCAGACCTCAGAGTAGGTGACACCTTCTGGCAAGGGTCCCTGATACAAATTGGTCTGAGAAAAACGCAGTGTCCCCAACCTGCTTCTTGCCAACTACTGCTGCCACCGCCATCCGACTCTGTCAAGAGAATCCAGCATCTTTTAACTTTTTAAATTTTGTATATACAGGTTTTTTTTTTAAACCATAACAGCAACTATTAGTGAAAATTTAATTGTTTTCCCCTATTTCCAAACACCTGTTGGTTTGGAAGGACAGTTGAAACACAAAAATCAGCCACGGAATCACACAGAACTGGCTTTCGCCTACATGAGGCGGTCCACTGTCAATTGCTGAATGGAAAGGAGGCTGGAGGACATCCCAGCGATGGAGGGAGGCTCAAGGAAAGTGCCATCAGCCTCTGTCTTCTTACCCCACACGGCTAGGACTGCAGCAGTAGACAGGGCAGAGGATCTCAGAAAGCACACGCTTTCTGAGTCAGAGCCTGAGGGGCTCTGCAAGTGGCCTTTTTTAAGGCATACTATGGGGCTGTAGAAGGCATCTTGTACCAAGTGGAATGTCCTCTGGGAAATGTTCATGTTGGCAATCTTTTCTACTGGATGTGCAGTATGGCTGGTCAGGCTGAAGCCAGAGCTGAGGAAGCATAGAAACTATATACCACTAGTAGATTTTGAAAGCAAGGCTCTGTCAACAAGCACTAGATGCCAAGACCAACCTAACAAACAAACAAACCCCAAACAAAACAACACAAAACAAAAACCCTGCAGTTTCAGAGGATAGAGAAGTATCCTGATTGGTCAGCTGGAAAAATGAGGATTTAGCGGTCATTCTGACAGGTTAAGCATTCCTGTGAGCTAACCTCAGGAAAGTCCACCGCTAAGCCAGAAATCCATTACCAGACCAGGAAATGAGCCTGGATGCTAAGCACGAGACAGAGACCTGCCTGAAGGAAGACTGGCATTCCTGTCACTAAAATCTGAGAGGCCAGAAGCTGGTGGAACTCATGCTCCACACCCAAGGTCCAGACAGAACCACACCATCACCCCCCAAATGGTGTTCTTCTGCAACAAATACCTCTACCAAGGCAAGGAGAAGTCAGTGGTTGGGTTTTGCAGATTGTTAAGTAGCTGCTGTGGACAGAGTCCAGAAAAGATACCTAAGATCACCCTGAACCACACCGATGAAGAAAGTGCTGTCTCCCTTCCAGAGGTAGTGCAAAGGGTTAAGCTATTTCAGCTCCAAGCAGATGACTACAAGAACATGGGGCAGGAGCCTGAGAACAATGCAAAGTTGGCTTTCCAGAACAGCCTGTAAGCAGTTCTGTCAGTATTTTCAAATCTGGTTTAAAAGTTCAAGCCTTAAAGGATTTATGAAAAACAAAATTTAACGCACACTAACAATAGATGGAAATGTCAATATTTGTTAAAAATCATTGCATCATTTAAATTGGTAATTAAATATATAATTTTAAGCTTCTTATAAATGTAAGATGCTCCATAAATATGAATTAAGTATCTCTTTTAAAAATAATTTAGTAACACTGAAGATTTACTCTTTGAAAAGAATGGCATAGAGTTGTTTTAGATAGGGCTCTCTACAAGTACAGAACTAATATAATATGTACACATTATTAAAGGGGATTTATTAGAATAGCTTACAACTGATTATGAATGGTTAGTCCCACAATAATCGTCTATATGCTCTGGAGAACAAGAATCTAGGAGTTATTTAATCAATGATTTTCAATCTGGTGCTGAAAGTCTGGAGGCTCCTTAGAGAGTTACTGGTCTTCAGTACATAGTAGAAAGCAAAATATATCCATGTAAAAAGTTTTAACAACTAAGCTAGATGCATAACTTTGATCTTAAAGTATATATACTTAAAGAATATATACTTTTCCATGCTTCTCGCCTAGAAATTGTGTCTGACCTGGAAGTATTACCCATTGAGGCTCTGGTAACTGGCATGCCTATGAGGCGGGGCTTAGAAAGGAGCCCTGAAGATCCGAGATCCGGATGTGCCAGCTTTCTTGGTCCCTGGATCCTGGACTCTGGAGGTAGACCGAGCAGAGCACTCCAGAGAACACTGCTGGACTGCACTTCACCTCTTCCAGACCCTGTAACCTACCCCTTTACTTGTAAGTTACCCCACAAAATAAATCTCCCTTTTAGCTACATGGAGCTGCCTTAATACTTCCACCAATTGTGTGTGTGTGTATGTGTGTGTGTGTGTGTATGTGTGTGTGTGTGTGTGTGTGTGTGTGTGTGTGTGTGTGTGTGTGCGTGCATGCACATGAGCACATGTGTATTCTGCAGCAAACATTTGCTGAAAGTATTCAACAGGTTGAAAGCATCCTTAAACCAAAGAAACATCTCACAATGTTAGAAACAACATGTGGTTATAAGTTGATAATATTTTTTGTGGTTTTGAATGCTGTTTTGTGTCAGAAACTTCTTCTCTTGAAAAGCTCTGTTCAAGGTCTCTGTGGAAAAGTAACCCTCATTCTTTCTAACACAATGTTTTCTATGCTGTTGAATAAACACAGAGCAAAGCCCTTTATTAGGGGTAGAGAAAAGACATAGGTAGAGATGTAATATAGTTCAAATTTGGGCTCACAATCAAACTACTTGGTGAGGAAGTCTCTTTTGTTATTTCTTAGTGTATTGATACATTCATGCATACTTCATGTTGGTTAACATTCCCCTGTCTCCTGGCTTTCCTGCCCCCATCATCACATCATATACTGGAATCCTTTTCTCAGTCTTCCCATCTCTACCTTCACTACACCTGTATCTTGAGGGCAAATTGTTGTTCTTATGCAAAAGTCTGTGATTGATTCTTATTTTTCTTTCTAAAATTTAAACAAAAGTGAATAAAATTATGCTACTTGCCAAGAAGAGATACAATGGTTAAAAGAAAAAAAGATAAAAACTCTCTATGCTAGTGATAAGAACATTTCTAGGAAGAATGCTAGTGCCCTCATAGGCCAGAAGGTTTTTGGATCCCTTGGAGGGGAAGTAATAGGAAATTGTAAGCCATAGTCATAGGTGCTGGGAATCAACTTCAGGCTCTCTACAAGAGCAATATGTGTTCTTAACCTCTAGTCCATCTCACTATCCCTGATTTTTTTATTTTTAAAGTAAATAATAACCACCAAATATGATAAAAATGATGAAATACCTTAGATAGGAGCAAAAATATCTTTCTGAAAAATAATCATACAAATGCAAGAAAAGGAACAATTTAAAAAATATCAAAAGTCATAAAGGTCACAGTGAATGGAAGGTCAAAAGCATTTGCCAAGTGCAAACACTAATAATTCATCTGCGCCCTGGGAAAGGGAACTGTGTTTATTTTCATTGTTACTTTGTTCCTACAGTGTCCACTTCAGACAAAAGGCCATCGTGTCTGAGGAGTATTCTTTTCCTTTCACTCTGGCTCTTTCTGAAATGCCTCTTCTCCTGTTAAAACTATCCTGTTCTCTCGAGCAAATTTTCTTTTCTGTTCTGAATTACAAACTATTTCTCATGTATTATAGACATATTTGGAAACATCCATTTTATGACTAAATATTAATTTACACATAGTTATGTTTTTATTTGATTTTTATTTTATTTCATCGCTAGGCCACTGGCCACACATATTCAACCCATTCCCTATTTTAATGGGACTTAATCTTTGTTTGGGAAAAGATACTAATTGTCCAAGAAAAATCAGCTTTAGTGAGAGTCATAGTAGTGGTTCTTTGGAGGTAAAAGTAATTCCACTTAATCTAGGCAAGGAAGAAAGGGCAATCTATGTAATTAACTTATATTGAACAGGGAACGGATGGATTATATGATGCTAGCCAAGTACAGAAAAGGGGCAGTCTGCCAGGCAAAATCAACAGCAGATTGAAGTGGTACAGAGGAGAAAAAAGTGGTGTGCTTGTGACAGCGAGACACAGAAGACATGGGTCTGAAGCAGAGAGAGCCGTTACCAGGACATGAGGACCATTCTTAAATACCTCAGGGAACTGCCTTCAATCTAAAGTCGATGGGGATCCTCTGAAGGATTTTATAAAGAAGGACATGTTTGTAGTGGTTTAAATGAGAACTGTTCACCATAAACTCAGGCATTTGAACATATTTTCCTCAGTAGTTGCTGCTGTTTGGGCAGGCTTTGGAATTGAGGGCTTGCTGGAGAAAGCATGTTTCTAGGGGCGGGCGTTGAGACTAAAAAGCCTCTTGCCTCCTACAGTTCATTCTCACTACTTTGTGCTTGCCTTTGAAGATGTGGGCTCTCAGTTTCTTACTCCACATTCACTGCTTATTGCCATGCTTCTGTCCCACCATGATGGACTCATCTCCCTGGCACCGTGAGCTAAAATAAACTCTCTTCCTTAAGTTGCCTTTTGTTATAGTGTTTTATCTCAGCAACAGAAAAACCACTAATATAAAAACAGTTCATTTGTGAAGTTCTTATCTGCCTTATTGTGAATTATGGACTTTATTTTATTTGTGGCCAATGCATGAGGTTCTCTGTAGATACATCAACTACTGTGCTAAAAGGGGAGTTCTGGCTTGATTTTCTACTGCCTTCTTCACATATCTTAAAATTTATTAATGCAATGAAGTTAGATATCTTTGAGTAAGCATATAATTTAACATTTCGGTTTTGACTCAATAATGTCCCCTTGAACTGCCTTGAACAGAATTATAACCTCTGTTTTAATCTATAAACCATATGTCATTTTATTTTTCATCTCCAATTACAGTGTTTCATCAGAGTCATGGCTACCATTGTAACTCTTCAGAGGCAGTTGGTGAAGTATTTTGTTGTGAGCAAACACACTGCACATGGGCTTTCACAGTCAATCACAAGCATATGCTTACCTGTCAAGTCACATGGATGGAGGTTGCCTTTGCTCCTGACTGCTTTGGAAGGAGTTGGCTGCCATCAAGCACCCAGGCTTCCTTGATAAACCATGTTCTTATGTTTATTTGAATTCCTAGAACAGGATTTTTCTTCAGGAGCCATCTGATGGGGCTTGCAGCAGCAGAATATTTTCAGGGAGGGAGAACTGTGGAGATCTCATCCTGCACTCTAGCTTGGTACCCTTAGTACTGGGTACCTTTCCACATGTATCTCATCCTCCTAACTCTCTCTAGGCCTGAGGTTCATAGGGATGAAGGAATCCTATGCTTTGTCTTACACTGGCAGGGAAATGATAATTCTGCACTTCCATATCTGTATTGATTCACCTAACCCTAATTACAGCATCGTATGGGGAAAAATGGATCAGTTGGGGCTGCTGCTTTCCTGGCTTAGAATATTGCTTAAACTATCCCAGTAAGCAATTAACAGGCATGGCCATTACTTTTATTTTGGCTTGTCTTAACCAGAAACTCCAACACCTGGTGTCTCCAGCTGAGTTCCTGACAGTACATTCACAATATTGTGCACCTGTCACCCTCTCCAGCTGTGGAATGTTTTTATCACCACAAATAAAGACAATGATGAGATTGATAATCTTCAGGAGGTGGGCAGATGAGGAGGTGGTTATAAGATACTCCCATTATTATAGAAAACACATTTATTTTAACTGAGTGTATTGGGTAAGACATGTTTTTGGTGTGGAGTAGAATATTCCTTATGAGAGCTCTGAGAGGAGATGGTTGAAAGCCATAGATTATATTTGTGTTCAGGTATTTTCTAAGCCTCCTGCCATTGAGTGTGCTTTATATATTCAAATCCAAAGAGTAGAGTGAGAAGTAACAATGTGAAATTTAAATTAAATATGAATCAGGAGAAATTAAGATTTTAAAATAAAAGACATACTTTAAAAATTTCACCTTTTATTAGTACAATATGTCCACCAGAATTATTTGACACTTTCTGAACTTGATGGAACATTGAATTGTCTGATTCCAAATTTCCTGTCATAAACTATAAGAAAAGTTTATATATAAGTATTAAAAACTATTAGTAAATCATAGCTCTTCTAACATATTCTAGATTACTTTTGTACTATTTTCCATTTAGATACTTATTTCTCTGACACAGTCTTGGTCCTGCTAAGGTTTTGTAAAACAGGTATGTTACACAGAAAGAATTTAACATATAAATAGGCTCTAAAGATGACATTGAGAATCCTGAACAGTAATAGAGAAGGGATGAAATAATTCAGCCTGCAGGAAGCAGCTGCCACTAGTATAGTGGAGGGAATAATAAAGGAAGAACTGATACAAAGGGGCCCAGGTTTGGATAATTCGTGTTATTACAGTCTGTAGATTGTATGCAGCAATCAATTCTAAGGATGTTTCTTGAGAGAGTATATTATGTATCAGTGAATGTGGACAAATTTGTGGATATATCTGCACAATTCCCAGGTTCTGCATTTAATATGTTAAATCTGCTTTAATAATTTGTTTGCCTTGCTGACTGAATCTGCTGCTTAATGGTTGCCAACATGCAAAGAGGCTGAAATACCCAACATTCTCTCATATAATATAGTGGGAAAAAATCCAAAAGCTTCAGAAACGCAGAGTGTTGGACTTGTTGTTTCGTATGCCATCTGCTCCCTCATAATAGCAGAAGGGGCTGAGAGGATTTCCTCTTCCTCAAGGCACTGTTGTGACATGTTGTACAAGAATGGGCACCATGGCTGAAATGCACCATGGTAGTGGTACTGTCCAAATAAATGAGCAGAAATTAAGATACTACTTTAAAGACCTGACAGTTTGATCTTTTTAACCATGGAAAAATGACATAAAAACCTCAAAAAAATCAGAAATAAATCTTTTCTCTCAAAGTTAAATCTGACATTCTAAACTTGAAGGAAGAGGAGGGTGGACAGGGTAGAAATGTCTCCACCGAGACAGACCAATTTCTTATAGTGAGGAAAGTGGGTCCTGGAATGTCATAAACATAAATAGGCATTTATATCATAAAGCAGAAGCCAGAATATATGTTGTTCCATGTGGAGCTGTCAAACAGAAAGAAGGTAGCAATGCTCTGGTTCTGATGGACACTGGCATATATTAATAAATTACAAAAATATTAAGCATAAAGCAGAATTTCAGCTTATCAAGGCCTCACCTGATCTATTTATCATAAGCTTTTGAATGAGTACATAGAAACCTCATTTAAACCATCTATACTGGGTAAAACTTATAACAATTTTCAAATGACTTGAAAATTTCATTAGAGTCCCTTCAAATACATAAATTAAAAATATTCCAACCTTTATAAAATACTTTTGTGTTTATGCATTTACTGTGCAACATGCTAAGGAAAGTTTGAGCAAAGTTTAAACTTTGAGTTTGATTGGACACTAGGGCTGGTAGTAAAAATGAAATGACATTATGATCCAAAGGTGATATTTGGCTTTAAGGAAATTAGTTCAAAAGATAGTTTTGACCCAAATTTATGTCCTAATGTGTTCCGAATATATATATATATATATATACATATATATATATATATATAAACATCTCTTGTCATCTCTTTTTCTTTTAATAGGATAGTTATATTCAGAAACTGACAGAATATTCAGAGTTATTTTTCTATTGAGCATGGTAAGTGATTATGCTAAGAAACAGCTGAATGTCTCTCACTGATAGCAGCAACCAAAAGCAATGCTGGTTCCCTAGGGGTGCAGCAAAGGCTAACCACTACCAAAGACTTCAAAGATACAGGGTTAGAGTTCATTCCACAGTTTTATATAACTTGCTTTATACTTGTTGTATGTTAATAGCTCTTTGGGAGCTCTTTTTTATTTAATATTTTTTATTCATTTTACATACCAACCACAGATCCCCCTCTCATCCCTCCTCCCACCACCTCCCCCCCCCACTATCTACTCCTCCAAAAAGGTAAGGTTTCCCATGGGGACTCAACAAAGCCTGGTACATTCAATTGAGGCAGGACCAAGCCTCTCTCCCTTCATCAAGGCTGAGCAAGATGTTGTACTACAGGTAATGGGTTCCAAAAAGCCAGCTCACGCACCAGGGATAGATCCTAATCCCACTGCCAGGGGTCCTTCAAACAGACTAAGCTACATAACAGTCTCCCATATGCAGAGCCTAGTCTGGTCCCATGCAGGTTCCACAGCTGTCAGTCTAAAGTTCATGAGTTCCCAGGAGCTTAGTTCAATTGTCTCTAGATTTCCCCATCATAATCTTGATGAGCCCTGCCCTTGCTCATATAATCCCTTTTCCCTCTCTTGACTGGACTCCTGGAGCTTTTGTAAATTAACATTAACTTAATTATGGTAGGCATAAACTAAATCTGTGTTCCCAGATTAGAATACAATTCAATGTTTTCTTACACAGGATATACAGTTGAATTAAGGGATGATTTTTCCATATCAGTAATGTTTTTTCTTAAAATGTCAGATATTTATATGTTAAATTTGGAAACCATAGGTTACTTGTTTCATCCCAATTTCTGATTCATAAAACTCTCTCTCTCTCTCTCTGTTCTTCATATGCTGAAAAAGCCCAGGCAACCACCATTCATAACTCTTTTAGAAAGGTGCCCTTGTGGTTATTTTTCTCATTGTGATATAATACTGAGAAGAGCAATTTAAGGAATAAAGGGTTTATTGTGAGCCAAATTTGGATGCCCCAGTCTTTCGCTTCAGGGAAGGAATGATATGAGCATGAGGCAGCTGACCACATGGTGTTCTAGGGAAGAAGTAGTGAGTGATGAAAGCTGGTGCTCAGCTCTTTTCTCTTGCTTTATTCAGTCCATGATCCCAGTCCAAAGAACGGTACAGCATGCCTTCAGGGTTGGTCTTCCCATTCCATTTATTGAATTCTAGAAACTTCACTGACATAACCAGAAGTCTCTCAACTAGGTGATCCTTGATCCTGTTAGGTTGATCATTAATATTAGTCTTCTCTCAAGTACCATTTCCAGTCTCGAGGGCTATCTTTTCTTGATCTCCCAAAGTCTTCAACACCTAATAGTGTCACTTCAGAAATTAAATTTCAACATAAGACTTTTATGGATGACACAAACATTCAGAAAATAGCATAAGAAGAAGAACTAACAATCACTCCAAAAAGGCAGGGCCTGAGGAACCATTCCACATAGCCAGGCTCACACATACAAAAGGGCTGTTGCTGCTTAGACCTAGGTTCTGACATTTGGAAGCAAACAATGTGTTTGGCTGCTGCATGCACCTCTCACGGGCTGACTATGCCTTTGTTAACAGTAATAAAGGAAGTAGGAGCTGTCCTCTACAGCCGGCATAATGCAGATTCTAGATTTGAAACTGGTTTGCTCTCTGTCCTCAAATGTTTTCTTTCAAACAAAACAAATGATGGCAATGTAGTTGCTTCTCAGCTTTGTAATTACAACTCCAAAAGGGGGCTGTAAGAGTGGCAGAAATTTATCAAAGAACTGGTGCAGTCTATAATGAAAAAGTCTTTCGGATATGTAATTCACTTTAAATTCCTGTGCATGTGAGGGTTTGTGTCATACTAGAGAAAAGTATATGTGTGAGTATGCATAATTTCCATGGGACAGAGTTGAATTGTGGAAAACAAACAGAAGATTTGCTTGCTTTTGTAGCTGGACAAAGCATACAGAGATCAGCCGTGTTCGCTGTGGTTTCTCAGCTTTATTGTTGCTTTGTGAACATGAGGGAAAACATATTGCCAAATGCAAAGGTATGGGAATAGTTTCTGTACTTATCAGCTTCAAGCAGGTTTAGGATAGAGCTTTTCCAGTAAACATGCCATTATACTTGAGAAAATGCAACAATGTGTTTTGTAGAATAACACTAATTCACTGTGTTATCTGACATCGAAGTGTAACTAACACAATCCAATTGATGTTCAATAAAGAAACAAGAATATATCTGCATTGGAGAAACTATCCATAAAATTTACAGGTACTACAAAATTACATACTGTGATATATTGTTCACTATAATTAGAAAATAACCTCTATGAATTATATAGCAAATTAAAAATAGCATCATAACAAATAGCAAAAACTAACACACAAAAAAAACCCCTGAACATATGACAAGCAGTTTAAAAGGCCATTTACAGTGGTGCTTTGAAATGAGGGAATAAAGCAAATCTACTATTAACAGATGATGATATGTAATACATGTGTAACTAATATGAGTCTGAATTTCTCTATTAATGGAACAATGAAAGGAAATACTTTCTAATTTATCTCTCTCTATTGATTATAAACACGAGGTAAGCTTTGTCAGTTCATACTTTTTTAATAATTGAGATTTTTAACCATTATCCATGAAAGTGATTATATAGGTAAATGTTGAAGGATAACTTCATATATTTTGTTATATACTTAAATAAATAAATATATTGTAAATATATTGTTAAATAAATTATAAATATATTTTAAAATATATTGTAATAAATATACTGAAAATAATACCATGTCTTTAACTAGAGATTTTAAAATTCCTTACTAATGCACACCATGGAATTTCCTACGTGAATTTGGATACAAAATGACTTTTCTTTAGATTTTGTTTTAGTTACTGTTCTATTGCTAGGAAGAAACACAATGACCAAGGCAAGTCATGAAGAAAGCCTTTTATTGGGGTCTTGTTAGTAATTTCTGAGGTTGAGTCCATATCATCATGGCACTGGAATATCAGCTTACATTTTATCAATATCAGTAGGCAGAGAGAGCAAGACTGTACCTGGTGTGGGCACTTGAGATCTCAAAGACCATCCACAGCTACATAAATTCTCCAACCAGGCTACACCGTCTATTCCTTCCCAAAGCTATTCCACCAAATAAGGACTTGAAATTCAAATATACTAGCTCATGGTCTATTTCCTTCAAACCACTCCATTAACTCCTGTTTGTGTGTGCCAGGTAATGGCTTCATAGTCTTCCTAGTTTTCCCACATCTTCAGTTACTCATCTGCTTCATTATTATGATATTTCCTATTGCGGTGGCCCTTATTACTCCACATGAAATGATCTATGTATTTCCATAGTCACTTCCCTAATATTCTACACTGCAATATTGTTCTATGAATTGCCAGTTGTTAAATCACCTATTCTCTTACAAGTCCATCTGCATAGTGGTGGTCATAAATGTTGCTTATGCTCTACGTACCTTCCTATCTCTAGGAGAACTCTGTGGTACTCCCATGGTTTTGCCTTTGTCCTCTGACCCATTTAATTTATCAAAAATTGAGTTACATAATGAGCAGCACCTAAAATATTAAAGTAATATGTCAGTAATCAAGTAGAGTACAATATAGATTTCCACCACTTAAGTCAGACTAGGCTTCACTTGAACTGATAGAAGCATTGTTTTAAGTATCCTATTTAGATAAAGGTTATTCTCATCCAAAAAGATCCACAGTTGATGGTTAATGTTGGTTTAAGTACTCAGCAAAGTCAATTTGAATGGTGTATGTGTGTGTGTGTGTGTGTGTGTGTGTGTGTGTGTGTGTGTGCTGTACATGCAAATATCATGTTCTCTTTTGGTAAAAAAGAAGGGATAAAGAGAAGATGTTAACTCAGTTAATCATCTTTTCTAAGGGAAACAAAAGCATAAAAGCCATTCTGTAATCCACTATAGCTGATTTACTCTCATCATGCAAAATTTATTCAAACAAATTACAGCTGAAAGAAAAGCTAAAAATAATTGCTAGGGGTAGGTAATTGTCATCCACTCAAAATCATTACTTTTTTTTCTAGGGAAAAACTAAAGCATAAATTTGGGAAAAGTAGCATAAAATGTGAAGTGCACCCATATGACATTATCAAATAATGAGAGATGAGAAACACAGAGTGTTCCTACAGAGCCTCCACTGAGTGTAACTGGCAGCATTTTCTCTCCACCAGTTGTCTCTGTGATGGAATTGCTTGTGAGTTTCACGAGGGATTTTTGATTATGTTGTTTACACTAGAGTGGACACCAGGGATGTGGGTATGTATCCTAGAGCTTTAATGATTACTTGCTGTGATTATGCATACTCATTCTTGAGTGAAATATTCCTCATTTTTCTCAACATTCCTTTAGACTTTGTTCAAGTCTTCCATTTTCTTCATTACCCCCTTCTATTAGTCAGAGTCTCTTTAACTTCTGTTTTTCTCTATTTTCTCTTATCAACCCTGCTTCTTGCTTCTGAAAGATATTTGTGTTACAGTTTTTCTAATCCCTTTTACATCTTTTTCCTCTCCAACCTATCTACTTTCTCTGATAGTTCTTGCTATGTAGCTCAAGCTTCCTTTAAAGTTGCCATCTTCCTACTTCAGGTATATTAAGCACTAAGATCACAGTTGTGAGTGATCAGGTCTGAATCAATTATACCACACTTTCTTGTTTCTTTTCTGATTCTCTAATACCCCATCTTGTTTCCAGGTTACATTTGTCCATAAATTTCTATCATCTTTTTGTTTGTATGCCAAATATAATTGTTGCCTTCATTCTTTTTATGGCTTGCTTTCTTCTTTCATAGCTACGTGTTTTTTCCATCATTTTAAGGTTTGACTTTTGATAATTCTCTTTATTTAGTTACTGATTTTACCTCCACTTGTATATGTAATAGGAGACTTGCAAACTTTAAGCATTTGGTTTTGCTAATTAAATAATAGCCAGTTTGCTCAATTCTATAGACCAGCTATGCATAAACTGAAAAATATTCTTACAAAAGATATTACCTCATCAGTGCAGGGTAGTGTTTCATAGTGAATATAAAGTCTTCAGCAAGTGCACCCCCTTTAAAAACTCTATAGGAAAGCTATTGAGCAGATAAGATAAAATTCATAATAGCAAGATAAACAAAAACAAAGGTATAGATAGATGGCTGAATGATTAATGTTGTGTCTTCACTGCACAAGTGTTTGGTACTTGGGTAAGTGATCAGACAAGAAATTGGACATTATTCTTCCTGTGAAAGGGATTAGGAAATAGGGTTAATTGTACCTTTATAAAAGAAGCTTTAAGCACATTGCTCTCATGATTGATTGCTTTGGTATTTGCTAGCACTACAACAACTCATCCTGTTGGGAATTCCTTTGTTTGTATTTGTATCTTGAAGATGTGAGTTAACTTTTAATTAGTGGAATTAATAATGACAGTATAAAAGAGTTGTGATCGTTTTATTAAAAACCACACTGGATCTAGCCAGTAAGTGGCTAGGTAAACCGTTTTAAAGATAAAGTTGGCCTTTGATCACTGCTTTCACATGCCATCCACACTCTAATGACAAACCTTAAAGCAATATTTTGATTGGACTTGATGGGAGAGTGCACATTAAAATGTTTTATAGTTACAAGTCCACCCGGATTCACACTATTAGTTATTTAGAGCAAAAATCTAGATTTATCAATTCATAGTCACTCAAATTCACCTTGAGAATATGTTTTGGACCTTTGTACATTATAGGTATTAAGGAAATAGAGGGGTAGATGGAGATGAGAAGGCTAACATATTTGAAGGTCAGAGAACAGGATGCTCTGAGAAAGACTCAGTTTACAATTGAAAATTTTCATAGACTTGTTTCAGAAAACCATCCTGGAAGCATGCGACCAAGAGCAAAACCTGAGGAGCAACAGAGGGAAAAATAAAGCATAAAAGACAATGAATTAATTCAAATAGAAATAATAGGGCTATTGCAATCAACCAAAAAAATTACCCAACAACACGTGGGACATGCTGTAAAATGGATTTATGACATGTTACACAGAGGCTAAATAGCTTAGGGTTTTGTTCTAAAAGCTTGGAAGGAATATGTATATGTCTTTTGGTTCTATATTTCTACTGAAATTTGCATTTGTTTTAGATTTTTCATTTTTAAAATTGTTTTGTATGAAAAATATCAAGTGCATGTCACTTGAATGACACCGTTTATGTTGCTGTATGAACCTGTTACTAGACATTTGGTAGATTGGTCACTGTCTCAATGTGCTATTGTTTACCTTTTTTTTTTTTATTATGGTTCATTACTGAATCCAAGGATTTTTGTCTTTTGTCTAATTCATCTTCATTTTTTGTAGATATAACAACATGAGAAAGACTACTGTGATATAGTAGAGTAGTTGCCTTTAAGTTGAACCCTCCCATGAAGAACAAAAGGACTTCTGAGACTCAGGAGGTGAACAAAGGGTTGGTCACGTATCTAGGAAAGTGAAGATTTGGAAGATTATGGAAGACTCTTTTCTAACTGTATGAAAAAAAAAAAAAAAAAAAAAAAAAAAAACTACTAGGGAGGAGACTGAGCAGCCTAGCTGCAACGAAAGGATTTCTCTTGCTGTTGAACTGCCTGAACGTTGTTCAGAGAATTCAAGGGCTGAAGTTTTCATGATTGCTCAGCATTGCTGGGACAGATTTTTGTTGATACAACTGCTATTTTGAGTCGTCATATTTCTTGAAAGCAGTTCATCATCTGCACATGTATTTAGTCAGGGTTCTCTAGAGTCACAGAACTTATCAAATATGTTAGCCTTCTCTCTCTCCCTGTATATATATGAATTTATAGGAATGACTTTCAGCTGCATTCCAACAATGGCTAGTTGTGAATTGAAAACCCAAGAATGTAGTAGCTTCTGATTCCCACGAGGCTCGGTGTCTTAGCTGGTCTTCTGTATATACTGGAATCCCAAAGAAGTAGGCTCCAATGGAAGTGCTGACAAGGTGGCACAAACAAACTCTTCCTTTTTCCGTTGTCCTGATATAGGAGGTGTGGCCCAGATGTGTGTGCCTTCCCAACTCCAAGTCTGCAGTAAAGGCATGCATCATCCAGCCTCAATATTCAGACCACAAGTGCACCCTCCATTTCTGGATTATCATTTATTCCAGATATCATCAAGTTTACAACCAAGAATAGCTATCACAACATACCTATTAGTAACTCCAATGAAAATATTAGTTCCCCAAGTCAGACTTTGGTGAAATCATTACTTTATTCTTTCATGGGTTTCCTTTCTGGAGTGAGTAAACATGTATGTTAAAGGGAAAAATCAGTAGCCATCTTGAGAGACGCTCCCTGCCCCTGACCAGCAGTTTTAGAACTGACCAGAAGTTGAACTCATGGGAAGATAGGACTAGAACAATAAATCTATATACCCTGGACTTAGTAAAATAGGATATGGGGAGTAATGGACTCAACTGACCAGATATTGAACTTATGGAAAAATAGGACGACTGGGACAATAAATCTGAATGTATATATTCTGGACTCAGCAAAAACAGGACATAGGGAGTAAAAATTTATGTCTCTGTAGATACCCTGCATCCCGTTAGCCATTAGTAACCTCATACTTATAATTCAGCCAGTAGCTTCTGTAGCTGAAGGTTTCTTGTGTCCACCCAGCTCCCGCAGCTGCTCAGACCCAAGTAAACCCACAGAGACTTATATTACTTATAAACTGTATGTTATGGCAGGCTTCTTGCTATCTAGTTCTTATATCTTAAATTAACCCATTTCTATTAATCTATAAATTTCCACATGGCTTGTGGCTTACCCAGTACTTTTACATCTTGCTTCCTCTGTGTCTGACTGGTACCTCCTGACTTTGCCTTCCTGTTCCTAGCATTCTCCTCGCTGTTTATCCCACTTATACTATACTTCCTGCCTGGCTACTGGCCAATCAGTGTTTTATTTATCAATCAATCATAGCAACACATTCACAGAATACAGGAAGACATCCCCAACAAACTTCAAAGAACTCCCTCACCCTGAGCCCTCCTTTCCAATCCCAAGATATGTAACCCTCTGCATGTAAACCTTTCCTATATAAACCTCTTGAAGTGAGTGCTCGGGGACATCTTCCTCCACCCACTGTGTCAAATGCTTGGAATACAGACCAAACCCCGGGCTTGCTTTGATATTAAAAAAAAAGAAGCCGGGCGTTGGTGGCGCACGCCTTTAATCCCAGCACTCGGGAGGCAGAGCCAGGCAGATCTCTGTGAGTTCGAGGCCAGCCTGGGCTACCAAGTGAGCTCCAGGAAAGGCGCAAAGCTATACAGAGAAACCCTGTCTCGAAAAACAAAAAAAAAAACAACAACAACAACAACAAAAAAACAACAAAAAAAACAAAAAAAAAAAAAAAAAAAGAAAGAAAGAAAGAAATCTGTGTTCTTGCATTGGATATTGACTTTGTGGTGGTCTTACTTGGGGGTGGGGGGGTCTTGCGACCATGCACAAAATATGGATTGACTTTCCCCAGGACACACAACTGCTTTTCTTGGTACATCAAAATTAACAAGTAGGCAAGAAAGGAATCTTGTCATAAGTCATGAATGTAGAGTTTGAGTGTGTCTTTTCCCAACATTTTGTGAATAAAATGAATGGTCTGGTTAGTGGAAACCTTAGTTAAACATCTTAGAGGTTGAGAAATTTTATGGACCAGATAATCTTAATAGCACTTGGGTGACTCTAGATTGTGTTAGAGGTGTAACTGAGTTAGATTTTTTTTTTAATTTTAATTTTCTTTTTATCAAACACCTCCCCTTTACCATAGGCCATCATCAAACTCAGACATTTGTCTCAGCAGAAGGACAATATGTTCATAACATAACAGTATGTTTGTACTAAGCAAGGAAACAGTAAAGGAAATAATCACATCACCTCATAGGTCCTTTTTCATTGCTCTTTTCTATACCTAAGATGACTAAGTGTGGAAAGCCACAAGAATACATGTCCAGCTATGTATTAGAGCTGTACCTTGACCAGGTAAAGGGCCAGTCAGGTGGGAAGCCATCCGGCATGAACTATTTGGTGTTACACAGCTTAATATTCAGCTGTGCCTTGCTATGAATTTCTTGTGCTCACAGTTCCCATAGAACACGTGTGTGAGCTTCCCTGCCCCAGCCAGCACTTGGATAAGGTCGCCTAGGTAAAGACAAGCTGTCAGGGGGTGGGGGTGGGGGTGGGGGGGTGGTGCATACCTTTGTTTCTTGTGCAAATGAAGCTCAGACCATCCCCTTGCATTGAGGCCTAATAGCTCTGTAGATGAGACAGAACAGCATGACCAGGGAGAAAGGAAGTACACAGACATTTCGTAGATGGTAAGGCAGAACTCTTGTAGAGATCATCAGAGCCAGGAGTAGAGATCAAGTAAAGATGGAGGGCAAAGAAACAGAGGAGGAAGATGAGGCTGGAAGCACAAGAGCTTAGTTGGTAGTAGGACTATGAGAGGGCAGTAAATGAAGGTACAAAGAGGAACTGAGTGTCAGGCAGAACTGAAGCTATGGAGATAGGATTTCATCTCAGAGAAATAAAGTTAACAGACATAAGAATACAGTGTGTGTAGATATTTTCCTCAGATATCCCATGCTGGATGTAGTGTCTTCCCCAGACTCTGGGCAATTCATAACTAAAAACTTGAGAGAGAGAGAGAGAGAGAGAGAGAGAGAGAGAGAGAGAGAGAGAGAGAGAGAGAGAGAGCATTTTAATACACAGGGAATTGTGCTATCTTTTGACATGTGGTCTTATTTATTGGAACCTTAAGAACAACTTGATATTATATCTAATGTATTTATTGTAACATCAAGACCATTATGAACATGTACAAGTAGCATGTGTGTGGTGATGCTGGACCAAAATACTCAAAGTAAAAGTAATAATCTAGGGATCATAACACCAAGAACGTTAGGCCTCACACTTGACAGATAGAGGAGGCAAAGTTTAACTGGAATTCAAAAGAGTGTCCTGTGAAGAGGCCATTTTAAAAGGAGCTATGACCTTCAGTCATAGATGAGTTGAAGAAAAATGCCCTGACATTTCTCCCACTTCCCTCCTTCTGTTCCCTTGCATGGCTTTCTATTAGAAATCTAGGCTGTGAGCAAGAGGTCAAGGCATTTTATATTACCCTGCATGGAATAACTCTGGAGTGCAAAGATAAAGTGAGAATAATGAGTGAGTGGATAGTGGGTCTGGGGAGACAAGAATACTATTTTGGTATATTATCAAAGAAAGGGAAGTGAAGGCTGAGGAAAGCATGGCCAAAGAAGGTGCTTGCATTAAGGGAATTAACTTTTTAAATCACCAGCTAAAACTAAAAGTTTACCTGGACTTAATAGAAAATTTTATTGCAAAGTATCAATAAAACTATAGTTTTCTGAATCTTTCTTAGCTTCAGAAAATGAAAGAATGAAGATTGTTTTTTGGTGAGAATAAATGAAAATATCAGACTAATCAAAGAATCCAGTTGCCCATTTACAACATAAACGGTATTACAGTGGACATTTTAAAGATGTTTCAAGGAACACGTGTTCAGATGTTAGTGGTAAAAGTGAAATCACTTGTCATTAGAGTACTAGGCTTGATTTAACTTTGTAATTTAATAGCTGTAATTCATTAAAGTCAGTTGGCTTTTAGAAGTTTGAGATGTAATATCAGTAAGTATATTATCATTTTGACTGATACACTGTATTTCTAATACTATTTTAAATATGTGAAGTTAGGTTTTAATGGTAAAAAATTCAAGTTCCTGCATGGAAACAATGCTGAACTGAATTTAACTGAGTAATTTCACTAGCTTTGTATTTTTTATTTGTTTGTATTTTTATTAACTTACTAATTGATTAATTTTCAGGGTATTTTTTGTGTTTTGGTTTGGTTTGGTTTGGTTTTTGACATGGGGGCTTCCCTCTGTCATCCAAGCTGGACTGGAACTTAGAGCAATCCTCCTGCTTTGGCCACCTGAGTTTTGAGACAACAGGCAGGAGCCACCACACAGATCTCTTCACCTTGTAGTTTTAAGGAGGCTGGTCTTTTAGGTTTGAAAAGGGACAAATGATTTTCAAGATGATTATAGAAGTGCCAAGGAGAATTTTATTCTAGAATTCTGACTTAATGAAATTTTCTCTGACCCTAGGCCGTCTTTTTCTAGGATCATCAAACATTTTATCATTGAGATTGAGAATTCTAATAACATAGAAGGGCTTCACATGTGACAAGACTGAGGGCTAGCAAAGGATTGTTTCCAGTAGAGACAGAGCTGATGGCCATAGGTGTGAATCTGCTGAAGCAAAATTAATTAGAAAATTGAAAACTATTGCATAGCAATTTCATTGCAGTTAGAAAAATTCCCTCCAGAAGGGAGGGGAATGATCCTGAGATACAGTTAATAAGAAAAAAAAATGTCACATGTTTTAGAAAGTAGAAAATTTGAAGATCCTCAGAGGCCTCCTTCCAGCTTTCTAGAAAGGTTAATGAACTTGTAGGGAAGAGACTCTGACCACCTGAGTTCTGGAGAAGAGAATGCACAGCTGCTGGGAAGTTGTGCAGAGTGCTCCAAGGTCATAGCATTCATGAGTTGTCACCTGTGCTGTGGTGGGACTTGCAGCGAGGCACCTGCTTTCTCTACTCATTCACCTGCTGTTTGGAGACATCGTATTTCTGTACGTAACCCCTCTCCGTGTTCCTGTAGTGACCCAAGTAACCACTCATTGGTTCACCAGCGTGGACTTGGATGCAATCATTACTTTGTTCTGTCACACACTCCCACTTTTAGACTAAGGGTTGCATCTTGACAGGAAGAGTGCCACACAGAGAAGTCTCACTGGAGTTCCGTGTGTAAAGATGAGAGGAAAGCATCCTGGAATGAAGCCCATTTTTCAGGCTAGTGTCTACTGATCTTTCAAAGACAGATGCTCCAACAAAGCTTTCAGATTGTCACCAAACCCATAGCTGCAGAATACATAGTAGGCCACTGAATAAATATCCCAAGGAGTTTGGGAAGTGATCCAAATGCCTTGTTTTGTAACATGACCTCATCAAGTTTTTATAAACTGCTGTCAAAACTTGCCAACCTTTTTATAGACACTGAATCTCTCACAGTCCTTATTTGTGTTACTTGAATTGTTTTTCTCTTTGGAACATCATATCTTTTCCTGACACCTTTGCATGTGCATGGGTTAGTTCCCATTTTTATACTCATGACTTGGATGAAGATTTGGCTGAGCCAAGCATCCAGCATTTATCAACACCCTACTTTGCCCATGTGTCTGCTCTCTCTTATCATGCAAGGTAGTAGGTTACTCATCATTGATTACATTTTCCCTAAATAATAAGTGACTGAATATTTGAACAGTAGTAGTTTACTTGATTTTAACTTGACCTCTGATAAAATGTATGAAAGTCATTTCATATTGCTTAGAGGATTTCATAATGTTTTTATGGTGTGGGCTTCCTACATTGATGTGCTATGTTTTAATTATCTTTATAAAAGTTGGGTTAAATTTTAGTTGTTAATACATTTATAAGAATGCCATAAATTTTGTTGTTGAAGAAAAATTTAGCTCATGTAATAAGCCTCATGATTTAGTATTCCTTGTTAAGGTTTACCAACTATAGAAACCTGATGTGGTCTCAGGTTCTTTATGTTCAGTAAGTTATTAAATGCATACTAAAATAGTATTTATACTAGGAACAACCTGAGTTATAATGTTATTTTTTATGACTAAGAAGCTTTAGTTTTTATATTATTCACTAATAATTTGTATTTGATAGAGCTTAATATAAATTTAAGAAATATATAAGAATAATCATAGAATATGTGTTTATATTTACTCATAGACAATATTATATTCTAATACTATACAAAAATTGCCCCTTACTGCTTGTTTCTAGATACACAGATAAACCATTGAGAAACATAGGAAACTTTTTTCTGGTGCTAAAATTAGACCCTGCACTTGCTAGGCAAGCTTTCTACCACTGAGCTAAATACTCATTCTCTGAACATTTTCTTTGTGTTAAAACAGTAATAAAAACAAAACAAAAATAATGTTCTATTAATATTTAAAGAAATAATCATCTATTATTATAACAGAGATAACAAATTCACATAAAACTATAAGATTTTTATAAAATGATGATGTAGTTCAAGAAACTTATACAATTTTGCTAATTTATTTTTGTGTTGTGCAAGGATTTTTAATTATAAAATCTCAGAAATCCATCTTCATAATATGAATAATCTATCATGCATATATATGCGACCACATATATACATATGTATATATATATATGCATATACATATATATGCAATCACATACACCCTTGAAATAGCTGCTTCATTCTAGGTCCTGTTTCAATCCTTGAAGACATATTAGTGTTCAATGAGTCTAAACCTTTGAACTTCTATTTCATATTCTGTGTAAGCATTTTCTTTTTGCAAGTTAGTTTTTCTAACATAAATATAAAGTTAATTTATATTTTACAACTATGTAATATCAACATTAGAAATAATGATGCATGCTTTAAATAAATTATGTGTAGTAACATCTGTTCGACCTTATCTCAAATAATAAAAATAAATTTGTGTTAGCATTTTTTTATTCTCTTTACTAGTTTGAAAAGTGAACCATGATGAGGTTCAGAAAGCTATTTATGCTTTCTGAAGTCAAAAGAAATAATTGATGTTTCTCAATGTCAAGTCCAATTGTCTGATATCAGAATTGGTATTGATACACCCATTCTGAGAATACAATATAACATTAATGAGTATGTGCTAACACTATTTTGCAGATATTTTCAACAGCCAAAATGCCTGGGAAATAGTCTCAAGAATACATATACAGATTATATGAGGGAGGAGCTTTCATAGCTTACAGGTGATAGAGATGCACGTGGTTTCAGATAATCAATATAAGCATCCTGGAAGGTACTGTGTGAGTTCTGCAGCATGATATTGGTTTTGAAATAATATAGAATGTTTGCTGCACTAGTTTGTCATTGATTATTGTCAGTAGTGGAAAGATGTAGTTCTAGACACAGCTCTGTGCCACAGCACAGCAAGAATCCTCATCAGAGACCTCCACAAAGTTAAAGCAGGCCTTTTGACTTTGTCAAAGAAAGCTCATTCAGGGTGAGCTAATATGAGACAGAGTTAGAGTTTATTAAAATAGATTTTAAAAACACAGACTGAAGAATGGGAGTTAATGGAAAGAAAGGCGTTTATGGGAAGAAAATGCCACATTCAAGTGTGAGTACAGATTACTCAGGGGAAGGCCACACCCCATTATCTTTACAATAGCTATATATAACATTTTGGTTGGTTTTGACATCATCTTTAAAGGTTTGCTAAGGATTTAAAATTCAAACACAAGGCGGCATATACTTATTCTGTTTCAGTTCTGGAAGTCAGTATCTAAAGTATTTAAAGTGAGTCAACAGGACTAACTTTTTCTGTGGATTTCACAAAAAAGTTCCCTTCCTTAGCTTCTAATATCTTTCTGCATTCTTAGGCTCATAATAAGTTATCTGTGTCATCATAGCAGATATTTCTATCTTTTATTACCTTATTATCCTCTAGCAAATATAAAAGTCCAGGGCCATATGCTTTGCTGGTGAATTCTTCCAATCAGTTAAAGAATTAACATCACTCTTCTCAACTTGCTTTGCAATATTGAAGAGGAGTGGGCACTTCCAAACTTATAATCTGAGTTGAGCTCAAAATTACATTGACTCTAATGCCAGACAAAATTTCTACAATGAAATAAAAGGAGAAAATATACATATTATTAATATAGATGCAAAAATTCCCAAGAAAATCAGCAAACAAATTCTAGTAGCTTGTTAAATAAATCACACACTGTAAACAAGTAGGATTTAAATATAAAATGCAAAAGAAAGTCAGTGCCCATTGAATCAAATAAGCAGGGCTCATATGGATTCACAGAGACTGAAGCAGCAATCCTGAGAACTGCAAGGGTCTGAGCACATGTTATAGCTGTAAGCTTGCTGTTTTGTGGGACTCCAGACAGTAGGGGTGTCTCAGACTTCTTTGTCTGCTCTTGGGACTGTTTTCCTCCTATTGGGTTGCCTAGTTCAGTCTTGATATGAGGGCTTTTGCCTTCTTATTGTATCTTGTTTTGAAATGTTTGGTTGTTGTCTTTGGAAGCCTGTTCTTTTTTGAAGGAAATGGAGGGGGGTGTATCTAGGGAAAGAGTAGGTGGAAGGGAACTTGGAGAAGTAGATGGAGAGGAAGCTGTGGTCAGGATGCATTGTATGAGACAAGAATCTATTTTCTAAAAAAAGGGAATCAGTGTGTCAGTGTGTGAGTTAATTACTGTTCTAATGCTGTGAATAGACACCAGGGCCAAGGCAACTCTTACAAAGAAAAATATTTGATTTGGGCCTTGCTTACAGTTTCAGAAACAGTACATTATCATTACGACAGGCAGCATGTCAGCAGGGAGCATGCTGTCAGGCAAGTGTGGTGCTAGAAAAGTAGCTGAGAGCTACATCCTGGTTCATAGCTGAGAGAGCTGAGAGAGAGAGAGAGAGAGAGAGAGAGAGAGGGCCTGGCATGGGCTTTGAAACTTCAGTCTGCCACAATGACACACTTCCTCCAATAAGGCTACACGTGTTCCAAAAAGGCCACACTTACTTATCCTTCTTAAGTAGTGCCATTCCCTAATGACTAAGCACTCGCATACATAAGACTATGGGTGGCATTCTTATTCAAACCACAGCAGTATGGTACATCTCAAGTATCCAATGAAGAGCAAATATTAGTTCAATTGATGTTGAAAATTCAGTTGAAATCCAGTGTCATTTCATGGTGAAAACAGAAAAAATTAGGGATAGATTTATATAAATCCCAGATGTAACATTATTTGGTGATTAAAGAATGAATGATTCTCCTCAAGAGTAGGAAGAAAGCAGGGATGCCCACTTTTGTTGCTAACCCAGCCAAGAACATCTTCGAAGGATAAAAAGATGAGTGACATTCAAGTTGGAAAAAAAGGAAAGCAAATTTACAGTCACAAGTGACATGGTTTTACATGGAGAAAAGCCAGAAAAAACTCTAAGGAACAATTTAGGTAACATACAAATTAAGCAAAGTGTAGAATCAAGCTTAACACTGAATCAGTTTATTCCTAAGTTACAACAAACAGCTAAAAGGACACTAGGGAAATAATTTCATTTGAAATCACATCAAAGAGAATAAATATTTAGGAATACATTTAAGAAGCTACCAGAATTAAATAGTGAGTTTTTCAAATAAACAGTGAAAGAAATTAAAGGCAGCACGAATAAATGAAAAGAGATTTTGGAGGTTATGTATCAGAATATGCCCTGCATTCTTCCCAATCCATATATACAACAAAGTCTTAAACTAATTCTAAGCTTCTAATTTATAAAAATGATGAATAATCTTGAAAAGGTAGAAAAAATTTGTGGGACTCACATTACCCAATTTTAAAACTACTACAGACCTAGTCATTAAAACAGCATTGCACTAGTATAGAATGGTTGTGTGTGTGTGTGTGTGTGTGTGTGTGTGTGTGTGTGTGTGTGAGTTTGCGTGTGTGTATGTGTGTGTGTTTGGTATATTTGTGTGTGTGTGTGTGTGTGTGTGTGATAGAGAAGAGAGAGATAGAGAGAGAGAGGGAGACAGGAGGAGAGAGAGACAGAGACAGAGACAGAGAAACAGAGAGAGAGACAGAGAGAGAGAGACAGAGACTATTCTTTGGGAGATGTGACTATTCACACCTTAAAAGTAGCCAATGACTGACAAAAATATGTCATTACTAATTTTCAGCTTGATGAACCAATGAGTGTAATTGGTATTACTTCAGAAATGTGGACAAGGAGTTATATTAGAGAACAGAAATAACTGAGAGACAAATGTCTTACCTAAAGCCCACTCAAGCATGTGTGACAGTTAACAAGATGGAAACCTGGAGAGCAATGCACAGCTGGCAGGCAACTCAACAGATTGGAGAGTGTCCTTCCTGTATAGTTCATTTTAAGACAACTTGGCTGATCTCTGCTTCCAGATGACTCAGCTCATCTAAGAATCTTCTAGGCAGCTCAGTTTGTCTCTGAGTGTATTTCAACAATTCTTGTTGCTTGTATATGCTTGGAGACGGAGAGGCCTATTGATTCTGGTCAGTTTCAGGAACTTCCTAATGTTATTTTGAGTTGTTTACTTCCTGAGGTTAACTAGCTTCTCGGGAAGTATAGGAGGTTTTACCTTCCCTTAGGCTCTCCTATTGTTTTATCTCCTATAAATACTCTGGGTCTTAATGAGCTTCCCTCTAAGATGCAAGATTCTAAGCATGGTGGAAATTGACACACATCAGAGTGAGAGTTAAAGCAAGAGAGAGAGAAAGAGAGAGCAAGTGAGCTCAGAAACAAAATAGAGCTGAGAGTATAGAAATAAGGAAAAGCTTTGCTTTGTCTTCATAAGCAAATATACTTTTGTCAATTAAATTTTCAACATGATGCTATAACCAATCAATGAATTATTATTATCTATTTAGCAATAGCATCTTAAAGTGAAAACATTTGATATGCAATAAATAGCTTTTTAAATAACATTATATTATGGTAGCTTCTTGACACATCTATATATAAGTATACATGTACATATGCAAACACACATACACACACACACACACACACACACACACACACACACACACATATATATATACCAGTGTTCTCGTTTTTCAGATTTCAGTAATTTTCAGTTTATGGCTAGTCTTTTTTCACCCTAGCCTCAATATCTGTTTCTTATTTTTTTTTAATGGCAAACACAATAGTAAATCGATATTGGACACATGCACTGCTCTCACAATATTATGGAAGCTCCACTATTATCTAGTATTGGAACATATTCATCAACCCCAACAAAACCTGCCTCCCCATAAGGAAGTCCCTTCCAATTTCCATACATTGGTAAAATTTATGCCTATTGTCCTACAATTCAATGCAACTGTATGCACTGATTATGAGCACTAGGAGAGTTAGTTAAGTCACAGGCTTGCCCAACAAAATATAAGGCAACATTCTCTTAATGTTAAAAAATTACATTTTTCTCACTACTCTTGCAATTTATTTTCAGTTGAAAACAAAGAAATTATTTATAAAAGTCAGAACTTCATAACTATCCTTAGAACATCTTGCTTTCTAAACTGTACCCCAATTTTTGTTGTTCATTAAAATATGAAGTATTATTTATCATTATTGGTTAAAAGAAATACTTCCTGAATGGGGCTAATGATTACGAGTAAACTAATATGATTTTTACTTTATTTATATAAAAGAATTTAATAATTAAACATTTTACATACAATATTTTGTTTAAAATAATGTATTAGAAATAACAAGAATAGCATATATTTTCAGATATATCTCTACCCATAATTCATTTACTTAACCCACTTATATTAACACCCTGATTTCATTACACTTTTAATTAAAATATATTTGGATTCAGTTTCCCCTTAATTGGTTTGCCTCTTCCCTAAGTCTGTCTTTTATCTAACACAAAGATGTTAACAATACTTTCTTTTTATCTTGTATTTAAGCCCTTTTCATTTCAATTTATTTGATATAGTTCAGTAAGATTAAACTTCTTAAAACATGGCTTTCATATTTCTTTTCCCTATTTTAAATTGTATAATGAGCCCTTTTATCCCTTATGGTCAGGTCCATGTTAAATTTTAGGGCTTCATATTTTAAAGCAATACTCTTTTCACCCACATAACCTATATTTCCGACTTCTCTAAGACTTGTCTCCACTCTATAACAGCCAGTTAAGCACTGTACAGAGCAAGGCATGTGGCACCCTCCATGACAGCCTTACAGAGCAAGGCAAGATGCACTTGGAAAAACTTGGTTTGTCTTCAGTCAGAAAAGTTTAAATAGATTTCGGTTTTAAGACATATTGGAGTAATGAGAGAATCACACACACATAAATCAAGTTCTACATCTGTGACAGAGAACTGACAAATTCTTCTTCCTATTCCCTGTAGATTCCAAGAGGGAATAATAAGATTCTGTATGCTAAGCTCATGAGAAGAATTTGATGAGGTCAATCTGTGTCTGAACCAAAGAACCTTATTGATATGAAAACAGCAATCTAGTAATTTCCTTCAGATTATACTAGGATAATCAATACCATGGCTCTGTCCTTTATTTCTTTCCAACCATGATGAATGATATTTCAAAGTGGAGAATTAGCTTCACATGAATATTTTTTGAGGCAGTGAAGACAGGTCAGTATTGTCTTTTTTAATTTGTTAACTGTAACTACATTCTAACTAATGACAGAGATTTGGGAATTCTTCCTACTAAAATAGAACTGTACTGTAAATACATTCCTCATATACTCTTTAGACAGCCTGATTAGTAATTTATTCTTAGTTATAAATGTTGCATTGAAATAAGAACACTGTGCTGAGATGAAGCCATATATACACAGCCAAGAAGAATGAACAGCTGAATTAAAAAACTGTCAACAATTTCCAGAATTTAAAATCCTGAATCATGACAGGACACTAGTGGAATCCAGGTGTTTCTGGTACGTGGACTGCTCTCACCCAATGTGAGGTTGAACTGTTGACCTTGTGTACATCCTACATCACAAATGAGTCTGTCAGATACACTAAGCCTATAGGCTGAAGATGATGCCCCAACACTGCGGAGAAACCTCAGGTGACTGCCCAGGCAGCTGGCTGTTTCTGTCAACTCACAAATTTTTTGGAAGTTGCTTGCATGCACTTCCTGTTTTTATTTTTGTTAGCTAATATTATTCCCTTCTTGGGTCTCTGAGGGAGTTGAAGATTAGTTAGTTATGGTTGAAGATTAGTTAGTTATAGTTGAAAATTAATTAGGATAGAAAGTGCATTAGATACATCTTGGATTTACCAAAATAGGATAGATAATGGAATTATTTTCTCTGATTTGTCAAATACCTGTTTAGGTATTTATTATTTGTATATATTGTATATAGTTATTGTACTTTTGTATATAGTTTTTCTTTTGTTAGTTATAACCTTTTGCTTTCTTTTTCTTTTTATTAAAATAGAAAAGGGGAAATGTGGTGGTAGTCTAATTGTACTGAAATGTGATTTTGATTGTATGTTAATAAATAAAGTTGCCCGGGGGTCAGAGCTATTAGAGCCATAGACAGAGTGTGGCGGTGGTGGCACACGCCTTTAATCCCATAGATCTCTGTGTGTTCAGGGATACAGCCAGCATTGGAGACATATGCCTTTAAGACCTAGGGGGCTGTACATTCAGACAGTGACGAGTTAGTCACATGTTTGGGTTTACAACCAATGAGAAGGCAGAACAATAATACTATAAAAAAGACGTACAGACAGGATATAGCTCTCTTTAGGGAAGCTGGGACAGCAGAAGGAAGGGTGAGATTTTAGCTCTGAGTTCTGACCTCTTGGCTTTCTCTTTTACATTGTTTCTGAGTTTCTTATTTAATAAGACGGTCGGTTACATCTACAACACTGTTCTAGTGGTTAGCATCTTTTCCAAAGTCAAGAACACTTAAATGTTGAGCATTGTACATAGTAGTTGTTTGGATGGGAGCTGCCCCTCAACCCCTGGCACCCTGGCATCCCTATACCCAAAGAGTCTGGAATGTTTAGGTGGGAACTCCACCTCACACAGCTCCTCCCCAAACCCAGCCCTTCAAAGCCCACCAAACAGCTCCTCTCCCAGAGAGGCTCAAGACCACTCCCACAGGGGGTATGTAAGCAACATTCCTGAAAACAGACTCGTGCTTCTTCTGGTATCTTTTCCCTGTCTCCTCTCTGCCCGGCCAGGGAATTGCCCAGGAATGCTTCACACATTAAACCTGAGTCTTCCAATTTGGTCTGATTCGGATTGTTGTGACGTCAGAGAGGTCTTTAGCAGGTCTAAAACTTATCAGTAGTCAATGTACTTTTAGAATGATATTACTTCAGGTTACAACTGATTTTTTTTTTATTTTTCTCAAATCAAAGTAATTTTAAAATTCTCTAAATTATCCTTTCATGTACACAATGAAACAGCAGATATGAAATTGAATTGGAAAAATAATTTAGAGATAGAGAAGATTGGGCTATAACATATAGAAAAAAATCAATTAATATAAAAAGCCATCAGGACACTGATGGCTAACATTCTTTCCATTCTGATATAGAATACATCCAACAAATGAAGGCCAATCTCAAGGTCTGCACATGCATACACCCTACTTTGAACATCCTGAAGAAGGTTATCATTGTAGTCATGATTTTCTGAGTTAACTCTCAGTTAAGATGCTTGAATTAATCACAGATTTCAACAGTGTACATTGTTGCCATCAGTCCATACAATCATTATTCTATTTGTGTTTTCATGCATTTGATTATTTTCTTTTCTTTCCATTTTCATGGTTTTGTGCAAATCATTCTATTTACACATTAAATAGTATTCTATTTAATTCTCATTAAATAGTATTATTCTCCATGCATACTTTAAACTTGTTTACATAGGATTATTTTATAGATTGCATTGTCATTTGAGTATAATTTTAGATCCTTCAGCCTTGCTATGTATATGCATTACATGATATTTCATGGCATCCATTTAATACTTCCTCTGTGCCCATCTCTTCAGGGTAGATATTCAGGTTTCAGCATTCTCTACCAACAAAACTGGCATATACTGACTGCCAGATATATTCCTCAATCGTCATGTTGATCATTTGCTTTGAGATATATACCCAGGAACATATGAATAAATGATATTAATTTTTTTAGCAGACAGATGAATTTTCAAATTTGTTTCATGCCTTCCAGACGATCTAATGAAGCCTATTGTTTTCATATCCTCCCCACACAGTATCTTATTTTAGTTTGTCTTGATTTGATATTTTACATTTGTAATTTGGACTATTCTGATTTTTATGACACAAATCATATTTTTCTGTGTTTTTAAAATTCCTGTTACATTAGATCTACTGAATACTCTTGTTAGTATATTTGAATTTCTGTGGCAGTAGTAGTTCAATATATACAAGAGAAAGGGAGATAGGTAGGTAGGTAGATTGGTCGATGACAGATGGAAAGAGATAGAAATAGGGAGAGGTAAATAGAATGCCAACATCATTGCTATTTATATTTGCCAACACTGGGCATGGTTTTGTATTCTAATCATTCAGAAAATACAGGTAGGAGATTAGTGAACTTAGATTAGTCTGGGATCTTTAGCAAATTCCAGACCAACCTGACCTACCTATATAATCTTTGCCAAAACAAACCAATCATCATCATCGACAACAACAAAACAACAACAAAACCACACAAAGATTATATTTGCCAAATCTCTTAATACCTCATTTTGCTTATGTTTGGTAATTTAAATCAAACATCTTGAGTTCTGTTAAAGACAGATGCAATTTGTTTCAGAAATACAAAAGTTTCGCGCAAACTGTAATACACAAGTTAATGTTGTATAGGTATGGGAATGGCCACTGCTACACTTCACTAGTATTGAGCAGATCATTGTACCTATTGCTTCTAAGAAACAAATTTAGCTAAGTAAAACCTATTACTATGGTCAAAATGAATAGAATCACTGAAGAGTTTAATGCGGTGCTGTGCAAAAGGCAGCCAACAGAAAACTCCTTGCTAATCCTCCATTTCCCTCTCCTTATATCTACTGAAGCTGTTCTAAGTATTTTTCTCTCATTATATTCATGTCCTAATTTTTCATATTTTCAGTGTTCAAACTGACCAATATTCAAAATTATTTTAATATGCACAGTGTTTTTAAACAATTTATGTATAATTATGATTAAATATATTTATGCATGTATGTGTCTACATTAATATGCACACATTCACTTTCATACATATATATTAAAGTAGGCTGTTCTGATTGAACAGGGGTAGAATCCAACCAGTTAATCACTCCAATGCTGACTACTTCTGCCTTTTCCCTCTCATTAGAGATAACCGAGAAACTTCCTCGGGATACCAACATCTGCGCAAATGTTCTAAATTTTTGCAAACTTTGTGATGAAATTGTACATGGTGTAGAGAATAATAATTTACTTCAGCTTTTAAGTATACTCTATTGTAATTTAAAGCCCAAAGCACCAAGTTATTTAAGGAGTGTAAGGAGGCAGTTTTGTTCATTTTCCTGAAACTATGCAACTACATAGTAAGCAATCTCTTTAGTTTATACTAACATAATGGATTTTGCATGCAGTGGTTTAGCAGAGTTATGTCTGTGTAAACTGCTCTTTGTTATTGTCAATGATCAGAAGCAAGTAATTTTTACATTACGACAGTACACTGAGGAGGCAGAGCCAGGCGGATCTCTGTGAGTTCGAGGCCAGCCTGGGCTACCAAGTAAGTTCCAGGAAAGGCGCAAAGCTACACAGAGAAACACTGTCTGGAAAAACAAACAAACAAACAAACAAACAAACAAGACAGTATACAAAGTTCCATGTGCTCCCTATAGATATCACTTCCACTACTGCTTTAACTGTAAGCAGTATATGTCATCACTAAGGATACAGCGTGCTTACTGTGCAGAAACTAACTCAGTCTCCTGTGTGTGTGGATTTTTCACTTTTTCTACTCAAGATGTTTCTCTACATCGTTTTTACCTCTTGGCTCCACATACAATTCTCTTAGAAATGTCCTCAAAATATCTACTCTGAAGCTGTGCTTATAACCCAAAACAGGAACTTGAATCAACCTTAGCTAAATTTAATTAACTGCTTCATGTCTGGATATAATGTCCATCATTACACCAAATGGACAGGTCACAGATTCAACTTTTGGACAGAAATATATAGTATTATGTGTGTCATTGCATAAATGCCCTTGAATGACTTTTACCTAGTTAGAATGTCTTTTCTACTCTAACAATTTTAATAGACATAATAACGTAAAGGTCTGAGACTCATCAAAGCACAGCAGTGTTAATTCTCCTTTATTCCTTAGCTTAAGTAACAGATTGTGCCTGGCAAACAATGTATCCCATCCTCACCAATGAGAGCATCATGGTAAAATGAGCCAGTAGATGGCAGTAGCGATTAGCAAGAACTAAAGTTCAACTTTCCCTAGGTCATTGCATAATAATTATATTATCCTAAAAATTCCTCAATAATAGGAGATGACAGAGAATTTGCTTAACTACAATAAATCTTTATTCATTGGAGGATTAAACTGATTAGATAAACCTGATTGCAACAAGCTCATAATGATACTTTGAGATGATTTTTCACACATTGAATTGAAATGTATATTTTAGTGTATTGCTACCTTTGTCTCTATTTTTACAATCATACATTTCAAGTATCACATTAAAACACTTCACATAAAACAGTAAATTAACAAATGTACTCAGATTTAGAGAAAAAGTAGAGCCATCCTATTCTATATAACTATTTCATGTTGCATACTACTGAACTATGCTCTTAAAAGCTTCTAGCAGACTTTGCATGGTACAAGGATGTTATTGAGGTTTTGTTTGTTCGTTTATTTATTCTGGTTATTTACTCAGACAATAATAACGAGGATACCCTGGTAGATCTTCTGTCCCAATGGAGACAGCAGTGCAGTTCATAATTCTCTCCTGATTAGGCAGCATGTGTGTAGATAAATATAATTCCCAGAGATTAAATACTAAAGATTATGGAGATTGCAATAAGCACTATAAAGGACCATAAGCCTACCTTATAAGGTTTTTCTCATCAGTATTATTTATTTTAAATCCTGCTATATTTTTATAATAGTCAAATAGAAATAACAGCGATTTTGATAAGAGTTGGAATTTAATAGAGAGGAGCTGATCAGAAGGGAAACAGGCTTTGTGGTGATGATTGTGGTCATGCTTCCCCAGCTCTGTTTCTCAATCTACTTAAGACAATTGATTCTATTGTAAACAATTGTTCCCATGTTTTATAGTTTTCTGCTTTTAATGAAGTGCAAATGTTCAGAACACTTGCATGAAAGGATGCCATGGACTAGAAGCAAACGATGTAGTATATAGCTAGAAAAAAACACATGAATATGAAAGCACAGTGAATTGCACAGCTCAGACGATTCTGGGGAGTATGTGGCTTAATGAGAATAAATTGAATTGAGCAAAGCTCCAAGGGTATTCACTGGAGTAAATGAAGGTTCTAAGTTCTGTAGAAAGCCACTGGAGTGTGTCACACAAGCTTCCAAAGAAAACAGGTGGTGATTTCAGATTTCCCAGGTGAGGATTACAATCAGGTTGCAATTGTGGGTCTCTCCAGTGTGAGAGCAAATATGGATTGTTCTTTATAGTCATGCTCTGCTGGTGTTCTGTTTGCTGCAGACATTGCCTTTTCAGGCGATGTCTCCTTTACAGGCAGATAAATTCATCCTTTTCCAAGGACATTTGTAATTGTCACAGCCTTTGCTGTTTTCTTTAACTGGGGTGAATCATCTGTTTAACTAAATATTAAGAAAACACTCTTGCATTTCTTCCCTCTTCAGCTGGCTGTTGCTTTCTGTCATGCTTTATGAAATGTCCCCTGCTAATCAAAGCCAGCACTGCATAATGGACTTTTGTGGAAGCTGAAATGTATTTATTCCAAGTACAAAGCCTGCTCGCAGCCTGTGATTTAATCTTTGCTATTTGTTTTTCCTTATCAAGTGATTGACAGGAAGAGGCAGGCACAATCCATTTTTTCTGATTAATACAGTACCATGCACTTTGATTTCCTCCTTTCGAAGGTTACAAAGACTCAATAATACCACCAGAAATAAAGAGGAAGGAGAAAAAATGTATTTTGTTTTGTGAAGACATTTAAGTCTGTGAGGTGTGGAGGGAGAAAAGTTGAGTTTGGAGTCAGTATTCAGGAACAGGCTGCAACCCTCCCCCTGGTTTGCCTGAGGCAGGTGTTTTCCTACCAGAAATCATTCTAGGAGACGCTTCCCCTTCCCACCCATCTTACCAGGGCAATATTTGGGAATCAGCCTTTCTGTTGTAGTTGGCAGTGTTTTCTGTTTGTCTTGGCAGTGAGGTGATATGTACCTTAAAATAAATGTCGTGGTCAGTGTGAAAATTAATGAAAGATGGCAATTCTTATGATTTTTCCCTTTCATCATAGGAAAATGAACTTGTCAGCTCGTAACTTATGAGCTGTGGTAGGTACAGGTGGTATGTTTGTCACACAGATAAGTTCGCTAATTATTGGTCATGTCCTTGTATCTGTTTTCAACTTTAGAAAGCACTAACAGATTTATAAAAAAGATAAATCAGTATAAGAGGGGGCTGTTTACTTTTTCCAAAACTGAAAACAAGTTTCAATGGATTTACTGTGAGTCAATGTCAAAATTATATATATATATATATATATATATATATATATATATATATATATATATTCCTCTTTAAATGTTTTCCAATATATGGATGGTACAAATTGTACTTAATTATAAAAGGAAAAGACACAATGTTAGGTTGGTAGGGAAGAGCAGATGACTCTGGGTAAGTATAATTAAATTACTTTGTATGGAATTCTCAAAGAATTAATAAAAATTAGAAAAATACTTCTGAGAGAAGATTTGAGAGTGTTTAAAATAAGGCTATTTCTTTAAAGTGCTACTTTATCATATGTTAGCAATGCTACTGGTTTTAGTGTTTCCATAGAAACTATTCCAATCAGACAGTTATCATTTGATACATTTTGGCATAGTAGGAAATGAAATGGTCACTATCTCTCCCCAGTGCACTTCCACAGCCAATAAAGAATCCTATTCATTATTCTATCACTGAATTGTTACTGACCCTTATGACTAAGCAATTTATCAGTCTATATGCACCATGATAGGATTAAAGTAAGAAGTGACGTATTTAATGTGGGCTTGATATGACAGTAAAGAGCTAAAAGGTGCTTTCACAATCTGACAGTGCTTCACCATTACCCATGTATTAGCTTTATTAAAGATCAGGGGTTGAATAAAGCTGTTGAAATGTACACATTGCTCTGAGGTTGACATAAAGAGCCTGGATTTTCATTGCTGTGGTATACTTGCAATATGAACTTCCAAAGCTTTTTCAACCTTTGCTCATGTCTCACTTATGCCCATCTCTCCAAAACAATTAACCCCTTGAATGAGGTGAGTGAATAAGGGTGATATGGGTTATGCATGAATAAATTCAGCACCACTGTGATGGAGGATTGCTTTACCTTATGAATTTTAAGTAACAACAACTATATACAGTGGGAAAGAAAATTTTAGATTAAAAATTATATTTTAATATGTAGAACTAGGTTCTGTAAATAATTTTAATTATGCTGTTAATTAATTCCCTACAATTGTAGTGATAATTAGGAAATTGGCAATTATTTCTTGGTCAAACATGTAGTTACTAAGGATAATTTTTTCTCAATAATGTCTCAGTTAAACATTATTAATTCTTGGTCATTTCAATACAAACACAAATTCACTTACAATTTTCTACCAATGTTAATTACCTGGCAGTCTCCATTTATGAAACATTTTTCTGATGTCTTTTTTGAGCTACAGTCCTGCTTTGTAGCCATAGATGAACTCCAACTCTCCTTCCTCATCTTCTGAGGGCTCACAGGTAAGCACCACAAGCTACTTTATGATTTCTGTCTCTTTCCCCTGTGGGCCTGACTTATTTTGCCTTTCCTTGGATTAATTTAAGAGAATGAAGAAGAAGAAAATAAAATATGTACAACTGACCTGAAGAGACCTACAATTAACCTCTAAGATACAAGCTCGTGTGTGTGTGTGTGTGTGTGTGTGTGTGTGTGTGTGTGTGTCTGTGTGCACATACATACATGTCATCTGCACACTAGAGAAAACCAGAGGTTTCTGATGAAAAGAATATAACTTAAACATATTAGTAGAAAGGGTTTAGTTCAGGTAGAGAAAAGTAAGTACAATTTGTTCACAATCCTGTTACTGATTGTGATTGGCAAGATGCAAAGAAAAAAAATGAATACTGCATCTTAGGTTGATTACTACCCATGCAAGGTAAGAAAATTACTAGGAAATAGCTATGTTTGTCCCAAAGATTCAATCACTGAACAGAAAGTACAGGACTCTCAGAATGATCTAATAATCACAGGTACTTTCATAGCAGTCCTAAAATAGTGACTGTGTTAGTTATAATAATGCTTGAAATCTATCATGAAGTTACCAGTTGGTTGTCAAAAATAGTTTGGTCATGTATCTAGGACATGATGTCACTGCTTTCGAGATGCTTTCATGAGTCTATACCACACTCAGGGGTTACCATTATGTAAGTGTGATCAGGAACACTGTCTGTGATTAGGCCCACAGCAGCCCTCCTAAGTAAAGGACAGTCTTGAACAGCTAAATATAAAACACTAAAAAATGTTAGCAGGGTGTAATAGATTACAAAAGATCGCATCCCATCTCCCAGTTGCACAGTAAAAGCAGTTAGGCACAGCATTATGTGTGTGTGTGGGGGAGACAGGACCCTCTTTGTCTTCCATCACTCACAGACATTTTTAACAATCTACTTGGCCTCCACATCTCATAGTATTGGTGCTATTACTGTACATCTTTTCACCACTGACAGTCTTGGTAGGACTAGCTCAGGGAGCTGAGCCTGGCTTAATGCTGCACTCTAGCATGTTGTAACTGGTTCTAATAAGCTCTGAACAAGCCATACAACCCTTGCCTTTTCACTAGCCACATTGATCTACATACTGAAGGGCTCTGGGCTGGGTGACCTGTTTTCACCAGCAGTATTCTTTTTTGAAAAGGAGGGTCAAATGCTGTATTCTCTGGGGAGATAACACCCCAGCTCCAGGTCAAGCTTAATCTGTTTTTACCTATATCAAATTATGACAGGTGTTTTGTGAGCTGCTGGTCATGACGGAAAGCCTTCTAGAAAGTTGCTAGCATAGCATTTGTATTTCTGTCAATTTTTTTCCATAAGAAATCCTGCTTGTCATTATCTTGTCTCATTTGCCTTTGAGTTGCCTGGAAGGACCCCTGTGTCTACTTGTTCTTTCTCTACTCTCCTCCCAAGTGATTTATCACCTGAGCAACTAAATTTATGTGCTGGTCAACATCATTCAGTCCTGCCAAAGCTGTTCTGACATCAGAAAGAGGACACTATGACTCAGTAAAGGCACTGAAGTCCACTAACAGTGTGCTAGCCCTCTCTAAATCAACCTTTCCTTAACTCTCCCACGAACACAGTTCTTCTCACTCCAGTAAATTGGACAATTAATATTTCCTCAGTAATGTTTACCCTTTTTCTATTGATTTCTTATCACTGATAATCATGGGAACCTCAGCCTATAATAACCAAGTGTCCCTAATGAGCCCTTTGATCCAGTCCATCAGGGATTAATTTCCCTCACTTTGCTACAAAGTTCTTAAGGAAGGATAGGTAGTATATTGACAGGGTTTTGGATTTTGTATCATTCAAAGTGGTCCCATTTACCCTTCTGTTCCAGTTTCATAAGCCATTACTCTAACAGGTTCTTCCACTGCTTATTGAAAATTCTTTCCCAATTCAAGCTGTCCATGTGGTAAATATTCCCTGACTCGCACAGTTTTTGGATTGGGCCAATGCTAAGGACCCCATCTTCATGCTGTCTTATAGTTTTTTTCCCTTGCTTTCTACTAAAGCTTAAACCTGATATGTGTCTTCTGTTACTTTTACTTTGTGTTCTTTTTCCAAAATATTGCATTCTTCCCACAGGTTCCAAGTTTTGGGATCCCACAAAAGACATTTTAAAATAGATCTAACTTGCAGTCTCTTTCCCCTTTGCATCCTAGCAGTAAAAGTGGCAAGCTGGCACCTTCAACACATTCTCCCTTTTATCTAATTTATCTGAAAATAAGAAGTTAACATGATGGACCACAGCCACATTTCTCTTTCCCATTGCAACTCTTCCCTTATATAAGCACGTTCCCAAATGAGCAGCCATCTCAGTCCCAGTTGCAAATTTATTACACAAAATAGAAGCACAGAACTGAGGTGGCCAGCTTATACACCTGCCCATAAGTGCTGCTCTTAGGCATTGCCCAATTTGCTCTCTTCTTTCAACTATTCTTAGGGGTCTCTGAATTTAAATAGTGGATACTACTCATTAAGCAGGTATGCAAATCCTTATTGTTATAGTGAAAACACGTTAGTATTTAAAGGAATGTTAGGGTTAAATCGACCAGGTCTGGACCACTGGGGAAGATAAATAAGAGGCATTGTGGCTAGTTACAAGATAGTGAAGATAACCAGATCTCTTATAGGCTATTGTGCCAGGAAAATCAAAGTCCGTCTTGGCAGTATCTGGTTAGCATGCACAAAACCTGTAAGAAGAGTATGCAAGACAGTATTGACCTTTCTTAATTTCAAGCAAGGATGGCTTCCGAAAGCACTGCCTGTTCCACAAAGGAGATCATCTCAGACCATTATGTAGATAAGAAGCTGAATATCTCCTATTTAAAAATAAAAACTGATGTTGCATCTTGGAGAAGTTTTAAGAGTAATCTTTCTATAGGTAGCAAAGACAAGGGTCCACGATGAAGTAAAAGCTGGCCACAGAACCTGGACACAAACAGAACATAGTTTAATTAATGACTAGCAGCTCCTGCCAAAGCCAGAGACCTGAAACACCTGGAAGGTCTAGTAATTGACAACAATAGGGGTAGCCAGCAGAAGGTGCCAATATTAGAAGGTAAGATCCAAGTCAAAGATGGAGTCTGTTCCCTCCTACTTTTCTTTATGTGACTTCCAGAGACAGAACTGAGCTTATCAGACTTTCATGCCAAGACTTACCCACAGAGTCTTTATGTGGTTTTTTACCTCACATGGTCTTTGTGTGGTTCTCAGATATGTTTTTTTTTTTTTTCTCATCTAGCTGTTTCCTTTAAATTCAAACATGGACCCCAGAAGGGATTGGAGGCTCATAAGATGCCAAATAAAAGCCAAAGTCACATGTCTGGGAAATCTGAAACTCAAGTTTCTGGAAGGCTATCTACCAGTCTTACAAAGCAGTAAACAGCTGTTGGGGAAGGAGACTATCAGGAGCCTATCCTAGAGGAGAATGTCAGACCTGTGGAGCTGCCTGCAAGATGTGCAGAGAATTCCAACATTGACATTTTCATGAGTAATTACCAATGTTGTAGTGGGCTTCTCGGTGATGCAGTTGCTTTGAGTCAGCCCTCCAAGGAACTGTTCACCCATACTCCTGCTAGTAACCCACATACAAACTCACTGGTCCACCAAGCTGGATTTGGGTACAATTATTATCTTACTTTTGTCTGTCATGAGTTCCCTTTCTAAGTGAGTGATTGTGTGTGTGTGTGTGTGTGTGTGTGTGTGTGTGTGGTCTACCTAGGAAAATTCTAACACAGAAGAGTTGTACACTTTTGTTAAAGTATGTAAAAGAATAACAAGAAAGAAAGAGAAAGTGGTGGAGAAAGAGAAGATAGAAACTATAAGCTTAAATTTTACTTTCTGGAAAACAAAAACAAAAACAAAATATCCAGCACCACAACCACCAAAACGTTTCTTGCCCCACCTCTCTCTTTCTCTCTCTCTCCCTCCCTCTCTCTTTCTCCCTCTCCCTCCCCCCTCCCTTCCTTCCTCCCTCCCTTCCTTTCCCTCCCTCCCTCCCCCTCTCTCTTTCCTTCTTTCTCTCTTTCCCCCTCTCTCTTCTTCCTTTCTTCCCCCTTCCTTCCTTTCTTTCTGTCTTAGGAGTGGTCATTAACTTAGCTCCTCAGCATCTCACTGATTGCCTTGCTGTTTTCTAGAGTGCTGCAGTTTGACAAACTATCTGTTAGCCTGGTGCAAAGATCCCTTTTGAGTGCTGCTCTAGAGTTCACAACACTTAATGTTTGGCATGACTCCTACATAGACCAGGGACTTGCAGCACAGCAATCACTACTGATGTCTGAGATGATGCGGATTCTGCTGTTCTGGGAGGGACATCTTGAGGTCCTGGACAGCCATGCTGTGATCATGCCTGTGACTTGCCTGCCGAAGCTGTGTTACTCCCATTGTGAAACACAGAGTTAGAAGTGGGACAAACCACTTGCTTATCACTCTGAGGTTCAGAACTGGACATGTTTCATATCACTTTTGTGCATTACACATGGGCACACTGAATTTCTGAGGCTGCTGGGACATGCAGTTTACACTAATACTGTTGTTGAATAAATGGATGGTCCATTTGGTTAGAAAACCAGCTATCCGTGATGTACATGCACTAAAACTGCACGGGCATAAAAGCCCATCTGTATGTGCGTGCATAAGAATGAGTGAAGATGAAACTATACGTGTCAAACATTAAATCATTTTTAAAATAACGTAAAACAAGAAAAATAATTAACTAATTTCTCTGTCCTTGTGGCTTAAAATAAAACTGCTCAATACTCTTATGAATAATCATAGATTTATTGCAGAAGAATACATATGGTTTGTCTTGGAAAATTAAGTTCTTTTTCATGAGTTGGCTATAAAATAATTACTTTATAAGCTTTTAAGTAATTGAGATGCTTAATTACTATAAAATTTTGCACACTTGTGCCATGAATTAAATGCTTGATCAAAGGCTGAATAATAACTTCTTCAGAAAGATTGTTGGTTAAAATGTTAAAACTAAAATATTTTGCTTATTATAGCTCTTTGTGTTAGAAAAAAAGTTTTTTTCTTACACATTTTTCAAAGCTTATATCTGACACTTTAGAAGTCTTAGACATTTGATATTTTATAGTGAAATAAAAATGATTACAGATATTTATTGAAAGTTCATATTACACAAATAATGAATTATTTGTATATATTATTTCACTTAATTATTGAAAGAATATACTACTTCATTAAACTTTTGGTTTACAAATGTTAAATTCTATAACAATGAAGGTACCTCTCATGCGTGTGCAAGCACACGTGCGCACACACACACACACACATGTTTGTGCACACTTGCACACATGTTCACATACACGATGCATAGCACACAAAAAATTACTGTATGAATTAAAATATGTTTTTTCTGGTCTCTTTTCTGTATAAAGAAGTCATGGCCACAGGATAGAGATATCTTTTTGTTCTACAGAGTACTAAATGCTGCTGTTCATCTTTGATAGAAAGAGAATGGTTGTAAAAATAATGTAATTCATGTTACTTCAATAGTAACATGTATATCTGAGTATATCAGAGACGGCAGAATGGAGCCTTTGAAAAATGAAAGTTCCTGAGGGATGAATCACCACGTCCTGTTGTTTCCTGTTTCTCCTCCCTATTTTCCACATGCGCAAGAGGAAGTGTGCCCTTATTTCCCAGCTCAAAGAGAAAGGGGTGCTGGCCCTCATTTTAGGACTAGGTTTGCAAACTGGTACTTTCAGGCTAAATCTACCTCGCTTTCTGCCTGTGTAAATGAAGTTGTATTGAATTCCAATTGTATTTAGTGTCTAGCTATCTATAAGGTGTATCTCTAGCAACCGTGGTTTATAGCTTTTTCCTTCAGTTCCTCAAAGGTCTGTAGCTAGAGGACGCCTGCTCTACAAGAGAGATTGCAGTGGGAGCGAGCGCTGGCGAAAGGCTCAATAACTAGCAGCCCTTGCTGATCTTTCAGAGCAGCCATCTATGTCGGCTGACATCTGCTTGTGATCCAGCTCCGGGGGATTCAGTATCCCACTCTGGCCTCCACCGGCACCCTCGCTCATGTGTACATGCACAGCCGAACACCCACAAACAGACATTAAAATAAACCTTAAAAATAATAAAATGGAAAATAAAGTTTATTAACCCCTATCTATTCCATATGTATATGGGAGACATCCAAAGAATGAATGGAAGTTGATAGGACGTCTTCCAAAAGTGGAGAGGAATTTAGAGAAGTGACGGTACAGAGGAAAGGACTTTGATTTTCCAAAGGCAATGAAATATGGTGGAAGAAAGCACATGGCAGACAAACAATAGAAAAGCTTATTAATGTGCATTGAAAGTTCAAGAGGCCCATAGCCATGCTTTGCTGTTGTCACAGATGAATAGGATATCAAGATATTGTAAATCTATGTCTCGGGTTTTTAGGTGAATGGAAGAGGCAGAAGCTTTCCTGAATTTTCTCCTTAATTATCTTCAACTTCATATTTTGAGATTGCAAATGCTGACATCCTACAATGGTGTCTATGAATGCCTTTCCTCATAAATATTTACTATCTGAATTGTTGTGAGGGGCACGCCAGACTCCTAATATTAGAAAGGCAGTTTGCCAAGATCATATTTCTGTAAGATGTGCTGATTCCAAGCACTGTTTCATAGTCTCTCCTGGACAATTGATGTGTGTTGATGATAAGTATCAGACCTAATTCAGATAATGAGCAGAGAGTGGAGAATTATGAAGGATCTATGGGAAGCACCTACCATTCAAAATTTGTGGATCTTAGTCATCTCCCAAATATCATCAGCCTGGAATTCAGAATATAATTTTAATTGGGAATAGAATCATTGAAGATATAATTACCTGAGGATGTTCTTAACAGTGTTCACCTGGATTTAGAAAGGGTCATAAAGGCAGTGACTTGTGTCTTCATAAAGCGAAGAGGCTGCGTATAGACACAAAGAAGTAGGAGTACATCAGTGAGACTGTAAATGAAGTGGGAAAATTGTATTTAAAGATATTATAGTGACAGAGAGGCAAGTGTTAGAGTGAAATTAAAACCACTGAAACAAATGCCTAAAGGGGTTCTAAGAGCTACAGTTGGGGTGCTGAGAAACAAGCAAAATAAACTTTTCATAGCTTTTTAACAATATGGAATAAAAAACTTGAAATGGTGTGCTCATGTTAGTTGGGGTGATATCCTCCTACAGAGACTATGAAATAAGAGTGCTATCTTCCTTAATCCACATTTTAAAACATGGCTCCTGGATCATTCAGAGAGATGGTTGTCTTAGTTAGGGTTTTTATTGCTGTGAAGAGAAACTATGACCATGGCAACTCTTATAAGGGAAAACATTTAATTGAGGTGATAGTTTATAGTTTCAGGGGTTCAGTCCATTATCATCATGACAAGGAGCATGGTAGCATGCAGGCCGATATGGTGCTTGAGGAATAGCTGAGAGACCTACATCTTACAGGCAACAGGAATTCAACTGGGACACTGGGTGGTATCCTAAGTATAGGAAGTCTCAAAGCCCACCCCCCTCACAGTGACACTCTTCCTCCAACAAGGCCATACCTAATCCAACAAAGCCACACCTCCCAATAATGTCACTCCCTATGAGATTATGGGAGCCAATTACATTCAAATTACTACATCAATCTTAGGACTTTAGACTATCAAGAAGTTTTGTTAAAATTTTGTGTCTCATATAAGTAGTTAAAAAGCCTGGGAATACAAGTTTCCTCAAGTAAATGTGCTAAAACAGCAGAGTGAGGGACGCTGTGATAAGGTCATCCAGGGTGGAAAAAGACATCAGGTGTGGAGACAAAAACATGCCTGCCCAAAGTTGAGTCAAGCTGATACAGATCTGAAAGTCAGCTTGGTGAATATATAACAGGAGGGAGTCAGCTTATGGGAGTGGTGCTGCACACCAGGGAAGGTTTTATGTCACCGGAAGGATAGGGCTTCAATGGAAGAGGGGCCTTCCTGTTTAGAATCAGAGCAGAGGCCTGTTAGAAAAAGCCGATTAAAAAGAGAAAAACAAAGAAGTTGATTTTGACTCTTGGCCATATGACCTACAAGAAAATCATTTCTACAATTTTAAACCATCTGGTTTGTGGTGACTTCTTATAGCAATCTCACAACATAAAACATTAAAGGCTACTGACACTTTTTACCCTAATAATTAGATTCTGTAAATTATTAGTAAGGATTTTACATTGAGAATAACATGGCATAATGGAAATGGGAGAATAAAAATGATTTTAGTAATGGCTATAAAATGATATATCCAGCCATTATAATTTTTTGTCACTTTTACTTATCCACTCAGCTTCAGGAAGCAGAACATTCCATGTGTACCAACAGGATTTCGGGACAGATCATTGTTATTTGTAAACAAAACCATCTTAAACTGATGCTGTGCCTGCTCAGTGTCTAGGAACAGAAGCATGTATTTTACAGAGTGAACAATGCTCTCTGGAGTAGTTCAAATCTGAGGCTTTTCCACTTCATACAGTCACATTGTGCCCTTCAGTACTGTGTCATGTCAAGCCATCTGAACACTCTGAAAACTTTGGGGAAGCCACTAACTTACTTGAGAGGTCAACTTCACAGTGATTCATTGTTCATCTTTTTGTCTGACCTCACACCCTTGTGACTCTCCTGTCAAAACCTTAGGGTTGTATTAATAGACCACTAGCATCCCCCAATCCAGAAGCTAAGAATGTGATCAGATAGCATCTGAAAAACTACCACAGATATTTCTCCAATATTGTAACCTGCCTATTGGTTTCCACCAAAGAATTTGAAAATTAACTCATTTTTTCTTTATTTTTTCTGAACAATAAAAGTTTATAAACTGTTACCATATGGGAAAATATTACTTGGCATAACCTATATGTGTTCTGTGTTCCCCATCAACTGAAACATGTTCTTGGCCTCAGATAAAACTAGTACTTATTCACTTTGAGTATGGTGCTGTGATTATGTGTCAACATAGTAAGGGTAAAATACACAATGAATTAGTGACATTATTATCACAATTACAAAAGCAAGTGGGGACCATAATTTTTATAAAATAAAGTACAATAATAGATGAAGTATATAATGCTCACTTTATACTTAAAGAAATTACAAAAATCAAAAAAGAGGTGATTGGTATAAAAATTAGTTAAATAAAATAAGCAATGTAAGCACCTAGCTCCAAACTGAACTACATCTGTGTATGTATGAATACACAAACACAATCATTTGATATTTAGTAAATTGTCAGTGTTCTATAATGGGGAGAGAATGCCATATTTGAATTAATGTATTTTTTTCTCACAATTAATTATAATGAAAATTTACCATTTCATAGACGTCACTATGATCAATGAATATCTCAGAAGTGATGGGTAATATTGTTCTGTATGCTGTGAATATATGTTGCTCTGCTTGGTTGATAAATAAAGGTGTTTGGCCAGTGATGAGGCAGAATAAGGTTAGGCAGGACGTTCTAATGAGAGAGAGAGAGAGAGAGAGAGAGAGAGAGAGAGAGAGAGAGAGAGAAGGAAGAGGAGGAGGAGGAGGAGGAGGGGAGGGAGGGAGGGAGGGAGGAGAAAGACAGAGCAGAGACACTGCTAGCCACCACCAGGAGAAGCAAGATGTAAAGTACTGGTGAGCCACAAGCCACTTGGCAAAGTATAGATTTATAGAAATGGGTTAATTTAAGGTATAAGAGCTAGCTAGCAAGAAGCCTGAGACATTAGGCCATACAGTTTCTAATCAATACGAGTCTCTGTGAGTTCATTTGGGTCTGAAAGGCTGCGGGACCACCAGGCTTTGGAATCCAGGCGGGACCAGAAAAACTTCCAGCTACACAGAAGAGAGAGAGGTAATAATCCTCCCCCCAAAAAAAACCAAAACAACAACAAACAAACCACAAAACCCAAACCAAAACAAACACACACACACACACACACACACACACAAAAAAAAAAAAAAAAAACAAAAAAACAAAAAAAAAAAACCTGCAGATGTGAAGGATTGCTGTGGAATGCTTCCTTCTGGCCAAGCATGGCTCTTTTGGCATTCATGAACACTCAACAATAGTGGATTTCTACAAAAGAGCCTCACAAGGCTTGGTCCATCAGCAGTCCATCAAGAAGGGGTGAAGACCTCATAAGTCCCTACCCTTCTCTTTCAGTAAGCCAATGGCAAGTTGCCTTTGTTCATCCATCCTAATCTTGGCATCTCTAATTAAATGCAGTGGGCCACAAACAAACAAAGACAAAGGAATTGAAGATAGGAAGCAAAGTTGTGAAGGAGGAGTTTATTTGGAGGGGAAGGGAATAAGAAAGGACAATAGGATGACGAAATCACATATATATGATATGTAATATGATATCATATAGAGGTATATATGTGTGTTTAATAAAACTGTGGAATGCTAAATCAAAAAAAATTAATGAAGTCTAGCATCACAACAATTCATTCAAAGCCAGGCATGGTGATGTAAGCCTTTAGTGCCAGCACTCAGGAGACTAGAAGTAGGAGGAGCTCTGTGAGTTTGAGGCCAGCCTGTCTATTTAGCAAGCTCCAGAACAGCTGGGACCATATAGAAAGACCCTTTCTCAAAAAAAATTTAAACATTTTTATCTTTATATTTTAATGATGAATGTACATTCATCATTAAAATATAATTTTCCATAGATTTTGACAATATATTATATTTAAATGTGAGATGACTACCCACCATTTCTAAGTCTGCAACTAAACATAGGCCTGAAAATGAAGACTCTTGGCCAGAAATGTGTTTATTTTATGCTGAGATTTGGGATATCTCAAAATACACATACATAACTAGTTTTGTACAACAGAATTAATTAAAAGTGAAGCATAGATATAAATACAAAGTTAAAGCCAGAGGGAAGCACGGATCACCAATCATCTCACTATCATAGCAGTAGTTGATTTTTCCTTTTCTAAATTTATAATAGACAGCATTAATCAGAAAATAAAAGAACAGTTACATTTGTGTTTTAAAATGACAATATCTGCTTGGTAAAAACCCAACAGACAGACAACAAGCAAGATACAGTCGGGATAAGACATTCATAATGCACATATTTGATGAAAGAGTGTTCTCTAGGACACACACACATGACTACAGATGTATGATAAAAGTCAAATTACCCAATTAAAGGAGGAAATTATTTGAACAAAATCTTCATAAAAGGAGATACATAAAATGCCAAGAAGCACATGAAAATGTTTTCTGTTTCTTTAGTCATCAACGGTAGATCATAGCTACTATATAATGCCTGCTTTATTACCACAGTAATAATCAAATGACTGGAAATGCTAAATGTAGGTGAGATTATGGATTCTTTGTTCTTGTCCCTGGAACAATGCAAAGAATTTAATAGAGTATAAAATGTTGTAGCTCCTTTGGAAAAAATTGCTCTGTCAATTTTCATATTGCTTTATATTCCAAAAATTCCACTCATTGGTGTTTACTCAACATAAGTGTAAGCAGATATTCACAAAATATTGTACCAAATATTTCAGTGATGTGTATTCTGATGAACAAAATAATGTGAAAACATATTAGCTGTCCATAACAGAACAATAGGTAAGTGAAAATGATTAATTCAGGGAGGTAAGATGTATAAAACATTTATATTCAAATATTCCTATTGTAATCTTGATAATAAATACGTATCTTTTCACTGTGAAGTACTTTAAAATTGACTTCAATAATTTATACAATTTTTTAAATTTTTAAAATAAAATATTAGGGAGAAAGTTTTCAATAGAGGAAGAAAATTATTCTCAGTCTCCCATGCCAAGTGCCCATTCTGTCAATATACTAATATGTACATGTGCACAGAAAGTGGGGAGAAGAGTGAGCTCACTCCCAAACAGGGCTATGTACCTCCTATTGTATTGATCATGAAATTGTAAACATATATTGTAGGTGGGTAGCATCAATGAAGAAGGAAAACAAACAGGATTAAAATATATATCAGCCAACAAAAAAGTGAGTACTAAGATGTTTGAGGAATTATTTGGGCACTACTAAATTACACAATGATAAAGTGAGGTATAAAAGAACTGAGACCGGATTAGCTCCTTTTCAGGAATGGAACCCTGCAGGTTTTTCCTGGTAAAGGAGCTCTGCATGAGGTAACCTGCAGCTTCAAGTGCCCACCAGCTGGGGAGGAAGCTGAGGGTGGGAGCCACCCAGGCCTTTGGAATTTGCCCCACGTGAGCGCCAGATATTGGTGAAATTATTAAGGCCATTCCACATAGTTAAAATGGAGATTTATTTTGTGGGGTAACTTACAAGTAAATGGATAGTTTACAGAGTCTGAGAAAGGCGTGGCGCAGTCCGGCAGTGTTCTCTGGAGAACTCTGCTTGGTCTACCTCCAGCGTCCAGGGTCCCAGAACCAAGACTGCCTGCGTATCTTGGCCCTGCCTTGTAGGTGTGACAATTACTGAAGCCTCAATGGGGGTTGTAACTTCCAGATCAAGGCTGGAATGGCTAGCCACTATTCACACACACACACACACACACACACACACACACAGAGTATATACATATAGTATATAAATACACAAATATTTACAAGAAGGCTTGATGTAATAATACAAAAGTTATGGATAAATTAATATTTCTCATTTTTCCCTTAAACTTTCAGTACTACTGCAGTATTAACCAGAGAGAAAGAATATTATCATGTCTGTTGTATAGCAGTTCCTCTGAGATAAAAACTTCCATCTTGGAGGGAATCTCATTAAGACACAGGGTATTCTAAACTTTAGAATCTAAAGGGGAGTGAAACAGTATCCTTCAGGGGATTTCATTAAGTTCCAGAAGGAAGCAACACAAAGGGCTAAGAAACTCCCTGAAACTGACCAGATTTACTAGGCTCCTTCCTTCTCAAGTGTATATAAGCAGTAATGACTCCTGAGAGACACCCTCAAACAAGTTGAGCTGTCTAGTTGAAAGTCATGCCAGCTGCCTGGAAGAAACAAAAATCATATGAGCTGCCTCACAGAAACATAGATTTGCCAAGCTTCCTGGAAAAGGCTCACACCAATTGAACTACTTGGAAATAATGCTTTCCAACCTATTGAGCTACCTGCTGGCTGTGCAGTGTGCTCCAGGTGTCCAGCTTTCATGTGATGTTATTCATGTTGGAGTCTGGTTTTGCTGATGAAGACATATTTGAGTCATTTCTGCTCTTATAAGTAACCCTTTGCCAATAATTCTTGTAAGTAACCCTAATAAAACTCATTGTTTCTCAAGGTTGGACTCTGGTGATTATTTATCTGGGGTGAGTAGTAATTTGTTAATGTCTCCCCAAGAACAGTGTCACACAACAAGGAGAAATAGGATGAACACAATCTGACAATATTTCCATTTGTACATACAATAACAAAATATTAAAGCTGAATTTTAATAGACTCTTTAAAAATATTGTCTTCTCATAGACAAAGCTTATACTATAGAGAAGAAGGCTAGAACTTTAAAACTTTCACTTTACTTTGATTTTTAAGATTCAAGCTTTACTTCCTCAGAGGCAGAGATTTAGAAGGTTGGCTTGTAGCTAATAACCAGGTGTTAGCTATTCACTTTTTTGTTTCTGCCAAAAGAGCTGGGCACAGTTTTAGAAAAGGTCTGTTTTAGGTAAAGAACCTAACAATTCCATCACAGGAAAGACCACACACTGAACAGCTATTTTTCAAAACACAAAAGTCTTGAAGAATATTTTGGTAATATAATTTTCTATTGCACCTGGGTCTGGAAATTTTTGGCTTGCTTTCATAGGTTTAGAGTATGTTATAGGCTTGTATATGATTAAGACACATACTGTCAATTTTTAACATTGTTTTAGTTTGAAGATATTTGTGTACTGCATAAAAAACTAAATGCTTTATTTCTTTAAACTTTTTTTGTCACATTTTTTTATAGTTTAACAGCAAAAACAGCCAAATATAAATGCTCAAATCTCAGCTATTATTCAGTTACCATTACTAGAAATCAGAAGTATTTCTTTTGTGGGATACTGTTGGGGAATATTATTTTAAGGTATGTTACTTTTGTTTATTTTGCATTTGTTTAACTGTGAAGCTGTGTTAGTATGCCTGTCTAGAGCACCTGATGATCTAATAAAGAGCTGAATGGCCAATAGAAAGGCAGGTGAAAGGTTGGGCAGGGCTGGCAGGCAGAAAGAATTAACAGAGGGAGAAATCTGGGAGAGGGGAGATCAAGGAAGGAGCAAGAGAAAGAGGAGAATGCTAGGGGCCAGCCACCCAGCTATACAGAAAGCAACAGAGTAAGAAATAATGAAGGGTATACAGAAATAGAGAAAGGTAAAAGCCCACAGGCAAAAGCTAGACAGAATAATTTAAGTTATATAAATCTAGCAAGAAAGAAGCCAGACTAAGTCCGGGCATTTATAATTAAGAATAACTCTCCATAAGTCTCTGTGTGTTATTTATTTGGGAGGTGGGTGGCGCCCCCCCCCCCGCAAAAGACCAAAGATCAACCAACAATAGGATTCAGTAACACTTCTTGTCACAAATCAATTACTAAAAATAGTAATTGAAATTTCAGTCTATGGAAGTCTGATCTTCATCTGTGCAGGCCTCAAATTTGAAGTAGAGTCTGCAATAAATATTCTTCTTGCAACATAGTACAATTAATTAGTGGGCATCTAAGTATCAGATTCATATGTTGATAATACTGTGAATTTAAATTTTTGAGTAATCATTTATGGAAAAATATATATAATTAATAATTATTCATAATAATTATTCTAGAAATTTTGGGAGGAATATTAGCATACTCTAATTTCTAAGACTCACCATTTGAACTTTACTAGCATGTAATTTCATCTACACACAGGACTTAGAAACTGGAATTTGTCTTCTTTACCAAAAAGCTGGTCCCATTAAAAAAGGTCAATTTTGTGAAAGATATTTTCATCACCATGCAGGGAAGCCTGAAAGTGACAGTTGTTTCTGTTGATATTGTACTTTTAAATACTTATACGATAACATCGGTGACACAGCCTAACCTACAGTGATTAAAGCACACATATCTGTTGACAGCAAAAAAACCAACATCAACTAATGTCTGGAATAGCTACATTTCAGCTGAAATTAATAACAAAACCAAAGAAATCACTGATCCAGGAAAGAATGCTAAAGCTGAATGGAGAGTGTGTTAGTTTACTGCCATTAATGAACTAGATACTGAAAGGCTTCATATGGTTCTGTTATGTTAACTGCTATGGTGATATTTTATTTGTACTGAAATGTGATTTTATTTGTATGTTGATAAATAAAGTTTCATGGGGGTCAGAGCTAATAGCAAGCCATAGCAGAAGTCTGGCAGTGGTAGCACATGCCCTTAATACCTATCACATTACAGGCAGATCTCTGTGTGTTCAAGGATACCACCAGCATGGAGACACATGCCTTTAATCTCAATACCAACCATAGAAGATCTGGAGGTCTGTATAGATGGGCAGTGACGAGGAGGTCATGTAGTTGGGTTTACAATCAATGAGAAGGCAGAACAGAAAGTCTATAAGAAGACAGAAGTAATTGTCGTGCCGAGGAGGACAGCAGCGGCAGTGAAGGGTAAGGTGTTTAGCATTTAGCTATTACTCTGACCTCTTGGGATTTCATCTCTGAATTGGCTCTGTGTTTCTTATTTAACAAGATGGTTACATCTACAAACTTCAGTCTTTCTTAACCTGATATGTGCAATTTTGTTTTCCTATATCACTATAATGAAAATATATCGCATTGCATTAGCATGCTTTTGAATCCAGTGTGGAATCTTTGCTTTGTTCTAAAACTAAATTTTGTACAGGTGGCTAGATTATTCAATTTGGATATAGCAATGTGATATTGAAAGTAACATGTATAAAACTGAATTATCTACACTCTCTATTCCTATACATAGTTCTGCTTTTTAGCCATTTCTCTACCAAGGACAAAAACATTATTTATGTTACATCATTTTGAGTTACCATTTTGCCGATCCTTTCCCATGTTCTTCATATCTACTTAATTACAAGGCCTATCCATTATCTCATGCTCATACTATATTAACATGTATGGCAACTACTTACAAAACAAATAGAATATTGCAGAATCCAGTAAATTAAGTAATCAATCATTATTTGCTTTCTAAAAGTGATTCTGAAGTCAGTAGAACCAATGCAACCATTTTATAAGCTATTAATTCCCTACTATTTATTCTGACCATATTCAACAGAAAATACACATCTGCACATAACACACAACTGTAAAAATGTGAACATATGTCCATATGTTGAATATCACAGATGCACAAGGACTCACTTTTTGGACAAATCATAAATCTAGGAATGTGTATGGTCATATATATTCAATATTTATGAGCTTACCTATGCTCTAGGTATAGTGCTGATGTTAGAAATATGAAAATTAGAAATGTATATATATATATATATATATATATATGCAAACATGTATTATTCTATCATTATAGAGTTTATTCTCCACTTAGACTATAATAGTAATATTAAACAAAACCAAAAGAATCAAAACATTATGAGATTTCAAGTATTAGCACAGTCTTTGAATAAAACCATAATGGAAGAAACATGATGTAGTGGATGGAGAAGACAGTGTGGAAGGAGTAAGTAAAATAATACTTGAAGTTAAGATGAATTTTAAAAAAAGGAATAGAAGTATTTGCCTTAAAGTAGGAAGCATGCACAAAGTCCTTTCCATAAATATGAGATTGGCATGCTGGCATGCTAGAAATAAAACAGAAAATCTTAAGGAAAAAAGTAGTACTCATACTTGATAGTTGTATGCAGGTGTGTGTGTGTGTGTGTGTGTGTGTGTGTGTGTGTGTTTAGAAGAAAAGAATTACTGTACATATGCATAATAGTTTGTTGGACTTCCTATGACCAATACCAAAAAAACAAAAACTAGAGACTTAATTCCTCCAACACTACAGGCAAGATATCCATGATGAAGGTTGAATCATGATAGATTCCTTTCTAAGAGCTTGCTCCTTTGCTTGAGGGTAGCCATCTTATTGCTGTGCTTTCATATTGTTTTTCTCTCAGGAATATCTGTTCTGTCATGTCTTCTTAGGAAGATACTAAGATTATCGAACTGTTGGATCAAAAGCAGAACTATGTATAGGAATAGAGAGTGTAAATAATTCAGTTTTATACATGTTACTTTCAATACCACACCTATGCATATGACCTCCTGTTACACTAGTTACTTTTCTAATGACCACATCTTCAAATACAGTCCACATTTGGGAGTTGCACAGAGGTTGGGTTTGTATCATAAAAGTACCAAGTAACTCAAATAGTGTGTCTTGTGTATATAAGTGCTTATGTGGGTTCCATGTGCATGGATCCAAAAAGGACTAGGTGGACTTTTGTGTGTGCTCACATGTGCCCATACATGTGGGGGAGAGGTGGAGGTGGGTGGATGAGAGAGAGGGTCGTGGAGAAAAAGACATTTTATGTAGGTATATAAATGTGCACATGGATGCATAAACCCATCTGTGCACACATAAATACAGAATGGCTGAAATTACGAGTGAATAAACATGCAAAGTAACTATTATATAGCTCAGAATTTTATGTTGTA